>NW_008825616.1:4298845-4330911 GCF_000699105.1 Pygoscelis adeliae
CATCACCCTAAAAGCTGTAACCCCAGAGCTTTCAGGCTTCAGGAGTGCATCCGAGTTACACTTGTGCACTATAAGTCACTGGGCAGCCAAAAATACAAGTGTTTAGGAGCCAGAAGGACAAGCCTGACAAGGTGCCTAATGATTAGAGCACTTGTCCGAGAGATGAGCCGTGGCCACTGGCCTCTCCATCTCTTGTCCAGTCACTACTCCTAAGGTGAAATGTCCAGACTGGGCTGGAAGCATGGACAGTAAAACACTGTGGTAATCCTAAAGAATACAGGGAAAGGAGGAACAGAGGCAGACAGCAATCACCGTTTGCCTTCCTCCCGTCTGATAGGCAGGCAAAAAATATCTTTGAGAGAAGATATTTTTTCAAGAGTCTTACAGAAAAGAGAGAGAACAAGGAACTGAATCCACATCTCCTGCAAACCACTGGGCATGTGAAGGACAAGGACCAAAAGGCGCTTCTCCTTCCTTGTGCCTTTGCTGATAAAGAGGGAGAGGAGGGTCAATGTATAGAGACCTGGAGGCACTGCCAAAACAGCTGGCCTTGACTTACTCATGAGGGGAGAGGGGCAGTTTTTTCACTCTGGGGGAAATTCTCCTCAGATCCTTCCCTTTCCTTATCCTACCTCCCTGTCATTAGCAAGCGATCTCTGCAATGTGGCGTTCAGTCACATTGAATTACTCCATCCCACTCTGTCTCAATAAGTCACTTCTGTTTACTGTCAGGAAATGCAGATGAGAAATGTACTCAGCTGTTAATAGCTTTCACCATGTTTGCACACAACACTGCATGTCTGCAGAGAGATCACACCTTCACCAGCTGCAGCTCAGCCAGGCTGGCTTAGCATCTTGCCAAGGACAGATGAAAGCTGCTACCTGACCCCAGGACCGCCCTGCCAGCCAGGATGGCTGCAGCAAGACTACATGGATTGCACAATACACCCAGCACATGGGGCAAACTGGCACTGCATACTGCTTCTCTCTTTTGTTTTACCCCAGAAAAAGCAGTTTAGCTGATTTCAGTTTCACCATAGGTGGCTGATGCTAATGGCCAAACGCAGCTGGGATCAGGACCTTTGTAATCAGCAGGAGCTGGAGCACTGTCAGCTCCCTGGACCGGGAACACCAAAGGCTATCCATCACCCTCATCGCTAAGGGATGCTTTAACATAATGATTCAAGGGTGGGTTTAGCATGAGCCCCACTGTGCTGTGCCTTCTTAGTCCTGACCGTGTTGCTCTCTCATCTCCCTGTTGTGAATTACTGCAGGTCCCAGCTGCTGATTCCTCATCTGTTCTCTTCTCCTCTCCCCCTCCGCTGACTTGCTCAGCACGTTGTTTTAACTTGAGATCTGCTGCACAGCAGCAGCAGCAGTCTGCCCTCATTGCTGGTGTGTGTCACCAGCTGACAACCAGTGATATAATGCATATGTAATTTTACAGGTTGTTTGGAAATACCTTTTAATATAAGATCTTTACCCAATCTTTCCATCTACCCGTCACAGCTTGGGATGTTGATGTAAATAGAGTGATCTCTATTTACATTCCCTCCACACATCACAACCAGGGCCCTGCGAACTATTTCTGTAACTAGTTCCTACTTCTCCTGCCATTACAGTGCCATTAAATTTGGATCTAAGGCTCTCAACACTTCCGTCTTTGCATTTAACATATGCTATGGAGAATAAGGTCAATGTTTGTCAGCTCACCGCCTGTGATGAAAACTGTCCCAGCAATGCATGCGGTGGCCTGATTCAAAATTAAATCAAAAAAACAGGCAGCTCTACATTTGAAATGACTTGTTTTATGGGTTGAGTGATTTTGATAAAAACTAATGAGACCCACAGACAGACGGTTTTGTTTTCACAGCTGACGAACGCCTTGCATAACACATTCACATCAGCAAATATTTTTCCAGGGACAAATACATGTCTGACCGTGAAGCAATGATTCCTAAAGAAACTGCCTAACCAGCTCCAGAAGGAAGGTGTCAGTGCAGCCAACTGCCTGCTGTGTGCATACAGGTTGCTGAGATTTTCTGTTGACTTTAGGCACTTACCAGGAGCAATTTAAAGTTTTCACTTCTTGACTTGAGCAAGCCCAGAGCAATATCACATCCTTTCTGTTCTTCTGCAAGCAAGTTCAGGGTATTAACTGAATGGAGACAATCATTCATTCTTCCACAAAAATGGTATGGTATGTTCATCGCATGGCATTTTAAGGGCGTCCCTGAATTTCACAGGAACTCAAAAATGAAAGAAAAAGTTTTCTGCTGAACACTGGTGGTAGGCTATAAACATAAATCTTTTGTACTATGTTTAAACCATGCAAAAATATCCTATAATTGGGCTGGAAATCAGAGGAACTGGAACAAATTCTGTGCTTTTTTAATAGTGAGGATAATCAATCATTAGATCAAAATATTGATTTCATTACTTTAAATAATAATACAATCATCACTTGCAACATTCAGTTGTGCAACTGAATTTAGCTCACCTCTGTAAATTGCTCCCAGAACTGATTCTTTTAACCAAAATACAGAAAAAAACCCCAACAATAGTAGATTTTAAGTAAAACTTTTGGCCAGAAATAGAAATATTGCAGCCAAAACTCCTAAACTTCTTTCTTGACTACACTGCTCATGACTCAACGACACACCCCCAGTGAGTCATCCTTGGTGCAGTGTGTGAAGCTCACTCATGGCTGTCATGGGAAACGTCATCTCCCTGAGCCTCCAGCAGAGAAAGGGTGCAGGAGGCAGCAAAGCACCAGCTTCTCCGGGGCTCCACTGTAGCACCCCTAAATCTAAACAACTCAGTCTTTTCCTTCTGGCTTTGAATATTCTGTTTCTCCACCAAACGCTCAAAAGGGTGTTTCACTAGAAAGTTTTCAACCATCCCTACAGATCCCCAAGTTCAGAGAGTTTTTAAAGGGATTGAGTCTGGCTTAAGCGAGCTCACACTGGGGATTTCAGCTGGTTTAAGAAAAGACTTTCAAAAATTGATTTCACTGAAAGCAGCACATGCCTTTTTGTTCTTTTTTTCACGTAGATGAGACCTGATATTTGACCACAACTAAACAAGACAGTGTTACTGACAGGCTGCTGCTCTTTGAACACAAGCCCCTCTGCCGCCTTTGGCTCCCCTCCCTCCCACCATAGTGATGCTCAGGAGTGAACTGGCTCTGACTGAACTGGCTGTTCACCAGCCCTCTTGCACAAACCTTTTCTCTGCCCCAAAACTGTTGATCCTGCCACTTGAACCCTGTCGCCTCGGCCCCAGGGAGAAAGCTGTCCCATGTGTAAAAAAAGCTTCATGGGCCAAAGAAGCATCCACCCTGACCGTGGCTCTACATAACATTTAAGATAACAGAGCAGCAGTGTGTTTATGGGCCCGGTATACAGCTCAGACACAGGCTATGGTGAAAAATGGATTTTTAAAGGTGCTTTTGTGCAGCCCTTCATGCCCAGCACTCCTATGTTTCTGCAGGAGCCAACCAGAGAGTAAGCACAGGGCATAACATGTTTGTTGAAAAACTGACCACTTAAGATGCTTCAAGGGCTTTTGGAAAAAAACCTGTTCCCTTGGGCCTGAATGGAACATACTGAAAAATAATGGATTATGGATAATAAGGAAAAGATGGATTATGTTCTACCTGTGTAGAAACCATATTGGAATGGCAGCCTATCCCCCAAAAAGCCCAGTGAGTAATACAGCTATCAAGACAGCATCCAATCTAAATTTCCAGTTGTTTAAAATAAAGATAACAGAGGAAGGTACTGGTTGTACCCCATGTATCCGATCCAGGCAACATCTATGCCTGTGACAACCCTGATATGTTGGGTTTTTTGAACTTTAAGCATCTGAGATTCTTCTGTCTAACCTTGGCAGTCCCCCGTTTTATCTACTAGACAGCACCACACAATGGTTTACAAATAGCTTTTCTCCATGATTATAAGAACAGTAACAGGAAGAACAGGAAACTGTCCAAACAAAAACATAACCCTTACCCTACCCAGACTTTGCTCCTCTGAGGTGCCTCCATCTGTTTGCTCTCAGCAATGGTGCAGATAAGATTAGACCTGCTGCTAAAACCTCCCAGTTTCCATTCTGCTCATTTTTTTTTCTTCTTAAAAAAGGCAGCTTATCTGCAGTTCTAGAAAGGCTTTGTACTGGAGGGCAAAGTTACTGTCTGTTAACAAGGAAGGGTGACCTTCTGGAGAGACTCACCTTGAAGTCCCTGATTCTGAGTATCATATCATGACCCTGCACTCTTCCTCTGCTTTTTGACCACCTACACACACCGAACCAAATGAGAAGGCAGCCATAGTGATAGAGCCCGCCAGAGAAAACAACAGTAACCAGGGGTAATCCCCTCTATACCTAAACACAAAGCAGCCTGGTGAAGTTAAAAGCTCAAGAAAGAAACTCAAACCCAGTGATCACTCTGAAACTTGGGAATGGAAGGTCTCAGACAGCCAACAGAGGAGAAAGGCATAGGAAAATGGATGTCCTTGGGGTTATGGCTTGGGACTGGGCAGGCATCAATACAGTCAGTACTCATCTCTCTTGCTGACTTCCAGGTTCAGGTGCGTCCAGAGCACCTGTTGAAAGCAGCCCCAAGGTAGCCCTCCAACCCTCCCGAAATCTTGTGCCACAACTGCAGGCACAGCTTCACATCCTCCCAGAAGCACGTGTGACACAGCCTGCCCCGGCACGCTTCGTAGGTTAACCTGGCACCAGGCATGCTCCCACAGCCAGCCGGGGGTACGGGTGTAAAGCCAGCCTGGATGGAGCCCTGCCAGAGCTTGCTTTTTCAGAGCAGCAAGGACAAGCTCTGCCTCGACTGCTTTGTCTCCCTTCCTGCTATCCCGATGACAAAAAAAGGAATCTTTCTCTGGGGAAAGGAGTGCGTGCATGGAGGCGTTATCCATCTTGACTTTGCACTGAGGATACTCCCAGGGCACAGCAAGTTCTCCCACCTGCAGTAGCACTGCCTCTATCTCCAGCAGTGTGGCAATGTTGGTTGTGCCCAGTTAGATCCTGAGTGCTGTAAATCCACACCCACGCCGACACACTCCCAGCCTGTGCCCAACACCCAGCCCAAAGGATCTGATCTCGCTGCAGGGCTCTTATTGCAGCTCAGTATATAAAAAAGTTACAGTTGCACCAGCTCTCCCTGCCACTGCCCAGCAATGGAGGCAATGGGTTCTCCAAGCAGACCTCAAGGTCCCTGGAGCCACAGCACAAGGACTCCCGTCCATTTACTTCAGAGGATCAGGTGGGGTCAGGACTGTTACTGGAGTTGCTCTCAGCCCCCTAATTTGGAAACTGCTGGCTCAGAGCACAGGAGAGCAAGCTCTGAAAAGTCATTCTTCTCAACTCACGCCCTTGTTCATTTTATAGCAAGACATTATCTGGGACTTTGCTTTTATACGGGACAGAGCTCAGCAGAGCGGGCATTCCTAGGGACCAAATGTTCACTAAGGCCTCTGCATTTGTTGTTGTTATCATGGGTTATTGCATTGGTACCTAAACAGCCCAGCTGAGCTCAGGAGCCTGCCGTGCTGGGCATGCAAACACACAGTAAGGGACAGCCTCTAATCCAAAGCCTTTTATAGCTAGATGGAGGAGGAGAAAGGACATGCGTGGGGAAGGATGCACAAAGAGATTAAATAAGGTGCTCAAGGTCATGTGAGAAGAGTGTGGCGGTCAGAGTTACAAATCAAACCTGTTTTGCCCTGCTACCTTACTCCTCTTATCACTGCTTGTGGGAGGGGAGTAATTTGGAAGACCCACCCTTCATTTGGTTAATTGTTATTGTTACCAAAAAAATTGTGTAAATAACACAGGCAGCGTGTTCTACATTTCAACATGCCATAAAATATATTCCACATTATTTATTTAGCTTGTGGCTTTACAAGACTGTGATGATTAGTGACAGAGAAATATGTCAGAAAAATACCAAATGAGAAGAAATAACAGATATAAACAGATATAAACAGATACACGCTCTGCCTGATCCTATTTTGACTGCACAGTTGGGCTCCTGGTCCCAGTTATGGCCCCAAGCTGGGTGATGCTGGCACAATGGTTTTCCCTGTTTCCATACAATGGTGAATGTCATATTTGGACTTTTTACAATGGGGCAGATTCTGAGTTTCCAAGATAAGGATGAAAACAGGCTTTCCTTCCCAGAGAGCTCTCCTGCCACCTCTGTGGTTCCCTTGTGAGGCTTAAATGCCAGCTTTCCCAGGGGCTGCAGGCAGAAAAGAGGTGTCCTGGCAGAGCTCAGACCAACAGCCCAAGCGCGCCATACCACACCGCAGATGCTCAAGCAATGTCTCACACCGAGCGTTGGGGCTCGGGCACCTGAGTAAGCTGAATACTTGCTTTGGGGAGGAAACAAGCCAGGCAGGGCTGCTGAGCCCAGCGCGGCCCACCCCATGACAATTTTAAGTGGTACCTCATGAGCTTGGGAAATGTGGCTATTCCTGGCTCGGCAGATTCCTCCCAGCTGTCTCCAGAGCTGACAGCATCACTCAGTTTCTGTGTTACAGCAGATGTGAAGGATCCGGTCTCATTGCTCCAAGCCCTACCTCCACACCGCAAGCATGATGGTCCTGGTTCACCCCAAGCACCTCTGCCCACAGTGCCCCACGCCTGTGATGAAGCAAACTTTACTTACAGATCTGTGACTCTGGAGACCTCAGCATCTTCTTCGATTCCTGCCATATGGTTTTGCAGTCCTCCTGGAGCTTATAAAACCGCTCCTTTCTCCAAGAGCCTGACTTCACTTTTAGCAGCTGGCTGCCTTTGAGGAGGAACTTCAGATCCTTGTCATCTTTCAGGCCTGCAGAGAAAACAGTAGTAGTAATGTTGTAAGAGTCAACCCAAGAAATGATGCACGCAGGGTCTTCCCTTCCACAGGACACTAATCACAGACACAGACAGACCACTGCAGCGCAGTCAGGTCTGGGGAGGACAGCAGAGCAGAGAGACTCAGAAATCTGCCATGCCACACTTCATGTTCACAAAAGAGGCTGGAGCCATATAGATTTCTTAGATTGAGTCCAAAGACTTTTGTACTATAATTCTCAGGTGGTTCACAAACATAAAATATCTTCTTCCCAGCAAATATAGTCTAATGTTAGGATGCAAAAACAACAACAAAACCAACAACGTAACAGTAAAAGCAGAGGAAAGGAAGTTGTGTAACTTGTAATTGGAGCACTATCAGGAACTTTCAAGTGATTTCAAATCTATTCTGTGACAAATTTCCTTTGTGGAAACAGGAATACACAAAGATATCTCTCTTCCTTCTCTGGCAAGCAGTCTCCTCCTACCCACATGGAAGTTTTGAAGATCAGTGTAATGAAGCTTAGGACATACACAGATAAGTTTGGTGACAGGCAGCATCACATCAGTAAGGTAGCAATAAGGTAGCAACCATGTTCTCCTCATTGCCCAGCTAGTCTCCGAGAGGACCTTTATCTTTCTTACCCTACTAGGCCACCACAATGCCAAGTAATAATAACAACCCGACCTTCTGGTTCCAGAAACTTCAGATTTCATATCGTAGGCTAGATTCAGGAAGGCACGTAGACATCTAGAGAGGCAACAGGCATCTACTGAGACCTTGAAAACACAGATTTGGCATTCTACACGGTTTTGAATGTCTCAGCAATATCTGACTTCCACATACCTAAATACCTCGGAGAATCTGTCCCTCAAACCAACCATTAATTACAGATCTAGAGCATGTGGGCTGGGGAGGGTGAGAGCATGAAACACAAGAAACACATCCTGGGCTTTCTGTAATAGGCACCTTGCATCTCTCTGACATTGCATGAAAGGCTGGTTCAAAGCTGGTGAAACAGCATTTAACTCTGTAGTACTGGCCAAGCACATCCCAACTCAATGGGATTTTTGCTAACCTCATCTTGACAATGCAGATAACCACTTGGCCACTTGCAGCCACCTGACACATCATGGGAAATTTCCAATGCTATGTAAAGAAAATGCGGGGTCTCACAAAGCAGAAATCCAAGTTAACTGATTTATGCAATAACATTTATATTGCAGCGTGGCATTCCCCTGTGACATTGGGTTTGCTCTTCTCTGGAAGACACACCTGCCTTGAATTGTTGTTTTTTAAACAGGTCAAGGCAATAAACTACCAAGCATCACTTCAGGCCTGCTTGAAAAACAAAACCCAGCATGAGATCCAAGCGGCCAAAACCTCAGACTCCTGACAATTCATGCAGGAAACTGAAGTGCGAGGTGCTGCAGACCACCAAGGTGGGTCATGGTGGCAGCAGCAAAAGGCAACACCATGTGTTTGTAGCTGGGACACATTGGCCTAAAGAGAGCATTTTAGGTTGCCAAAGAAAGCCTGAGATCTCCATCAGAGATAAATATTAGGGGTGTCCAGCATCCACTCAGTGAGCTGCCTACACCACTTTACTGGTTTTGCAGATGCCAAGGAGCATGCCCGGAGCTGGGCCTGGCTGAGGCATCCAGAGTTGAAAGCACCCCAATGGCAGCTCAAGATCCTGAAAAGGTGGCTGTAGCCTCTCTCTTTCCTCTACATTCAATAGCTATCTCATTAATTAAGTGTCTTCCCATGCTGCAGCATCCCCTGGGCCTCGCAGCTCATGTCTGGTCTGGAGGTTCCCAAAAGGAGAATTTGAATGCTTTGTCTGGAAAGCTCAGAAAGAAACTCACAGAGAGAAGAAAAAAAGCCATCTACTGCAAAGCACAGCAGGGTGAAAGATTGACCCCAGCTATAGGATCTGGGACACCCTCCTGGGTTTGCTGAGGTTCAAGCACACCCAGGGGTTGGCAAGAGGCCAGACCATCCAGAGGAAGGACAGACACCGCAGATCCAGAGGAAGGATAGACACCACAGGTCCTTGGTCTCCTGAGTTGTGATGTTGAGGCTTCCTCTCCGAGGCAAAGGTCTTCCAAGTGCAGAGAAGATACCACAAACTTCGGCCTCACTAACATCGCTGTGGTACCCCTCAAGGTTCCCGGAGAGGAAACAAACTTCTTCCTTCTCTCTATTCACCCACAACACTTCTGTTCTGGCTCCCAGCCTCATTCTCTCTCTTTCTTCAGATCCCAACCATGCAAGGCATCATTATGGGACTAGGAGGAGGACATGCCATCCTCGGGTGACATGGGGAGGAAAACAGGAAAACCATCAATTCCTTTGGGTGCCTATGTGCATAAGCATGTAATGAGAAATCCCCATTAACTGTGGCATGTTTTGTTATACAGACACTGTATGCAGCATACGTAAACTGTCGTGCTACCTGGACATGCCGAAGAGCTGCACCAATGTAATGCAGGCAAATCTGGATGGGCACAGGCAGCGGTCAAGGGCAGATTCCTCTCCTCCAGGCTTGATCCACACGTCAGACACAAGCTGGAGCTCAGAGCCCATCCTGCTCACTGGCACAGCCCAGTCAGTGCATTAGCGTGGGTCAAAACTCCCCTTCCTCTTCAGAGGATCTAGCTATGGGTTGGGAGCAGCCCTCCCACTCATGCTTGGCCACTGTGCCTGAGGACCAGGCCAGGTTAAATGACTCAGCAAAGGAGGCCACTGCACTTCGCAAAAGCAGGAGGGAAAGATGAAGAGGGACAGTGCGGTGAAAGCATGGCAAAGATTAAAGATGGCAGGGAGCATGAGTCAGAGGGCAGTGAGAGATGCCAGGAAAGGGATGGGGACAAGCTTGCCCCTAGGAGATGGCGGGTTTTGCCAGGAAAGGGCGAGAGGGCTAATCATGGGTGTCTAACAGCTCCGTCATTCCTTTGATGTGGGAGGCCTTTCAGATAGAAAGCAGTCACCCAGAGCTGACCTCTGCCAGTGGTGACCCCAAGTACTGACTGAACCACCCAACAGTGGGCCCGGAGGAAGGAGGGGCATCCCCTTAACCGGGTGGGCACAGCCTGTTTCAGGCCTGCTCTGTGTCTGTCTAGCAGCAGTTCAAGCTCAGACAGCTAAACTGGCCAGGAAAGAGGGCCAGTGTTTTGGGCCCTGCCTCCTATGCCCAGGCCAAGCACTGCCACAGACTCTTTAAATGACCTTGGGTGAGTCACTTAGTGTCTCTATTCCTATCTGCAAAGCACCAGCATTTTGTTAGGCCAGAGATGGAGCAGAAGACGCTCTGATCTGCTGATACAGGAACGACAAATGCACCCCTGATGTGCCAGTGGGACATTACTCTCAGTTGGTCATTTGAACTGCTTTCCAGAAAAAAAGCACCTTTTCCCAGCAGAAACTTCATTTCAGGTTGTATGCCTGAACTGGCTCCTGAGGATTTCTGCCTAACAACCCCGTGGGCTGAGGAGGTTTGCAGCCCAGAGCTCCATCTCACAGCAATGGAAACTTGTATGAAAGAAACCAGAGTTACCGTACACTTACATCATTTAAAAATTAAAGAACACTGTGCAGCAGGACAAGAATATTGGTTTCCAACTATATAACAACACTGGGCATAAGAAGCACAATCACGACACTGAAATAGATGTCCAAATCCTACCTGAAACATGTGGCAGGACTGTGTCTTGCTTAGCATCCTCTGTGAAATACCAAATACATACTTGGCATGCAAAATTGCAGAGTGCATTTCAAGGGTCAGGCCCCCCTCCTCGCAAAATATCAGTGACTCACTTTCTAAACAGAATATATTTAGTGTTCAGTAATGTTCAGAGTGAAAATCATGTCTGGCAAAGGTAGGAGCGCCTCAAGCACACACAGCACTGCAATAACCATGAAGTTAATATACTGCACTATGAAGCTTTAGACACCAAGACATCAAAACTGTTAACCTTTGTATTATCCATCTCAGGTTTACAGCAAGCAGGAAACACAATGAAACAATAGCTGTCATGGTAGAAGCCTTTGAGTTCACTAAGGAGATAGAATGATGTCTATAGAAGACAGTGATAATCCATATTTCTGCATTGCTCACTCGCAAATCTGCTGATCTGATACAAAGACGTTAATTACAACTGCTATAAAACAAGCCTCCTCCTGCCTGCTCTCCCTCTCCCACCTGGTTTAAGACGAGACGTAACTCAGGTTTGCTGGTTTAAAGGGCAGAAAGCCTTTCTGATAAAATCCAAACAACTCAGGTGGGTAAATGGCGATTTTCCATTTCCACCTGCCCGCTGTAGCCACAGAAATCATGGGACTCGCATCCACTTGGGCTGTCTCTCCAGAGAGCAGGAACGAGCAATGGGTTCATAGCCAGACACAGAAGTTATGAAACACCCTGGGTTTCCTCTTTCTTTTCATCTGGTGAATGCAGACCTCTGAGTGGTTCCTCGGGCTCTAACAGCAACTGGCAATACACCACTAAGAAGTCCTAAAATCAGGCAGGAAAAGGGCACCGCCTTCCCCAAACACCCTCAACCAGCGACAGTTCAGAAAGCCCAGCAACAGATTTGGAAACTGACCCTTTGCCAAAGGGGTCCCACTTTCTTTGATGCCTCAAACAAAGCAGTTTACACATCTGGCGGGTGGTTACAGGCAAAGGAAAGGAAAAGAAACCTTGGAAGTTTAAAAATAACCTTGGAGTTGCCTTTAGGGTGGAGCACTGCCTCTGCACAGGGAAAAGAGGCAGAAATGAAGCGGCTGCCAGCGTGTGGAAGTGCCGAGGGTTTGGCCAACTTGTCCCTTACCCAGCCTGATGCCGTTCAACGCGGCCACTCTACGGCTCTGCTCCCGTAGGATGTTTTCCTGGGACACGCTGCGCTTGGGCTGCCTTCGGAAGCACTGCATGATCCAGCGTGGGGCTCAGGGAGAGGCGTCGGGTGTCGGGAAGGACGGGGGGCCACGCCACCCCTGCGGGGATCCCTGCTCATCCAGGAGCCTCCGGTGTGCGCGGTGTCAAACAGGGCTCCAAGGAGGGAGCGGAGGCAGTGGGAGAGGCAGGCAGAGGAAGGCAGGGGAGGGCAGAGTATAGCTGGGGGTGGAACCGTGGGAAGTCTCTCCTCCTGCTTTGCTCACCAGCTTCACGCACTGGATGTAAAATTACACTGAGGCGCCTGCCGGCAGCTGCCCAGGTAGAAGGAACAAGTTTTCCTACAGTCATATGCCAGTGGGTTTTTATGCATCATCTCCAGGTGCTGGAGGAGTCCCAAATATTGTTTGTGGCTCCTAATCAGTGCCTAGGGCTTGTCAGCTTTGCCTGCCCACAAATGCCTGGATCAGAGAGAGCTTGGCTCCACCCTTTCTCTTCCGTGCTCTGAGCAGTTCCCACTGACATGCAGCGAAGAGGAAGCTAAAAACACCTTTTAGCCAGGGCAAACGTAGTCCAAAAGCAGCTCGGAAACTGTCTTTTAATGCTCTTTTTTTTCCACCTAGAGAAGAGCATTTTCCTAAGACTCTGGGGAGTGTCTGCTCTGCCACTGATTTCCCGTATGACTTGGGTGAGTCACTTATCCTGTGTTTCGGCATAGTTCTGGGTTTATTCTTGTAATTGACATTTATCCTGCAATCTGGTACAAGGATAAACCCCCATCAGTGGTTAAACGTCATTGATTACACAGAATCAGAGAATAATTCAGGTTGGAATGAACCTCTGGAGATCTCTAGTTCAGCCACCCACTCAAAGTCAGGTCACCTTCAAAGGTAGATCAGGTTGCTCACAGCCTTGTCCAGGTGAGTTTTGGATATATCTTAGGACAGAGACTCCACAGCCAATCTAGATCCCTGTTCAAGAACTTAGATGTTCTTAGTGAAGAATTTGTTTGTTATGACCAGTATAAATTTCCTTTGCTGAAACTCATGACCATTGCCCATTGTCCTGGCAATGGCTGGGACTAAAATCCATCACTCCCCTAGCCATGACCCCTTCTGCGGTGAAATACAGCAGCTATACTTATTAAGCTGTTCCATCCTAGGTGAGTTTACAGACCTTGTTACAGACTAGGGTTTTTTGTCATTGCCTTTGCTAGCTGCTGCGCTGCCAGGCAAGCCAAGGGTGAAGATACTGCAGGGAGATGGAGTCAAGCTGGGGTGAATGTCCCTTACTGCAGAACCAGCATATGCCTGGGAAACTTGACAGCGAACCACGTTACCGTTTCTGCTGGAGACCTAATCGAAGGCTCTCCATCACCAGCCCCCCATCATATTCAAGACAGGTTTTAGAAACATATTCTCTATTTCTGGTGTCTGGCGATGCAGCCATATTCCCCTTCTTTCTCCGCATCTTGAAGGAAGCCCTACCAACACTACAGATAAGCACAGAGGACTCGGTTATTTGACCAGCACAAGGACAGGATCAGAGTCATTAATCACTGCCATATGCCGCATGTAAGAAACTCTCTGGGGAGAAGGCAGAGCCATTGCATGCCCTTGAGCAGCAGTACAACTAATAACGCCTTATTTACACATAGCAACTACAAATCACAGACAGCGAAGGAGAATAAAGGCATTTTCTGGATGGGGCATTGCTGAACGTGTTAGGCAGTCAGTAGGTGTTTGAGGAAACACCTCCAGCCTTTTCTGAGCCCCCTGCACATACAGGGGCTGGATGTCGGAGCTGTAATCTCTGTAGCGCTCCCCTGGGAGCTGGGAGCTTTGATTTTGCCCTGGCTAGGAGGTGGGCACCATGATGTAATGGCTAGATGATATTTATTAGCTAGCAGTCTCTGAGTACTTCCCATGTTTCACAATGTACTGGAGAAGATTGATCTAATTAAAGGAGTAGGGAAGAGAGTGGTCTCCCGTACTTGCCTTAGCAAAACCATTTGCTTCTGTGCACCAGCTCTCCTGTCCAGGAGCAGCCAGAGTCCCATAAGGATCGATGTGGGAGCACACAGAGCCCCTCTGCTTCATTTTCTCATTAATTCCTAATAAGCAGTGCCAGTGACAGCACGGCTCGGAGCTTTCCAGGCCCTCAGAGAATATTTTACTGTACTTATCCCTGAAGTTTGCACACACACAAAGCACGGGATCGGCATTCACCGAGTTTAGGTACTTCTCCAAAACAGCAATGTGCGAGTTTTGCTGTTGTGAGGGCTTCAGAGGTGTAAGGCAGTTAAAATCAGTTTGTTTTTAAAATGAAGATGAGATCATTAAGCCAGAAATGCCCTGCTTTGGAAACAACAGATCTGGATGTATTGTAGTCTTGAGGTCATTTAAAGACAATGTCCAATCTCATAGGCGAAGCCTGACGGATAAGTGTGACACGGGGGGCTACCTGGCATTCCTTATTGATGTTACATGATGCTGCGTCACGCTCCGGCACTGGAGGAAGTGATTCCTGCAAATGGCTTAGGAACAAATTCTCCAACCCTTATTCACTGCAGGTAACACCTGACTAGGTACGAAGCCTGCAAACACTCAAGCATGCAATTTTACCCATATGACCAATCCCACTGAAATAAATGGCACTAGTCACATGAGCGAAGTTATTCATGGCCCCGTGCCCAGGATCGGGGCTGTGCTAATCATTCTATCGATTCCAGCTGGATTATTCACGGACCAAATGGAAATCGATGTGAACGAGGATGTCAGAACATGGTCCCAAAGTTAGCGAAGTGCTTTAATATCCAGGAAACAGACACTTGAGATAGAAAGGCTGTAGAGTCTGGTAGGAAATGGGCTATGTGAGAAAACTATTAATGCACAGGCTGCTCTTCAGACAGTTTTCCAAAATTAATTCATCTCCATCACATCCTTATACAAAGGAGCTAAGGAAACACTATTACCACTTCACAGAGGAAGAAGCAGGTTGGTTTTGAGCTCTTTGGGGCTGGACCTGTTCTCCCATCACCACCACGTTTGGGCAACACCGAAAGTGGTGCAACCCTAATACTGATCATAGTCTCTTTACACCACACTGACACAAACAACATGACAGAAGTCAGCTGCTGATTTGCCCAGACTTGTGATAATTTAGGACTGGAATGAAAATATCCGTGCTGGTGACGACCTCACCACTTCCCCATTGCATCATGCACATGATGTAAATTACTCTATTATGACTAGTAATGCCTATGGCAGTTACATAACAAGTAACAAATGTCATTTTAAGGGGAGATTTTCCCACTAAAGAGGCCAAAGGTTGTGCCTTGCTCTGTATTTGTTACCAAGAAGAAAAAATTAGGTCTATTTTACGTGATGCCGTTCTTTGAAGAAACACTGTAATTTCACCTTCCCTCCCAGTGAAATTCAATATAATTATTTTAATAAGAGTAATAGCACAATCAGAGTATTGCTGCTCATTAATAAACTGCAATGTCTGCCCCTGCGTATTCCTAGTCCTCAGCAAGCGTGAGACCATTCAATCCAGGTGAACTCAGAATCAAAGAGAGTTTGGAAAAGCTGTAGTTCAGCTGGTCTGTATTAACATGACAACCTTCCATCACTTGTTAGGGTGATGGAGCACTCAGAAACCGAAGTTCCTGATGGTAAATAAAGTTTGAGGATTACTTTTGCACACCTAGTATGAGAAGTATTATCAGTGCAGTGGCTGCTTGGAAATGAGCACAACCAGCTGCAGCACTGGGCAGCGGCTGCTGTTCGGAAAAGCAGAAAACCTGTCAAGTGACGAGGATTTAGTTGGTTTCTCCAGTGCTTTTGCAAATCACTGATCTTACCCGTGAAGTGCCTCTGCAAAGACCCCTTTTGTCATCTACCATCACCCCACGGTTATATCCAACCTGGCTTTTATGTCAGCTCTTTAACAGCCCTGTGCCTGGGATCAGTGTGGTCCCAGCAACGGCAAGTTGTCTTCCAGCTGAGACCCCGCTGGAAGGACAGGACAGCAAGGTTCCTTCCACGTCCGCAGGGTCCCACCTGCCCTGCCTTTCCCTCTGGAGTCCATTCTTCATTCATGCCCTCTCACATCCCACCCATAGAAACCTCACTCTTGCCTCCTGGCTACCTCCAGGACACCACTCGCTGCTCTCAGCTTTATTCTCCCCAGTCACACCTCACATCCTCCGAGGACCAGGCCTTGCTGTTGGCACAGCAGAGCTTGAGAACAGGCAGTTTCTCACCACCAACAAAAAATGTCATTGGCTCCTCTACACCAGCGCTCCCCTTCTTGCTCCCTGCGGGGGAGTGGGGACCAGGACGTGGGTGCTGAGACCATAAGCATCGGTGCATCTCTGGCCAAAGATGCTGCTGCTTGTTGACAGTGGGTGCATCTCCGGTGCTTGTGGTATGTACCAAGTTCCACCTTGTGGTGACACTGAGAATGGGCTTCTCCACAAAGCCTGTGGCAGCATCAGCAAACGTCCTTCTCTTCCTTACATCGGCTTTTCTTGCCCACTCTACTTCCCTTCCAGGGTGCTTGAGAGGTCCTGCTGAGCCGGGGCAGTGTGACCTTAAAGTTTCATAGAGGAGGAGTTCTCCCCAAGTATCATGTTGTTGCTGTCCTTCAAATCACTGCCTAAAACCTTCCTCCACTGGCACGCTGGCAAGAAGCCATATGATGGGCATGTTTCTGGTGCACTGAGATCAGCACTGTCACCCTGCCCAATATATCTCAACCCCGCTTTCTCTCTGTATCCTTTGGCTGTCTCGGCTTGTCTGCAAGGTCTCTGGGAGGACAATGGTCCCTTCTCCAGCTCTGCTCTGATCAGTCCACGCAGCCCAGCCATCTTTCCCCAAAACAGGTGGCTATATCCAGACTGCCTACTGGGAAGGACTGCAGGCCCGTGACATCACCCAGATCATGCTATGTGCTAGCTTGCTGTGGATCAAAATCACACTGGGGCATGTGGCTGGCAGTTAAACGGTGCAGAGTCCTGGCCCTGGTTTGTGTAGACAAAGCCAGGCTGCCTGCTCAGACATTTCACAGACAGTTCAAATTGTGACCTTTGTTTGTGAAAATCTTCATAAATCTTTCCGCCGGTCTAGGTCACTCGAAGGGAGCTTGGATCCATGCACAGCACTGGCTGTGACCCATCAAAAGCTACTGCCCTGCGCTTTTGATGAAATCCACGTAAAACACCTAACTAAAGTTCATTGCACTCGGGAACTCAAAACCAGACTGAAGGTTTGGTTCGGTCCTTCCACTGGTCCCTCCATCACGGTGCACACAGAGATTTGGCTGCAGAGTGAGAGGCACTAAAACAAACACTGGCTTGCAGGAAATTACAGCTTTTCCAGTAGCTGGTGTGAAAAGAGTGGGAAGAAAGTAATTGAAAAGAAAGATATCAACTTGATGGAAAGGACCAGCACCAACAGCCAGGAGCACTCATGCAGCTTAGTTGCCTAACTCTTAAGTCATGTTTCTGGGCACATGAAAGATGTGCCCATGATGAAGATGTTCTCTTCATAAAACCAAAGTCAATTGTAGGTGCATCCCAGCTTCATTTTTTAAAGGCCACTTAACAACTTTTCCCAACATTTTCTTCAAAGCTGAAATTTCTTCCACAGATGAAATGCAGGTCACTCTCACCGTTCTGTAGCAGGGCAAAATTTGTGCAATAATTAAATTGCACAATTGAATTATGCAAAACTAGGGAAAAAATCCTTTTTTTTTTCCCTAAATGATTTATCTGGAATTTCAGCAGTCTGTAACCTTAACCAAAAAGAGCCAACAAGACTTTTTGTGTGGTATCTCAACACAGGGCCTTAAAAGGTACCCCTGTGAGGGGCAGCCCAAGGTGTGAGAATTTCCTGACAGACATTGTCTAAATTGGGTCATTTGAGGTGTGGAAGTATCTCTTTCTTTAGAAGAAACTGTGGCAAAATCTTCTCTACCTGCATAAAGAAAAAGAGAAACCTCCATGTTTGATCAAGGTCTGCAGCCTTCCATTCTGGTGGGCTTGACTGAGTAAGGACTGAGACCCTCCACCCACGGTAAGGACCTAGGAGATGTGTGGGCTTGGGGCTGGTCTCGCACTATTTAGATATCTGAACAAGGGGCCAGGAGAAGACAGGGTACAATTCACCTGTCTAGATCCCTGTAAGCCTAAAATTTCTTGCAGACACCTACATTTAGCCAGCTGAATCCCACCCTGGATGATCAAATCACCAAGTATTTGTCTGCAGCTTTCCTTCATAAATACCTGTTTATATATTTCAATCTCCCTGTAAAGGAAATTATACTTTGCTCCGAAATCATCGACACCTTTGGCTCCCAGAGCTGCCTATCCAGTCAGCTGAGTTTCCGGATCTTGCACAAACCACTTCTTCCCCACACACCTCTCCCTCTTGCTTTTCCCTGTAGCTGGCTGTATCCTTTCATCTCTGCTACCTGCAGCAGTTTTCCAAGCAACGGCATTTCGTTCTTCCTCTTTCATTTCCTCATTAAGATCTATATTTCCCCAAGCATCTTCTTGCCCCGACTCATCTGCTTTCGGGCCTGATGTTGGGGCTTTGCACACCAGCAACAATCTCAAAACCAGCTGCGGGCTTTAGTTTTACTAAAAGACATTGCTCAGATTGGAAATTTAACAGCTTTTGTGTCAAAATAAAAGAAGACCCAAAATGAATTTTACTTCTCCTGTCTGAAAAAGGGACAAGGTGCATGTTTAAAGTACTGAGAAGTGTCAGCATTACAAATTCTCCCGCACTACTGGAAACACTACGTTTCAAAAACTCCCACGTAACTCATCCGGCATAACCTGTGTGCTTGGAGCATTTTGTTTGTAGGAAAGGAGGTCAAAGTTACCAGCTGCTTCAGAGCAGATCCCAGCTGATCCCAAGTAGCATTATCTCCACCCACAGAGGTTGAAGCCCAGAAGGAGCCTCCTCAGTGCTCCCAGCTAAGAAGGGCAGGTGGAGATGATTCATTTAGAAATTTAAATCTAGAAGTTAATCCTCAGGACTAGCTGACAGAAGAAACAAGGAAATTGCTTGTTTTGTAGGATTTTACTAACCCTTCCCTGCTGATTCTCACCCTGGGCTCTGGCATAAGGCGTTCCCATAATGGGGCGGTGGCATTCCCTGCACAATGTACACAGTGTCTTGGATGAAAAAGTCAGCGTATAAGAATGAAGCATAGTACAAATTAGCTATTCTATAATCTGTGCGAGCACAAGGGCTCCCAGTTCAGAAACAAACCAAGTTCATGAGGCAAGAAAAAGGTTATTAATAGCCCACAGAGACTAGCAGATTCATTGCATACTAAATGTAGATGACCCTTTATAAAATAAGCAACAAGAAGTCCATCCAGCTGAATTAAACACATTCAAAATAAAAGGCACAGACCACTAAATCACAGCAGCTACTCTGGCTCTGCGGACAAGGGAGCATACTCAGTTTTCTTCCCAGGACTCAGATCTCATCCAAATGCAGAGTAAACAAAACTATACAAACTTTTCAGAAACTCTCATCTACAGTAATACCCGCTTCTGCTACTGGACGATATCTCAGGTGTCTCCTGCTGACTGTCAGATATTTTACTGAGACTGAACCATGTGCCGGTGGTTAATTCTGACATGGTAAATACAGCTATTGTTCTACCTGTGTTGGAAAAAAAAAAAGAGAGAAACTGAAGGAAAGAAACTGAGTTTCGACATACAGCCATAGACAAAACATATCTATAAACCACAGTATCTGAGAAATTTCTGACAAACTACATAGCACAAGTCTGATCCTGCTAACAAATCAACATGTGAGCAACTTTTCTTGTCCAAGTAGTCTGGCATTCAGAGTGACTTTGGCACTTGTGTGTGTTATGTGTCAAGGAACTTCAGTAAATACTTTTTTAAAAGCTTGGCTCATTCAACACTTGTGTATTTTTCTGCTTGAGTCAAGAAAATAGATTAACAAACAGCCACTAAATTCTTCTTGGTTCCTAACCCCAGAAGACTAAATAATATTCACTGAAAAATTACTCACAGGCCAGAATAGGAAAGATTTTAATAGTTCCAGATGTATTTCTTAGCTTTCTTTCCCCAGTGGCTGTATAAAGAATGAGATACCTACAAAAAGTGTAACATTAACCTCTGTTTCACCTTCCTGTCAGATTTCTAGCATCTGGGAAAATCAGAGGGAAGATTTCTTGAGCCTGGAGGAATCTTTTCACATTTCTCCTGGTAATGCTAAACTGATTATGTTTATGGTCAATCACTTACTGCTCTATTAGTTTATTCTTGTTTATAGGTTATCTATAGTAAGAAAGCACCTATCTCATGAAATAAAAATAAGCACTATAGATTTTTCCCATTTCTGTGAGATCACAATATCCCATTTCAATCTGTAGCTATCACAGCCCTGAGTCGTTTCTGCTCATCAGAGTAAGTAAAATACAATGAAGAGGTAACAAAGCAATATATTAAAGTCAGACGAGGGCATAAGGGATGTTTCATTACCCTGTCTATCAGACAAGCCTCCCAGTCTTGGTAGTAATTGAATCTTCCTAAATCTCACTTGCTGGAAGGGCAGAGAGGATTTCTTTTTTAGAAAAATTACTTATTTTGTACTTAACATTTATAGAGTCTTGGGGGCACACCCTGAGCCGAGGTGATTTATCCTGGCTCTGCTTTCTTCACCAGAGCCCAGAGAGTTTACTTAGTTGAGCATCTGTCCCGCTCTCAGTTTCACCATAAAGGGGAGGAGATTTGGATCAACTTTTCTGGACTTGCAGACACTTAACCAGACAATACACCCTTTCTAGCAACACAGCTAACCTCATTAACAGAGAAAAATCTGTCATCTCTCTCTGTAACACCGATTAAATACTGCATTACTTCCAAATGAGAGAATGGGGAGGCAAAGGAGGGGGGAGAAGAGAGGAGGAAAAATAAAGCTCTTGAACAAGATAAGAGAGCAAGGACATTTCTACAGACTTACTGTTGCAAGCGAGGAAAGTACCATTCGATTCCATTGCTGCAAAACAAGCAGATGTGCAGCAGCAGAAAGGGCTCCGGGAAACAGCTGTGCCCAGATGTTAGCGCTGGCCCGGGGTGGAAGCCAGACCCGCAAGGCTCCCCCTGCTCTCTGCTCCAGTATTCCCCAACGTCAGCTCCCTTCGGAGAGGCCTGCTCCTTCCCCTTGGCTGGAAATGCGTCTTCGCTATGACTCCTCATTTATTTCTCTCCCGCATCCGCACGCCACTGCCTGCCCAGCGCATCGACTGAGGCCAAGCGCCCGAGCCCCAGCGCCGCGCTGGCCCTGGCTCCTCCCTGCTGAAATCTGGCGTCTTCACCGCTGGCCCAGCCTCCTGCTTTTGCTACCGCTGCAGCTTGACAACGATGCCTCTTTTCCTGTTGCTGGCACATTTTCACGCTCTGCTCCTTTCCGGCAAGGCTTCCAGAAGACATTGAGTGCTGCAAATCTGTCCTCCGTGGTCCCCAAATCAAGGAAAGGGTGTTAAACAGATGCCAGTGATGGGAGTCTAGGTCTAAAGGGCTTTTAGACACTGATAGGGGCATATTTCTTTTTGCAAGGAAAAAAAAAAACAGGTCAGAAATTGCCAATGTAGAAATGGAAGCTATAACCACAACCGCTCGCAGAGGCATGAGCTTAAGCAGAAGAAAAGTTGCTTTGCATTTGAAAGAGTGAGACAGAAAGCAGAAAAAAGTGCACTGTCCTGAGGATTTTACTGAGTGGAACTGATTTCTTCCACTCTGTCCCCTACTCTTGAATTAGATATTTTTTAAGGGTAGTAAGACAATGCTGGCAAACAGGGAGGGGGAAAGAAAGGGAATCTAGCGTGGGAAAATAAAGTTTCCCTCTACTTGAATGTTTGGGGGAGGTTTTTAGTTACTGTTTTGCTGTTGTTTATTTCTGTTTCTGGTTATTTAGGTTATCTTGATGCAAACAATTGATGGAGTTGTTGGCAGATTCGAAGCCCTCACTCCTCAGCAGCTGTAAATCCGGCAGCTCCACCGACAGAAGGGAAAGTCCCTCTCTGATGGTGACAGATCTGGGAGACACATGGTGACAAATACTTTGGGACTAGGACTGTTTGTCCCTCCCTGCCAGGAACTGGGCTGCTCCTTTGAGAGCCCAGACGTTGCTCTCAGGTTTTACAGTCCACAAATAATAGGGCTGCTGCCACCACTCAAGGAAAAATGCCCTAATATAGCAAAACTCCTCTGTGCTAGTACAAAACTAACAAAACCAAAGAAGTGGAGAAAATAAAGAGCAGAGATTTCACCCCATGACTCCTCAAAAGCCCACCCTTCTATCTCACAGCCACGCGCATAGCATGGGGGGGGCTCATCTCCTGCTAAACACTTTCCAAAGGGCTCAGGAAGGAGCACCCCTTTTGCAAACCCACAGACAAGGAGACATTGACCTGGACAGGGGCAAACTGTTTGGCAGCAAGGTCAGTCACTGGCAGGCAGGACAGCAGCTGGAGGCACCCAAGAGATTCCTCGTACAGCCTTAAAAGCCTCGAGGCAGGGGCATTTCCGGAGGACACCACCAAAACCAGTCGCCCTTTCAGCTGACGGGGAAGAGTACTGGAGGGAGTGTACAAGAGGCTGGTGGATGAGTCAGCCAGACTGGAAACTCCGGTAAAGCTGAGGTGATGAGGACATTATGGTTTTCACAAGGGAGAAAAGTAGAGAAGAGCAGTTTGAAAGTGGAGATGGGAAACGGCATTATAGTAACTCCTTCGCTCTTCTTTATACCGCACCCCAATGCATCCTCACGCTGCCTAACATGAGCTCCTCACTTAGAGACGTACCAGCCAGTATCTCTACGCTCTCTGTGGCAAAGAGGGGAGATGTAAGAGAGCTATGTTAGTCCCAGAAACAATGAAGGCCATATTCTGGATAGAACCCCTTCACAGTAACACAGGGCATGATGGCACCAAGACGTGACCGTCGCTCCCCTGCACTGCTGTGAACACCACTGTGATTGCACTGACTGCCTCAGGCTGGACAGAGCATCACCAAGGGAGCGAGACTGAGTCTCTCTGCCATCATCCCTTCAGATTTTAAGATGATCGTCTGCATTTACCCCTTCATGACGGCCTTCTGTAACTTCTTGTGCTTCTTTCTTGCCGTGCTGCATTCTCCATGATGACAGCAAGTAGTAGCATAAATGGTGCCTGTTACGAGGATTCACAAAACCTTGCCCGATTTTTCACTTTCCCCCATTACACTTACTCTCCCTGCTTCTGTATACGTCCAGAAGCATCACCGTTTTGGCTGCTTTGAGCGCTTTGGCACCTTTCTGCCACCCTAGGCTAAGTCATCGCTATTCCTAAATCCTTGATGGGATTGACATTGTATGTGTGCTCAGAGCAAGCCTGGCACTCGCAGACAGCCTTGCATTCCTTGCATTCATCAGAAAGTACAGCAGTCACCATCAGAGCCGGTGATATCCTGCAGCAAACACCCAGAAGCCGAGATCACACAGCACAGGTCTCATCAGAGCCTTGTTTCAGAAGGCAACAGTCCGTTTAGCTATATTTCTGCATGCACACCATATACACTTGGATTTGCTTTCCTTTGCATTGCCAAAACCAATATATGTCCAGAATAACAATGAAACCAAAGTGACATAAGGAGCTACGGGCCTCCTGTGAGCTGCAGAAATCCAACTAACAAACAATATTCTAAGAATAATATAGCAGTTTAAGAATGTCATATGAATCAAGTCTCTGATCCCCATTTTAGATCACTGCACTTACTGTATTCCTTCCTGGTTTGGATTTTGGCAGATCCAGAAGGTGCAAGGTGCAAAGCAGGATTGCTCTCTGCCTAGTTAAACCAGCTTCACAGCCGAGTGGCAAGTTTAAAACTGGTGACAGAACTGCAGAAAGTCAGTGTTCATCTGGAAGCCCTAAGAGAGCAGTTCATTTTAGAACAAAATGTGTAGTTAAGATACGCTGCAGCCCACTGTTGCTGTATCTTTGCTTATTTTTTAAAAGCTGTCTGAATTTCTGACTGCTTCTTCCCTGTTCTGAATACAGCTCCTAAGCTCTATCCACCAACTTGCCCACAACAGTTTTGCGGCTCTTGATCTTTGAGATCAAACCAGGATTTGAAGGGGAGAGTTCAGTATGATTAAAATTAAACAGCACTCCTTTGTGCATGTTGTCTCTACTCACAGCAGCAATATTATTGCTAAGGGTCGAAGTTAAATACATACAATTTATTCTGAGCAGATCGGTCCCGGCATCCATAAGGTGGCATTTTGATACCTTTTTTAGGCACTGCAGGTTTGTCTTCTCTGCTTTAAAAATTAACTTTTACAGTGAGGTAACAACAGGACTGTAAAATCTTTTCTTTTATTGCAAGGTAACTGAGCGAGTGATCGCATACACTCTGCCCATGCTGACTTAGCTCCATTTATTCCTTGATAAAATTGCCTCCTCCAGGATATTACAGCAGGCGAGTCAACATGCATTGATTGTTTTGCAGGAAGAACACACCATTTGTAGCAATGAAGACAAAACCTAACAGAAAAACCTGCTTTCCTGAATTCCACAAATACATTATAGATTACAAGGAGGGCTGGATTTATTCCCTCTGGACTCCTGTCTGCACCACCCACAATGAGTGACTTCACTGCTGAGCCCGGCTTGGTGTCTCCCAGCTTTCTGCACACTGCAGGTTATTACATTTAATGGCTCCCCCAGACTTAGGAAGCCGCTTTATTTCCCCGCCATGTTGTCATGGATTTTAATCCCCAAATCATCCTGCCGGCTGAAGAGGAATGTGAGGAATTCCCTGTGGTGTCGCAGCCACGTGTCTCTCCACCTTTCCGGTGTTCCTTGGAGTCAGGATCCTGGCTGCCCATGGCTGTGCCTGGACCTAAGCTCCTCCTCACTACCTTCCCAAAAGGAAGGCAAGGTTGGGGTGAAAAAGTAGAATACCAATAAAAATTAAAATGATAGGATAAGGGCAGGTAAATCAAGGAGAGGAGCAGGCAGTTGTTGTAGGACTTCTTCTTGCCTTTGATGCACAGGGTTTGTTCTCCTTGTTTGCATGGGTAGGAGCTATAGGATGGGATCCATATGCAGAATAATGCATTAAAGGGAATATTTAGAAATGCCAGTGCAGGAGGGAGAGGATAGGAAAGGACCCGAAGTCTACATCGCAAAATTTTCTCAGGTGTGGAAAGAAACCTAGGCGTGGCAATGACTCAGAAAATAAGCAACCTGTTATTTTTTGTTCCTTTCTCCTCAGCCTTTCCCCTCCAAGGGAAATGCTCCCTTGAGGCTCTGGCACCCAGGAGGGAGGGACAGCACAGCTCCTCCATCCTGCTCCCAGCCCTCCCCTCCCCTCGGCGGCAGAAGAGGGCTCTCAGGGCTGGAGGAGGGACCAGGACTCCCATTTCTCAGTCCCACCGCAGAGGGGTGGAGGGAGTATGCATTTCTTGAGCAGGAATCTCTGAAAAGGAAGAGGCCAGAGGTGCTGTGAGATCCTCCTTGGGGCTTCTCTCTGGACTTATGTGCATATGGATTTGCTGCACAAACATGCCTGTGGCAGCAGGAACTAAGGAGCTGCTTCTCCCAAGTTGCTCTCAGGGTGGGGAGATGAGGCTCCTGGGAGGTGGAGAAGGGAAGAGAGGACATATCGCAATATGTGCATCATCCTCCCGGACTATCACAAAAGGCCTTTTCTCAGTCCTGAGCTTCAGGCTTATGCCAGTGACAAGTCTGGTACCCCCAGATCCTGATTAAAGGAGGCACAAAGGCCTCACAAAGCCCATTTTGCTCCACAGCCTCTTAAATTTGGCTCAGCCACAGCCCAGACTTGGGCTCAAAGACCTCCCAGCAAAGACAGCAAGAACTGAGCCACACTCAGCTCTTTGCTGTCGCTGTTTAAGACAGGCCTTTTCATTGCACAAAATCACCTTCCAGCCAAAGAGACTCAATCACCAAAGCGCACACCATCAGACAAAGGCAATTACATTTCAAATTAATAGAAAACCCCAAAACCTGTTTTCGGTGCCCTGCTTTTTTCTTGTCCGTACCATCATTTTCTGAGCTCGTTAAGAAGACTCAGGGCATTTCTAGGCCTGGAGACAGGCTGCAGGATTGGCACGGCCTTCCCAAAGCAAAGCTGCCACTTTTCTAAAGAGTGCAAGGTCAGTGCCATGATATTTTACCAAGGGACAAGTCCTAAAGCCAGGACACACCTTGATTAACCCACTTGTGCTCTAGCCATATAAGTGAGCTTGAAAGGAGCTAAATGTCAGCCAGGCTGGGTGAGGAGCCTGCCTCCCTCTGTAACCCACCCTCCAACACGTGTCTACACAGCTTGCCAAAATCATCAGTGGAACTGGAGTTGAGCAAAGTCAAGGAGAGCTCCCTTTTCTCGCACACCTACACCCCTTTACATTCTCCTCCTTTTTTTGTGCACACACAGCCCAGCCCAGGCAGCAAAGAGCACTTGCGGTGTTCAAAGCCAAAAATGTTTGCAGGGGTCAATTCAACGGCGAACGATGAATCCCAGCAAACCCAAAGCAAATCGGTTTACCTGTCTCCACTCTGAAAGCATGACTCCAGTGTTGGTTTAATTGTACACAGTGGAAGGAGTAGCTTTTCATCTCAGAGGAATGCTACACCGCCTGATCATCAAGTATTTCCTATGGACAAGATGCCTCCTGGCTCCCTCTGCCTTTCAGACTCTCACACACACCCTCCTCATCACACAGAAATGTTCCCAACTGCCTCTCCCAAAGACAACAGCAAGGTGCTTTGTTTGCTTTACAAAAACGACTGAGGAGTTCTGCGACTGTGACACAGCAGGAGTGTGGGAAGCATTTGAGGGTTATATGGCCAGCAGGGAGCTTTGGTAGCCACGTGTTATTTTTTTGTCAGCAGGAGGATTACTGAAACCAGCACAAAAGAAAATGTCATATTAAATAGAGTTCATGTCAATGCATAAGCGGGACTGGAATTTTTCAGATACTTCTGTTATGGTCTGGCTGTTCATTGGACTGTGTTTTCATGTCTTTTCCCAGTCTGTTTACCGTTTTAGATGGGGTGTCTTACCATCCTCAGATCATCTGATCTCTCTACATTGAACTGCCATGTAAATAAGTCAATAATAGATGGACAGCAAAATGTAAATGCCTTTTACATTTTGGGAACTGCTCAGGGCTCTTATTAAGCAGTCTATATATCAATTTGGAAGGCCAGCTCCAGTCACCCTGATGACTCACCTTTTGTAAAGGTATCATTACTCTTTTGTTATCAGTACTTCCTTTCATTAGGTGGACATAGTTCTTGTTGATAACAGGTTGCACTCCCTGCCTATGCAAGATCTGGGATTCAAAGGACTGATCCTGCCACTGAGACTGCTCCACCCAACATTTACCTATCCGTGAATTTTCCCAACACTGCCAGGTTTCTAGCAGCTGCTGTCCTTCACCTGCAAGAAACACATTGCAGTGTGGGGAAGAGCAGCCTCATGGCTCGGCAGGAACTGGCAGAGCTCAGCACCTTTGGAAATCAGGTTCCCTTAAGAGATAAATTGGAAAAAGCTCAGGAGTGGGATTTATGACTCTGCAAAAACAGTGGGATTATTGGATTTGTGGACAACTCACTGGACAAAGTAATTCACTGTAGTTTATAAACTAGGCTGGAATGGAATTAACACAACACAGTGTCGTAAAGTTCAGAGAACGGGTAGGGCAGCCAGATGCCTTGTTTATCACCACGGACAGCTGTGCCAAAGTATCTTCAGACTGAATGATGTTGATGTATACATCTGCATTTAAACCATTTATTGCAACAGTTACTCCCATTCAGGAGAGTAGTACATGGCCACAGGAAAAAGAAGCGACAGATGCTGGGATGTGTAAAACTAAACCTGCTGCTGGCATAATCCCATACAAGTCCCATTAAAATTAATGAAGTATTTCTGCTTGAGCAGAAGATAAATTTGACTTACTAAGCCAGAAATACACCTACCTGACTCTGTATGTCTTAAGTATTTGGAGGGTTTTCCCTCTACTTAGTGTAAGTAATCAAGAGCAGCTCTAACCACCAAATAGAGCAATAAAACAATCAAAAGAGTCATCTATTACTGTATTGGTCACAATTAAAGACTTAAAGAGTTACCAGCTCAACAAATCTCACATTGATTTCAGACTGAAAAATTATATGAAAATAGAGGAAAAAGCAAGATTATGCATAAGATTTGGGAATAAAAGACCTAGGTTTCTCTAGTTATTCTAAAAAGCTCATTATAACCCTAGGAATTTCAGTATAAATGAGACACTTAAATAATTTGTCCTCTGTTCAATAGTACTAGGTATGATTTAGACATCTCACTAATTTTGTCTTCAGACTAATTTTAATTTGCGTTGAAAGTTTTATTTCATATTTGTTTACCTAATTTCTGCCACTACAAGATAGATTTATGAGTGTCTGAGGGTCATTTTTGTGCATTGCTATGCTTTAACAAATTTAGGATTAAGTGAGCCTTCTAATGTTGAATTCCCGACTTTAAATATTTTGATTTTGTGATAATGAAGATGTCTTTACCAGAGAGCTGTACAGAAAAGTACATTTAGTCTTAATCACTTATTAGCAAGATTTTTGGGGGGGAGGGGACCCCAGAGACTTCTTTTAAAGCTATGAAAAGCTCATCTATTAACAGTGAATGAGAAGCTCAAAGAAAATGTCATGCATACATTTCATCAACTTCTCAGTTCAGTGCATCAGTAAACAGCACACATCAGCCACACAATACTAGACAACTACATATGATTTATAACTGTGTGAATGATTTAGTAAATCTGACCTTTAATATGAAGTTAACGTTGTGTGAATGAGAAACAATAACCTAATGGGGAACCTAGTAACGTACTAGACTTACTGGTATGAAAACATTACGTGGAGTGATTATCACTGCTAGGAAAGAGAACAGTGGGAGACTGGTCCCAGGGTCCTGCCACTTTTATCCATTAATGGCTTCTTCTGATATATTCCAGATTGCAACGGAGCTGAGACACCGAGCTTCACAACCACGAACATCCAGGTTAGCAAGCACATTTCTAACCTTAAAAGACCACAGGCGTTAGGCCAAGTCATCTGCTGTCTGGAATGCTTGACATGCATCTCTTCTTTCTTGCACCGTTGCTTCTTTACAGCCAATAGCACTGGGGTATACAAGTTAAGTATGGAGGAGGGTTGATGATTAATGTCATAATGGTTCCTTTTAATATACTTCATCTGTCAGCTTAATTCTCTGTAACTGGGATAATCACAATAATTAGATGCAATTGTTCATACCATTACCTAATTGCAGCTTTTTTCAGTGTAGCCAACTCACATGAATTTTAAATGCACAGAAAATATGGAAAGTCTGTTTTACACCTACATTTTAGAAAATCTTATTATGTATAAGAGTGCCCACAAGTTTAAACCGCACATGAGGATCTTGTGATTCCAGAGTGTGCAACACAGGTAATCACTGATGTTACAAGTCAGGGATTTTTATTTCTGATCCTAAAGAGTTAAAACTACAATTCACACAGGCTCAGTGACATCAGACTTCCCTCCACCCCCATCTGAACAATTCATGCAGAGTACAAAAATGTTCTTGAATTGGTAACATCTCCAGAGCAGATGTTTATACAGAAAGTATGCAAGGAATACCTGTGTCTCCCAGAGTCCTAGTGAATGGCCAGCATTTTTGGTGTTAATTTATAATCAGCCATGTCTTTGAAAATCCAGACATGAGACGAAGAGAAAAACACATACTGAAATCATTTAGGACCCCCAGATAAAGATCAGACAAGGTGACAATTTGTTACTAGATTAATTTTTAGATTAACATATTTCCTAAATGAATAAGAGGATGAATTTGTAAAATCTCATCAAATGTATTCAAAAAGAGTATTCATAACCTCTAATTTAGCTTCTTTTAGTATCTAGTTTCATTTCATAAGATGAAAGTTAGGAGCACAGTTCAATAAACTGTCACTGAAGAGACGGGAGCCTTTCAAAAGAATGAAGAGGACCAAATTAAGATGCTGAAGTATCTCAAAATAGACAGAGTAAATACCCTTCAGAGATACAGTGTTGTAAGTCTGAGATCATATGCTTCATCTTTATTACAAAGGAAATAAAGAACCTTTGCTTTAAGTGCAAAGTAGAACTCAAGTTTATATATAAAGGTGCAGCTGCTACTTCCAAAATCATACATTTATATTCCTGAGAGAATCAAATACAGTCACATTCCTCTGGCCGGTGATGTTATTTGGATTTTTGAAAAGAAAACACCAAGGGGATATCAGGGTGCAGAAAGAACCATAAAAGTTGCCCATTGAGGAAGTATTTTATTATTTTTTGGTGCCTCCTCATCAGTTCTGCAAGCCTGGTGCAGCCAAAGCAAAAAGGTTAAATGACTCATTTCCTTCCTGCTCCTGCTGTAGGGCACCTAAACCAGCAAAGCCTTTACACAGACGCACACCCCCTCCGATTGTAGGAGACCTGGTTTGTGCAACTGTGTGCAGACGTGCCTGTGGGAACAATACCTGGAAATTAAAACACAGAGCTATCTGATTGCTATTAATATATACTATTGGGATGCCAGCTACGAGCTTGCAAGCCGTACAAGAACCAGAGAAGAAAACTCTGAAGCTGTGGTCTGGGCCTTGCCTTTGAGTTCGTGGCACCTCAGGCACCCACCTAAGCTCCCCAGGGCTTCCTTCATCCACCTAGTCCAAATTATGCCAGCAGCTACCCCTGTGTCCACCCTGTGACCCTTGAATCCTGAAAACTTCACCCTCCCCACTCTCTCTGGCCACGTGCTTGCTGGAGCAGATGGTGAGAATCCCCACCAACATTTATTTTTCTACAGAAAATGCGCTTGTAGCTGACACACTCCTGCTTATATCAGTGGTGGATCTCCTTTAGATGAAAGGTGAAAAGGGCTGCTCTGCCAAAACAGAGGACAACCCAAAAACCCGACTTTGGCTGCTTTTTGAACCGTTTCACTTAAAAGTGTTGCAACCGTGTCGTGTCTCAGCACAAGAATATGCCAGTTGGACATGATGGGACATGTTCTCACTGTTTTATGCCTTATATTCTTCAGCTCCAATGAGGATGCAGACCTGATGCTTTTAATTCCACGGCGCTAGCTGCAGCCCAGGTTAAAATGAGCTTTTGAACCATTTTGCTCACTTCCTAATGCATCAGGGATAATTCTGGGCTGCACTCTGGAGATGCAGGGGTGTATACTTTTCAGGCCAAGTGCAATCAAAAAAAGAATTCACCCTTTCTGCTGAACGTGAAAAATATGGTGAAGCCCTCAAAATGCAAGCATTTCTTTTTGCATTAGGAAACCAGTTGCTTTCAGGTCAAAATTAACACTGTAATGGATTCCATGCTAAACTGTAGCACTGAGGGTCAGGCCATACTTTGATTGTTAATCTGTCACTTGACAGTCTCTGGGTGCTCCTGTGGGGGCAAAGTGCTGCTCCTTGAACTTAACAACTTTAAAAACAGTACTTGGCTGCCTAAACACAGAAGCCTTAGTGTCATTTCAAGTGCTGCAGGATGTCCCAGCTGGCTGCCTGCTTGTGTTCCAGAAGGCTGTCAGTCTCCAATAGATCATGTGTCAATGTCTGCCAGTCTCTGGCAAATGCATTATGTATCCTTGGGCGTCTTACATGACAGGCACCTGAATGTAGGCAACTGTAGGCAACACTGTCCCAAGAGCAAAACCTTCCCTTGGGAGACCTTTCCTTGCTCAGAACCCTAAGGAAGCTCTTATGCTAGAAATAAGCCCTGAAGTGTTAAAAGATCATGTAACTAGCCCCTAGAATAGCCTGCCTAGAGACAAGTTATAATACAAACACAAGTAATAAGCTTAATAGACGAGTTATTAGGTGCGGTTTACAGCAGGGCATAATGGGGGAAAAACAGTCATTCTGGGACCTCCCCACTAGAGTAATTCCTTGTCTCAGTGCCCCAGGTGAAGGCCAGTTAGATGGCAATAAATTAAGGTAAATGGAAACAACATAGCCCTTGCTTCATGATTTCCTGGGCACAGTAAAGGGTACTGCTGAACGTGTCCTGCTAGCCTGGGCAGAAAAGAAGATGCTGATTCTGTAGGCAGGTATCAGTTCATCTAGCTGGTGAATGAAGCTGCCTCCTCACCGTCTTTGATCCACTGCAGGGCTCACATGGAAAAGCATATGCAAGCCTGCTCGTTTGGCT
>NW_008825616.1:4330982-4337869 GCF_000699105.1 Pygoscelis adeliae
CACTGGGAAAGCGAGGTGATAACACAGCTGTACATTTTTCTGCATGCCCTCAGGACACCACCACCTCTTACACTCTCCCATCCCAGTGGGATGGATTTTCTTTCTTTCATACCGAGTTCCCCTGACCGTACTCCTACAGACACTATTTCCAGTGAGATTCCTCCCAGTCTGCAGGAGCTAGGGCACAGTTTGGAGCTAACTTGGGCAGCAAGAATCGAAAATGAGGCCAGGCTGTCCTTAGGAAATCCAAGCCACTTCCTTTGCATTTCTGCCACCAGGGCCAGGTTGCAGCAGCTGTGAGCCCTCTGTTTCTCTGGAAGATGGCAGTCAGAGACCCTTCTCCAACAGCACAGCCTATGTCCTCTCCTTGCACTCCAACTCTTTGCAACAGATGACGTTGTGTTGCCTGTGATCAAATTACTTATGTCCCATCCTACCCTTGCAAGGGCTTTGGAGGTAGCTCTAGCACTCCGTATTCGTGTTGTCCCAAAGTGAACAGTCTCCTTGAGATGATCTTTCGGGACTAAAGCAAGATGTTCTTACTCAGCTATGCAGCCCTAACTCAGCTGGCCTTCTGGGTCATTTGTCTGTGCCCAAGTTCCTGAGGATAAAGGGATAAAAATACATTTAAACCCACCCCATTCACCACCCTGAAACAACATAGCCAGGAAAGATACTGTTTGGAGCTTGGCCTAAATTAGCAGTTTTCAGGGAGGTGAAAATAACTCAATGCTAAGGTAAAATTTAAAAAGCATTTCTCCTGAGGTTCATCTTAGAAACTTCCTTCTCACCTGGCCTGACATTCCTATAAGCTTCATCCCCGGTGCTCTCAAGTGGCTGCCTCTAGCCCTCAATGTGCTGACCAAGAGGGAACACTGGATTCAACAGTTTACACTAAATGTAAGCTGTCTGAATCTGGGCCTGTCAGGATCACCATCTGCTTCAAACACATTTTTGTTCATGCTCTCATTAAAGCCGAACCAAGAGCTGGGGACAAATCCACATGAAAACCCCTAAATGTAGGGGTGTTTGGATTCCTTTTCCTTCTGAATTAGGTAGCAGTTCCTCATTGCACTGTGCCATACAGGAGGCGTATGGTGGGTCTTTTCCATCTTCTACTCCAAAGATTCAGACCTCGCCCCATCCTCTACCAGGCGAGGGCCTTGCTCAGCACATCTTCACATTACAGACATCTAGAGCACAGACAGGCATGGAAGAATGATTTGCATTTTTCCCTTTAACTAATTCACCCAATGCACAAACCAGGAGAGCAGGGGAATATCTGCAAACACATTGTGTCTGAAAGCTTGCTGACAGGAGGCTGAGAAAAAACTTACCAGATAAAAGTAAGAAAAAAGGTGTTTAATTTCTTGTGCAAAAGATTTCGAGACAAAGAGGGAAAGCCTGGTAAATTACTGAGGCACTGGGACAGCACGAGAAGGGCCCAAGCCATGGTTTTCCGACAGCCATGGCTTGGCTGAATGAGTCCAGCCAGATAAGTCACAAGGGGGTAAAAAGTAAGTAGTAGGGTGATCTCAGACAGGAGCTCCCAAGGGTAGGGAGAAAATTAGAAGGAACAGACCCAAAGTTCCTCCTCTTTCAAGGTTTCTTTGCATCTATAGAAATCCTGGCTGCTCTGTAAGAAGAAGGATAACTTCCAAAAGAAACTGAAACCCAGAAGGGAATCAAGGGAAGAGAGAACCATATTTCCTCCTGAAAAGAGTCAGTCAGTATGTTATTCTCAGCAGCGTAAATTAGCTCTTATGGCGTTATGCCATGCCATGCCACGCCACGCTAGGTTGCTTCCAGGGCACAAGAGGCTCACACAAAGGTAGTCCATGTATATCTGTGCAAACCTGGAATCAGCAGTGCAGGTATGAGGTACAGAAATATCCCCAGTGATGTCACTGAAGGGTGGAAGAACACTATTAAGCATCAATCTGTTTTGTTACTGCAAAGTCTTTAAGGTCTGGAGAGATGAAGTCTGTGGTCCATCACCATGTAGACGATGTGCCAAGAAACGGATTTGTTTACCAAAAATAGCGCTGAGAAGAGCCTTTATGACCACAGAAAAAAAAAAATCTGGAATGTGAAAATGCTAACCTTATTCTTTAATTTGGGGAACAAAGGCATATCTGGAAGCAGAAGCCAAATATTGGGTTGTGAATCTAACCAGAGGCTGCTTTCCTAGTTAGCTTTCATAGATGCCTTAAAAATAATCAGTGGACCCCCAGCTAGTCACGGAGCACAGAATGAAAACCACTAATTTTAACAAAACACATTACTGGGTAAACTGTTTTGGGCTACACATAATAGTTTTTGACAAAAGGAGGTCAGACTCTGTAGTCCAATAACCCTCTCTGACCCAGGGACCTGGGAACACGTTGGTGAACATGGAGTATGAGCCCCTTGTTCTGCTCTGCTTGAGAGTCCCAGTGTCACACCAGCACTGCACCCTCCAGCTGGATCTCTGCGTGGAGGCGTACCCTGTTTCCAGCTTAATTAGAGAGTGATGTATCTGTCCAGACACTGTCAGAAAGGAATGACTGGCTCCTTTGTGTATGCATTTTCCACGCACTTCTCCTACATGTTGGGCGTGTCTGGTTTGTAAGATCCCATGCAGTTTGAGTGAAATTGCAGCCTAAGTATTTCAGCAGAAGTACAGCAATACCCACTGACATGTTTTAGTGAGGGACAGACTTGTAAACACAGGAGAGAGGCGTGGGAAACAAAGAAAAGCTTAAAGTCAGGAAGTGTAAACTGGAAGCAAGTGAAAGGGCTGACTCACATCAGGAGACAGCCACAAAATAACACCACACAAGGTGTTAAGAGAGAAAATACTGAAGAATATCCAGGTGGAACTGCCAATCGCAGGTTATTTCAAACGGTCTCCAAGAGAATTGGTGATGATCTAAGTACAGCCAGCAAGGCAAGATCTGAAAGAAATGGATAGTCTTTAAACTAACTGGGACATTTGAAGAAGAAAACAACTTTGGCAGGACAAGGAAGCAGTGCAATGTGAGAAGCCAGCTTTCAGAAACTGAGCTGTTTGGCATGTTTCACCTGAAACTGAAAGGTTATTTCTCCATTTTCCATGTCTGCAAATTTTACTTGGGTTTTAAAGTCAGACTGTGGATGCTGGTTTTAGTTCATCTTCAAGATACACATGGTAACACGCAAAGGAGACCTGCATTCCAGTGATACCTGTTTGGCTGCATCTGCAATAATTACGGGATAATATATAGTTTTGTCAGTGTGGTGAATAAACACACTTTACCTAATACACTGGTAAGAGAATATGCTAGATTGCGATGGAAGTATTTTTACCTGCTCAGTTGCCTGATCAGAACAAAGATTTAGTACAATGTTTGTTTTCAAAGGCTTTCCTGAATACATGGAAACCTTAATAAGACCACTGGAGGGCAGCAACGTCAAAGTGAAGCATTCATCAGTGTACTTTTGGGAACTGGTACGTGAAAACCCAAACCCAAGGAGGCCTTAGCAAAGAAATAGAAATAATTAGAAGCAATTTTCTGCTACCCAGATACAAATATGTAAAACAGTGCAATTCTTCTGGCGCAAAAGATAGTACTGCAATATCATTTCCCTTACTTTCCCGCATCTAAAGAATGTCACTTCAAGTCTGCATGACTTGTCCTGTTTTCAGAAAATGCTAAAAATATCCAAAAACATTTGGAGTCTTGATGCATTCTGAACCCTATGGATTTGTGGGGTTTTTTAAATCAATATATAACCCAAGACTATTTTGTATATCTTTTTATATACATATATATATTTTGAATTATACTTACATTTGAGATATGTATAGATACATATTTCCAAATGAATCCATATTGTTGCATTAATATTTTGGGGGCAGCACGTTCAGCAGAATTTTTAACTTTGATTTTTATTTTTAAGAGTGTCCTAAGTTTCATAATTTCAAAGAAACCTTTCAAATATCAAGTGAGTGGAATCAGTTTAGTGAGCCCTCCCTCTGTAAGGAAGTCCACTGACATTAGTGAAGATTTTGGGGTCGCCGTGAAGATAAATGTATGAACTTTTCTGCAAGCTGTTTCGATTTAGTGAAAGGATGCTATTATTAGTCCAATATTTACACATTTAAGGAATATATGTTGACAATAATTTAAGATTACAGTTTGTCAAACACAGCTGTCCATTGCTTTAAAATATATAAAGAAATATACTGGCTGACTTACAGGTCATAACATAGAATCATATCATAGAATCATAGAATAGTTTGGGTTGGAAGGGACATTTAAAGGTCATCTAGTCCAGCCCCCCTGCAATGAGCAGGGACATCTTCAACTAGATCAGGTTGCTCAGAGCCCCGTCCAGCCTGACCTGGAATGTTTCCAGGGATGGGGCATCCACCACCTCTCTGGGCAACCTGTGCCAGTGTTTCACCACCCTCAGCGTCAAAAATTTCTTCTTTATATCTAGTCTAAATCTCTCCCCCTTTAGTTTAAAGCCATTCCCCCTTGTCCTGTCGCAACAGGCCCTGCTAAAAAGTCTGCTGCCATCTTTTTTATAAGCCCCTTTAAGTCTATGCTTTTGATAAAATATGAGCAAGGTAAATAAAACTGCTATGGAGCTTGAATTTTTGTAAAAAGTGTAAGATACAGTTCCACTCTGCAATGTAGCTACATACACATCACCTCTTACTCAGTACTTGAGCTCCCTGATTGCATTCAAATCACATCTGGCCATTTTATATACAAATATGTTCTGTTACTGTCAGTCTTAGAAAGCTAACAAGCAGAAAGAAGGAGCTGGGCTTGCCTTATCCATAGTGTCATTTGGTACCAGGATGCCTGAACAAACCACCTCCATGGCTGTAAGGTGATTTTGTTAGGTTACAATGGGAAGGACCTTTTCTGAACATGTCACTACCAGAAGAAAGCATGGTTTTGGACAACAGTTGAACTTTGAAGAGGCCTTGTGGGATAACAAGGAATGTGTGGGGACCACCTGGGGAGTGTGAACAAAATAAATGTAGAAAAGCAATACGATCCTGACAAGAGATGGAGACTACTTTTAAGAGTGGAGTAATCTGGACTTTAGCAGAACTTACGATTACTCTAAGGTCTGCCACTTAGGCTACATCTACCTTAGCAAGTAGCTTAGTGCACTAGGAGCAGAACTGCAGTGCAAAAAAGTCAGCGCTCAGGAGACAATGTCTGCTCTGTAGGCATTTGGGGATGTTTTATTTCAGACTAGCTTTTGCCTGGTCCTGTAGATTGAGAGCCTGTTAGCTGATGGAGCACATGAGGTGAGCTCCTGGAGAGCTTAGTTTCAGATTAGTTTCCTCCAAGAGAAATGCCACACTGCACACAAGCACACAAAGTGGGGCCCTCAGGAGTCTCTTCAGATCCGTACATCCCATCCAAATCAAAACGTCAGCATATAATCCAACCTTACATGGTACAGAGGGGAAACACAGGGTCAAATGTCTGGTAGAGGTCATACAAGGCAGTTAGAGAAAGTGTCTACATTTATACCTATAAACGTAGGCTAAAGTTTCTGTTTATTTGTGGTTTTTTTTCCATTTCCTACATGCATGAGTCTCTCTTCAGCCTTTGGAAGTTAAATATCTTAGCATGGTTCTTAATGTTCATCATATTTATATGGAAATGTGAATATATATGTGAATTAAACAGCATTACAATGGGAACAGTGGCATTGATTTTTTAAGTTTGTATGAATAAATGATGACAGCATAAAAATGGAGATCTAACGAAAAATATACCAGTGTCATATGGGAAACAATTGTGTAGAGCTCCAGACCAGTATTTAAGTCCTCCCTTCTGATCTTGCATTTGACTACTGGGCAGATGGATCTCACCTTCACTTCCAGATTTCACAGTGCATTTCTGGACTGCAGTTGGAAAAAAACCTTCAGCTTCTAAACTGAGATGATCTGCTTGGCAAGTTACTGAAAGACAGTAAAGATGAAAGTACAGAAAGTTTTTTCCACAGTCAGTTTTCATGTACATCTATATACTATTTTAAACAAAAACATCTGCTTTATTGCCACTACTCTAAGGCTTTCTTAAAGGCTGGGAAAGAATTTTTTAAAAAATGCTGGATTTTATTAACATTCCAGTTAGCAAACAGATGTTATAATCAATTGTAATAGCACATGACGAGAAAAGTTGGAACTCTGATATGGAAACGTGTCAAAATATGGATGCTCCAACCTACTTTTAAAAGCAAGGACACACCTACATGTCTGCACAGAAAGCAAGCTGTGAACCTGTAGGAGCTATTGGAAAACACAGGTACCTGGTCCTACCCTTGTCAGATATCAGCGATTTCTCTGATTTGCCTTAACCTTTGGAACAGGATATTGCAGATTCGCTGAGCTTTCCCTTAGGCAAGTTTCCCTTTTTCACAGGGAAACTAAAAACACAGCAGTGCCTCTGAGTCTAATTCGAAATGCAGATTTTGGTGAGCTGATGAACTAAAGCTTGTGACACCGTGTAGTCATGTGCCACATGCCTACAAACACCAGTTTTTCAACTACCCCCACGGCTGCTGTGGGGCTTGCGCCCCAGGCCTTTTGCTTATCTGTTTGTGGAACAACACCTGCTGGTGAATTATAATTATTTTTGCAATGGTTATTTTCCGTGAAGTACCATCAGAGGGCAGTAACATCGCCCACATCTACTTACAACCCCTGCAAACCCCCTTTACAGGAACCCCGATGGAGCCCAATGACCCTGATAGCGATGGAGAAGCCCTGGGGCCCACAGTCAGGCTCCTTCACTCTAAGCAAGATGCAAGGGGGAGGAAAATAAAAAAGAAAAAAAGGAGGCAGGACAAGCAGAAAATGCTACGCCAGGATGGTTTCTAAGGAAAATATC
>NW_008825616.1:4338732-4362206 GCF_000699105.1 Pygoscelis adeliae
CGGACAAGTGCACACCCCTGCGCACAGACACACACACACACACACAGACACACACACAGACACACACACACACCCCCACACACCCCTGCAGGTACCCTGGGGCACAGACACGCCCTGCGCAAAGCCTGGCGCACACACATAGACCCTCTACAGCGCTTGTCTCTCTCTCCCTCACACACACACCCCCACACACCCCCACACCCCACTCACACAGCCCCGTACACGCACACCCCCGCATAAACCGTGGCACACGCTGTGCGCGCAGAGAACTGTGTCCGCCACCGTCACCTACACGTACAGCCAGTACACAGCCTTGTGTACACACACACACACGCCTCCACACCTCAGCGTTCACGTGCGCACACGCAGCGTGTCCCCCTTTTGGGGTCCCTCCCAGGTGCCTTTCCCAGCCCTTTTCCCCCACTTTTCCTCCTTGGTTCGCTACTTCCAGCCCTTCGCAGGCGCCCTCGAGCCTCGCCCTGGGCCCTCCTCCGACCCTATCTCAGGCCATAAGCACTAACATCCTCATTTTCTTTCCTCAGGACATCTCCCACTTGCTGGCTGGCACCTTTGAGGACCTGTACACTGGAGATGTTATCGGGGTGGACATGGAGAGAAATTGGATCAAGTCCCGAGGAGGAGACGATGTTTATCATGAGACTTTTACCGAGGAGCTACAGAAGGTACCAGTCGAAACCAAGTCAGAGTTTGGAGCTCTGTTCAGCTTGCGTTGCTACTTTGTAATTTCTAGATCTTCTGTAAAATAAAAAGGTGGGGGGGATCCTAGAACTGACATTTTAATGGAAATTTACTTGCGCACAGTTTCCCACAGAACCTCTCATATAAATTAATATTCACCACATGCTCCTTCATGATATTCTCAGCTCTGGATGGCTTTTCAGACACAGAGTGAAATTAGTAAAACCAGTAGCCCTTTAAATGCCTATTCTACTGGCTGACAACTTCTCCCTGTAACTGCTGGTCAGTGTACTAGACTTCCTACCTTGCAATAAAGTATTCTCATGTGCTGCACTTTGAAACCAGATGCTGCAAATATTATTTATATATGCTCAACCTTAGTGGTGCGCTGTGACACGGAATCCATTAGCATTTGCAACGCTGTTTGGGAATCTTGGATGAAATCAACAGTAGAAAGGCAAAATACCTGCATTAATCATTGCTCTGGTAACTATTGTCGGTGTATAAAAGTAGAGGCTATTGCTGGGTGACTTGAGCAACAGGTATTTTTTCCATTTTGTGTCATCGTACCCTCTTCAAAGGTTATCAGACGTGAAAAATCTGAAGTTTTGTATTTCTTTTGAGTTATTTATCAATATATTGGTGGACACAGTATGTTCTGAGTAATAAATGGGAGTACTTCGGCTTGGATAAGGTTCATTTCAACTGACAGTACATGTTTGTAACATGTATGTTACAGCTGAACTAGTCACCCAAGGCTCTCTGTATCATCAGAAAAAGGAAAAAACCCACCAAACCAGGCATTTTTAGGGCACAATCCATCTGATCCATTTTAGGTAGCAACTTTGGCATGGGGTGGGATCATATCCTGGATTCCAGTGACAGTGGAGGGATCCCAGAATGAGCAGGACAGGAGGAAGCATCTCATTTTAGCCGAGGTGCATCCTACACTTTCTATTTAAAAAATTAAATGGAATTATTTGATTCTATTAAACGAATTATTTAATTCTATTAAATGAGCCAAAAGATTAAACCTTGTTACATAAAAGCTCTAGAGAAAGCCCAGTTAGGCTACAGATACTCTTGAGACCAATGTCTATCAGTTTCTCTTGGTGTTGGTCTTGTATGTCTCTCTGCCCCTGCTATATTCTCTCTTTAACCTACATTGATACCTCTTTGAGGCAGGATTTTTCTTTTTGACTTGTGCTTGTAAAGCACTTACCACACTGGGCAGAGTGATCCAAAATATGTCAGGAGAAGTGAGGTATCACTATTGGGACATTTTGGAGTTTTAGAAACCTTTCTAGTGACTAGGAGGGAGCATTCACTTTAAATTTAATCCTACACTTCAAGGCAAAATACAATGCAGTTGCTACTGTCCCACGGAAGGTAAAAGACAGACATTTCTCTTGTCCTGAGAGAGTCTCCTCATTTTTCACACATTTTTCTAGGGTAGTGCTTCTTACCCAGCACAAGTTAAATGATAGGAATGATGGTGTTTTAGCAGGCCAGTTTATGCTTGTAAAGTAATGATGTTTTACTGGGCTATCTGTATTTACCTCTGAAAGGCAAATAAAAAACCTTTATCTGCAAGGAGATCTTTAATAATTTGTGACAGCTCAAATCAGACTCATTTCTCTACGTTCATCCATGCCTGTGACAGCTTCTTGCTGAATATAAGTGCCGATTGACAGAAGCTGACATAGTAGAAGAGAACATCATTCAGGCCCAGGATCGAGCAAAAGCTGAAGAAGAAAGGGCCCTAAACGTGCTGAAGGCAGATGTGGGGGAAGATTTCCACAAAATGGGATTACCACCAGGTGAGGATTCTGGAAATACCATCTCTCCCCAGTACATGCTTATGGTACCTGGAGATCAATGCAACGTTTGTCTGAATGACTGGTAGGACTGACACTAGACTCAGTGAGCTTTTAGTTTGGCTTTACATCAACAGAACAACTTTGAAGGATTTCGTGCAGAGATTCAAGTAGAGTAACATCTGTTTGACACTGTAAGAAACTAAACGACCAGGTCATTTTCAAGGTATTAAATTTGCAATTAATGGCTTACCACCTAACTTTATTACAAGCATACATACAGATATGTAGCAGCAACAAACAGAGATTAAATGTTTCTCTGATGGCTGCATAGCTGGGTTTGAACTGAATTTAGAGTTGTGGAGACGCGTGTCCAAGTCTTGGGATTAAATACCAGTCTGTTGCTCTATCCAAATATATTTCCTGACAGTGATGAGTTATAAAGACAACATTACTTCGGATTGATCAGGATAGTGTATCTTAAGGGGCTAAGCTTTTGCATTTTTTTATTAATTGTTTTTTGTTTGTTTTACTGTTGCAGTGGCATCCTCTTTTAGGTGGATTGTGGATAATGAACTTCTCAGAAAAAATCATTTAACCTGCCCTGATGATTACATCACTGATAAATTACCTGTTACTAGAGCACCAAAAGGTAACTTTTAAAGCAGAGAATAATTTAGACTTTTTAGAACACTCTATAAGAATTGAAGCATTGGAGGATGTAGCAGATCTGAGTATATTTTTACAGTTTTCTGCCAAAGCAGAAGGGACTCTAGTGTTTCAAGCATAAAATTCCACTAAAGGGACATTGTCAAAATAAAATTGATAAATTAAAAATTATTGAGTTTAAATGTGCTTAAATATGAAATTTAATGGTGGTCGCACATTTGTTTACAGTTCTTTCCATCTGACACAAAAACTATATTAATTGTAACTGCTCTGCCTCTATTCAATTTCATTAGCCCAAAGCTGCAACTACATCTTCTATACAGAGAAGGGAAGTAGTTACATTAAAGTAAAAACTATTTTCAGTGAAATAAAATTGTATTCTTTATTTTGGGTTTAAAATTTTCCAGTTCTGGAAATATATCAGTTTAATTTGGAAATGAAGATCAGTAAGAAAAATCTTTTGGGCAATGTCAGGGCTCCTTTATTTCTTGTACTCATGTGTGAGCCGAGGTGAAAGGTTTTAGTATCATTAAAATGAAACTTTTCAGTCAAGTCAAAACAAACATTTCAGAGTAATCAGCTTAGTCACAAATTCCAAGATTTGGGTTTTTTTTTTCCATTGTAATTCCAAACAAAGCCAAAAATCTAACATCTCAGGGTTTCCTCTGAGGTGGCAATTTTGTTGTCTAACTATAGGAACATGGGACTAGATGGCACATCCTGTTTATGTCAATTTTCTGACTGTCTTAAGTCCATCATATAGATCTTTTTGTAAACTGAACAGGACATTCTAAGTCCCACTCACTTGTCAGATTAACATAGCTTTCTGAAAGTAATATAACTTTCTTTGTACATAGCTTGTTTAATTAGTTTTTCTAAAAGCTTTCTTATTAAAGTACTAAGCTTTATTTGTGCAAAATAAATTATAAATGTAAATTAAATTCTAGAGGATTTAAAGTGTATTTTTACCACCGACAAGACTAAAATAAATTATTAGCACTTAGAATAAGTGCTCATAATTCATGTCTTTCTCCCATAGAATTAAATTTTTCTTTAAATTGCAGGAAAATCAGAACCTGGCTACATCAAAGAGACATTTAGTTTTAAACTGCATGTTTCTTCAGGCTTGCGGGACCAGACGCCTGCAGAGATTGCACACCTACAGAAAATATCTGGTAGTCTGCCAAATGTGTCTTTATGCACATTAACTCTGCCTTCAACTCCAGACTCCAGCCACCAGACTAAAAAGACAAGTAAGGTACATTTTACAGATTTATTTGTTTTAGTCTGTCAGAACTGTAGGGCCTATTGCTGTTCCTGTAACAAAGGGTGAATATCAATGCATTGTTGATTTGGCTCCAGTACTTATTTTATTTGATGTTAAGAAAAGAGAAGTACAATATTTCTATATGAATTTTCAATGCTGTATAGCTTTAATTAGACATGTACAGATACCTTTTTCATCATCCTCAAAATTGCTGTGTTTAATTTTGCACCATGATCTCTTTGTTTTTCAAAGAAAACTAATGCCTCACAGAAGCTAGCCTGGAAAGATAGTAAGTGCAAAGCAGAGGGAGAAAGTGAGTGTGCTTACCTTGCCAAATTTGAGAAAAGGCAGAATTACTTGAAGAACCCCCGCTTTTTCCCACCAAATTCTCTTCATGGAGGCAAATCTCTGGTCATTTCTCAAGAAAAGGTGGAACAAACCATAGCCAGAAGAAAAGCAGAAGATAAAGGGTATGCAGTATATACAGTTTCTTGATTCTGAGCTGGAGCACACAGAGAGCTCCACTATAGAATTACTGTGGATTTACACATAGATATTTTAAGCTAAATGTCCGTATAGTCTCTTAGGAAACAAAGTATGTCTGTATGACATTTTGTTTTTGCTAAGGGATATATTTTGCAATTTCTCATGTTATCAGTATTTGAAGAACTAGGCAGTAAGATAATGTCTCCTTTTTTTTATCTTTCAGTGATACCTCATTTGTTCCTGTGTTTCTTGCCAATCCACCTACTGTTTTGTTTTCTGATTATGAAGTTGGCCGGGTTTATGAGGTGAGAACTTACTTCTTTGTAGAGAGTTAATTCTACTGCTGAGAAGCGTTATGTCCTGCCACAATCTACATATTTCACCCAATCTTTTGACTTTCTGCAGTTTAACAAAAGTCTGAGCTGCTTCTTTACATTGAATTAATGACCCTTTAGCTTCCTTGAAGATACTCTTTCAGACATGCCACTGACACACTAACCACTGAAAACTAAAAGGGACCTTTTTCAGTCTCTGCTTCTTTTTGGTAGTATCTGATTCAGCCTTTATTGAATAAACAGATTTTTAGGTTGGTTGTGATGATAACCGTCCCTGGAATGATGCAATGATAACCATCCTATGGATGATCCAACCATCCCTGGCAACATTCCAGGTCAGGTTGGCTGGGGCTCTGAGCAACCTGATCTAGTTGAAGATGTCCCTGCCCACGGCAGGGGGGTTGGACTAGATGACCTTCAAAGGTCCCTTCCAAACCAAACTATTCTATGATTCTATAAATTAGTTACTACTAGCAGAGAACTAGGGAATTGCAAACATTATAATGAGTGATGATAAATACAATGGAGTATTTTATTTTCTTTTTAAATGAAGATGACTATGGAGCTGCAGAACATCACTTCAACATGTCATCATGTAAGACTTATCCCCCCCTCTACTTCAGCATTTGCCATTGGGCCAGGTAAGGGTTCTTTTTACTGCCTTTAAGATGTTAACACATAAGAGATCTAATTTATCCGCTTGAACAAAGACTCTTCAGAGACATTCTGTTTGGTTCTGCTATCCGTAGAGCTCAGTTCTTTAGAAACTGAAGGTTGACTTATGTCTCTAGGACCATTCACATGCAACTCATAAGCAGATTCAAATGATCTAATGAGGAATTCAGGAAGACTAACTAACATTAAAGTGTTTGAAGATAAATTGAAATGTATCCATGGAATACCTAGATAGAGTCTTACCCAAAATTCATCTAGGAACAGACATAGTTTGCACTGAAATCATTAGGGGAGAGGGCAAGAAATAACATACCTCAGTTGCAGCAAGGAAGATTAGGTTAGAGGAAAGTTAAGAAAAACACCTTTCCTATAGTAGGATAGCCAGGCACAGGGATAGATTGCCTAAGGAGATTGTGGTATCTCAGTCACAACATTGGAGGAATATTTAGAAGAAGTTAGATGCCCCCATGTAAACCTTGTTGTCTTGTGGCAGAGGAAAACTGGGTAACGTCTCTAGGTTTCTCCCCACTCTGTTTTCTGTAGTTTTGAGAAGCATATTTCAGACAAAAAATCTTCTTTGAGTTCAGTGGAGGATACGCACATACACAGATTACACTGGCAGGCCTTTTGTGGTCCTTCGTTTTTATCAGCTTGACTTAGGCAATAAATGGGGAGAGTTTACAGGCACCTTTCCAGAGGGAGATGTGATCATAAATACATATGCCAATTTGGGAGGTTTTAATTTTTTTAATTCCTTGCATTTTTTTTTCCAAGGAAAATTTCCAGGAAAGGGAGGAATGATTGCTCCTGGGATGACATGCCAGTATACGGTCCAATTTATTCCTGAATATCTAGGAAATTATGAAGATTGTATATTAGTGGAGACTCAAGTATCAGAACCTCTTCTGATCCCGATCCAAGCTAAAAGACCACCTCCAGTATTAACATGTCAGTAATGCCCAGTTCTTAAGTTTCTCTAAAGTTAAATGGATTTGTTGGGCTTTTTTTTTTAATTTTACTGTCTCCAATTTTATGTCACAAAACAAATGTGGGGAAACTTGGCAGTGCTTTTTCTACATTTTGATATCTATCTCATTTTTACTCATAATAGATTTATTAGTTATTAAAGTGCAATCCTGTCAAGTTTTTCCTCAATTATTTTTGCTTGCCACATCAAGCTCATTTTTTTTCACTGTATTAGAGGAGTGAGCAGGAGCCACTTTTCTAGGTTTGTGTCTTGTCAATCCCTGAACTCCTGACTGTAATTACCAATCCTAAATGTTAAGGAATTAGTTATAAATATTTGATGCTATTAATTAATATTCATGGAATGTTACATTAATTATATATGGATATGACATATCTGGAGGATATCTAGCCTCAACTGTAAAAGTCAGGATTACTTTTGCAGAAACTTGCTTTGATTTTTTGTAAATTCACCTTTCCTGTTATACTGAGCTGTTTTAAAAATCATCTTACTTTTTGTCATCATTCAACGGAGTCTTTAAGTAGGGAGCACCATTAAAATGTAAGATGAATGTAGAAATATGCACCTCATACTGTTTAACTTTCAAATGGAAAGAATTTAAGGCTTTTTAGGATTGCAGCACCTCGCATATTCATATGCAGTAATGTTGTCTTTAACGAGTTATTTAAGAACTGACTTTGCCAGCTGCTAGCCTGCACTGTCTGTGTAGTCTGATTTTCTGTGTTACTCGTTGCAGTGCCTCACATTATAGACTGTGGTTCCTGCCTTGTTGGAAGAATAAAAGTAACAACGATTTTGTGCAGAAATGAGGGATTTAGCACTGGGAAGTTCTGTATAATGCCAAAGAAAGCCTGGCCACCTCCTAATTTCAGGGTGAGTGATTAGAAAGGAAATACTGGACATGGTATGGTATGGATGCCCTGACATGAAGGTCTTTAATCTAGTCGTGGTATATTAGCACAGAAGTCATAAGGCCTTGCTGGGGACATCTGTATTGTTCCATTGCCTCAAGGATTCGTATTTATCCTCGAGACCAATCTCCCTGGATGTCTGTACCTCCTCCTTGTGCTCCGGCTTGCCTCTGGAAGAAGTTATCTTGCTCAGTGGTGAGGTAAACTCAGGCATAGATCAGGGAAAGGACAACTGGCTTGAACTTTAATCTCACCCTTAAAGCAAATAGAAATGCAATCAGTTCTAGCATTGCTTGAGCTAATTTCCTCCCCCTCCCTGCCAAAAATACCACTTACTGACCTTGCTGCACCTGTAGACCCTAGCAGTCCACTCCAGTACTGCTCTGTCTTTAGCTTTCCATCACAAAACAGGGTCTAAGTGAAACAGACAAAGAAGATAAGATGTGACTGGTAGATTGGCATTTTATATGCTGGAGAAAAGGCTAATGGGATAGCTGATGTGCCAGATTGTCCCCCCTGAAATGCTTTACAGTTCCAATTCCAAGTGAGTCACAAGCATGGAGAAACAGACAGAGCTCCTATGCTCAGGCATAGCTGTTCTGTGAACACGAATATTAGGGCTCCTGACACTATCATTTGTCTTTGGAGACGGCACCTTCCCTCCTGCTTTCACCAAGGTAATTACAAAGCATGAAGCATTTCTTCTAATTAAGCCATATACGTAAGCCACATACTTTTGAGATGTGTGAAAAAAATTACAGTAAGAGGTAGAACAGTGGTGGTGTAGTATACTGCCTGGTTTAGGTAACCCTGTATTTCAAAAACAACAACCTGATCAATTTAATTTTTTTTCTTTTTTTTCTTTTTAACAACTTAGGCTGTTGCCACTCTTGGTTTTGTGATACAAGATCCTTTTGGGATGCATCCTGCTGTTTTTGAGCTAGCTCCAGGGCAGAGTACAACAGTAGAGGTTAGTACCAACTGCTATAGAAAGTATTTGTACTTTACCAAATACATTAGCAAACAAGACCATTTTAGAAGATCTTGGCTGGACCTTGCAAATTTGGGTTTGTGTGAGCAAAAATGTTCAAACCCTTTTGTGCAATTATGCTGGAAGAATTGCAATTGTGAGTCTTAGTGGAGAGTCTTTCACTGCCTTACTTCACTCCAGCTGGGGCGTCAAGTCGAAGAAACTTTTCCTTTCTGAGCTTCCTCGGAAAAAAAGGACATTTTGGGAAAAAAAGTCTTTCACTGTAGAGAGCAGGTACAAATCCTTCACTTATGCTGTGCTTTCCTGAAAAAGATCCTGCAGTAGGTATGTATTACTGGTTGCCACCACTGCTTTCTCTGATGTGGGCCACATTTTATTATAGCATCACTGTGGGGAGAGGACGAGTGATATGGAGAGTGTGGCTAGCCTCCAGGCCTTCCTTTCTCCAGTACCTCCTGGCTGTTGATAAGAGGAATGGGTCAGGCAGGTGTGGATAAAGGAGAAACGTTTCTCCTCCTTTTTTTCTCCCCAGGTGCATTGCTTCAGCAGGGCCAGGCACACGTGGGAGAGAAAGAGGAGGTAGATTTAGCATGGGTTGTGTTTGCAGGCAGTAATGGATAAGAGGCAGAATAACCATGGTGCATGTTACACAGCCAAAGGTTTTGGCCCCTGAACCATTTTTGTTGAGGTGGAACTCGGGGAGGGCACCCAGCAGCTGCCTTGTTCACACTGTTGTAGCTTGACAGGCAGTGGTGGCATTGCTCAGTAAGTGACTGAGGGCAGATCTGATTCTGAGGGTGCAATTTGTACAGCTAACCCAGTAGACTGCCCACCTCTCCAGTGACTACAAAGGCAGCCTCTGGTGGCCATCCAGATACACACATGTAAGTTTAGTGACCCAGAAAACACGTATTTCTTTCTGGTCTGTATTAAGGGAATGTGACATTGTCTGTTTCTCGCAAATGTAAGATTTAATTACTAATCACTAGCACTGTCCTTTAGTGAACATTTACGAATTGAACTTTATTACTTCCTGGAGAGAAATCAGTTACAGACATCACTATTTCACTTCTCTCTTTCAGGTAGTGTTTTTCCCTTCTGTTCCAGAAGTCTCACAGCAAACATACACCATTGTTTGTGACAATTGCCAAGTCAATGACGTTACAGTCACAGGTTTGTTTCTAACACCGTAGATATTCAGATATTGTGAGTGGTGGTAGATGGCTTGAAGTGATGGTAACATTTTATGTAATTGGATTAAGCAAATACTTTGTCCCCTGATGGTGTTAAATGCTAAGCATTTATTATTATTATTATTATTATTATTACTGCTCCATCCCAGTGCATGAAATAGATGGGATTCAGAAAGCACTGAGCTTTTAACCCGCTGTAGCCAAAAATCCAAATGGAAAATGTCACCAGCAGAAAAGAAAACCTGTTATTATTATTATTATTATTATTATTACTGCTCCATCCCAGTGCATGAAATAGATGGGATTCAGAAAGCACTGAGCTTTTAACCCGCTGTAGCCAAAAATCCAAATGGAAAATGTCACCAGCAGAAAAGAAAACCTGTTGTCAGATGCAATTCGTTTCTTAGACTTTTGTATCAATAAGATAACATGACAAACTGTAAAAAAATCAGCTTTAATAGGGCAGAAATACATTTGGGTGTGAAGCAAATTTGGGGCATATCTTGGATTAGGGTATTCAGGAGAGATAGGCAGTCTTTGGATTAGCTAATGAAACCAGTTGAAATTCTGTAAATGTTACTGCTTGTCCTGTAATGAATTGTGAGTGCTATAACATTAGCCTTGACTTGCAGTCTATTTAATCACTTTACTACAGGTATTTCCTTTGGAAATTTTTTAATGGTGTATTTGCTGCTTATTTGTATTTTAATATACTGCTCAAAACATCTGGGAACCACATTATCAACCATTGCAAACATTCTGCTCACTTCAGTAAAATGATGCTGATGTAAGTGAGCTGAGGTTGTGGCCCTGAAATCCAAATCTGTTAAATTCATGAAGAGAAGATCTCTATTGATATATGTTGATGAACAAAGAACATCAGGAAAATGTTGTACAATTAACACATTGGAGTTCTGAAACTTGAGGAAACACCCGATACAATCAGTAATGGCCATTGCTGGCATTTGCTGTTAATGAGTAATATGAACAATGTTAATAGCCAGATGGTAAACAGTAATACCTACTTATTTCTTCAAGGGGTTGGACAGCTGATAGCTCTGGAGCTTTTGTTCGTCACGGGTGGAGAAAGCAAACCTGAACCCGGTGAAGTTACTGATGGAACAGCACAGCATCTCATACTATTTGACCCCCAAAACCCACACACCAGCGAGGAGAAGAAATTGGTTATAAGAAACTCTACGTATGTAGCTACTATTAATAGAGTAATGCTCTGCAGTCTGAACATACTGGTAGGGATCTCATTTGTGATACCATGCTCTCTCAAGCTGGAGAAACCTTCACGCACTTGCTAAACTTCGTGCAGAAGCCTTGCTTCTTTTTGCTCCATTGTTTAGTAATTAAAGTTCAAGGATACGCTTGTAAGAGCAGGAACATTATATATAGATCAAACATTATGGCAACCATTAGCCATACCATTTGGTTCATACACTGCCAAGGTCAATATATTTGCCTCAGTATAGATAAATCTACAACTGCCAAAGATTCATAAATATGGATGGTTGCAGGAAATATTTAACAGGGTCATCCAGATGGGATTTATCTAACTTTATATGTCTACAATGTATACTTGTGCAACTGAGCTAAGCACCCTATACTCTTTTCCTTTCGTAGTGCAGGGAAGTAGATGCTTTTAAGGATGCAATTCTGACCGTAGACATCTCCAATAGAACAAGACATAATGCATCCTGGACTCCACTGGATCTCCACTGATTAAAACGGGAGCCCAACGTAACTAGCTCATCTTAAAATGTTCCAATGATTCCTACTACTGAGTCCTAATAGATTTAAATATAAACTCTATTTGAAGTCAAGGAATATGTCCCTATGTGCAATTACATTGTACTGAACATAGTGGAATCCTGATTTTGATCAAAATCAGCTGGACAATAATAGAAGTACACTGATGTGCCTGACTGCAGTAGTTAGAGGCTGCAGACCACCAAAGCAGTGAGGAGGTCAGTGCTGGTTTTAGATACATTCATGTAAATTTCTGCTTGCTACAGTGAATTTCTGGAAGTTTGTTTTGTGGCCTGGAAACCACACATGCATTAATGCCAGAACAGAATGCTGTTTGGGTATAGAAAGTGTGATTCAGTGAACTGGATACTGTAAACTGATGAAGGATGTGACTATGCCAATTTCCACATTTTCTCTGTGTTATAATCATGACAGCAGTCCCTGCACGTCTGGTGTCAGCATTTGTATGAAACAAAGCTGGATAGGCTGAGACCGAACTCCACAGAAGCAGGAAAGAGAAAACTTTCTACTGCTATAGAAAGTGATACAAGAAATTGTACATGTTCAGTTTTATGTCATTGATACTCACTTTCCAATTCCAGTGTCCTTCCTCCCCTTAGTAAGGCAACGTTTTTGAGGTCAGTATGAGCAAGGTTTTAAAACTCATGAACACAGTCCATGGAATACACTTCTGCTGAAGCAATCCAGTTAAGCAAGCTTTTCTGGATTACAAAGAATGTTGCAGAGCCATTGCCATAATCTTAGCTGGAGCCCCTGTGTTTCTTGATAAGTTAAAGGCCACAGCTTGCACTTGGATTAAATTCAGAATGTTATGTAGATCATCAGCAGTGATCCTATGCAAACATACTGATATCAGCAGGAATGTCCCGTTGATCTCAGATTCTTGAAAGAAGAATTGTAGAGTTTCCTAAAAGTTGCATTACATGACAAGTTAAATAAGGCAGAAAGTGTTAACATATCTTGCACATTTATATAATTTACTTCCATATATTAGCACATTCTTTGTACAATTTATATGCTCTGACTCTATGCTGCCTCATCAGCTTTGTAGCTCACAAAGACTGGTAAGTCTAACCCCTGTAATTCTTAAGGAGAGGAATTCCCTACATGGAAAAAGGAACTGAAAATTTTCTCCCAATATTTTACTCAAAAAGATCTGATTTTTTTAATCATAGCTTTTTGTTGTTTATTGATCTCTTTGCAGCCACATAGAACTTCCTTTCTACTGGAAGATAATAAAGCCTAATCTGAAACCATTAATACCAGAAGAAACTGCAGACTTTATGAAGCTCAAATACAATCGAGACACAGAGTTGGCCTTCTCCCTAAATCCTGAGCAGGGAGTTTTGCTTCCCCGTGCTGATCATGAGTTTATTCTCACTTACACTCCACAGGAGGTATAGCTTATGATTCCTTCCTATCTACAAACTCCAGCTGTGTATTTTTATGCAAGTCATAAAATCCTTGCTGTGCAGCTTTCTGAATTAAATTTAATTAGCTGGTACTATGCTCTGATAAACAGTGTTCAAAATGTAGAAAGTTACTAAAATAAAACATGTTTTGACTGCAAAATATGAGACAGTTTCTGATCTCATGTCATTTTTCGTACTGACTGGACACAATTAATTTTACACGGAAACTGTGGACACATCCTCACAGCTGCAGCTGTGCCGGCTGGTAAAGTTACCAGCTCCTCCACAATCTCCTGACCCTTCCCATCTGCTGAGTGAGCTGCTTTGGGGATGTGCCCCATACCTACTGCAGCCTGAACAAGTTTGGTTAGCAAACAGTGATTATTTAAACTGTTTCCAACTGTAGCTTTTTGGGGCTGAAATGGGTCCCATGAACAGCTGTGTGATAAATTAAGGGGGTAGTAGTAGCCTTTGGCAGAGAAATGATGGTGTGCAGCTGTGGGTAAAGAGGGGTGCAACCATATTTGAATGCAGCTGTACCAGTGACTGTTGTCTTAGTTTCTGCTCTGCTGTCCGTGTAAATAAGGAGCATGAGCTCACTCTATTTAAAGAAACTCGATCCGAAGTAAGCCCAAGAGTGGGAATATCCCATGCTGTGGTGATTGACAGACATAGGAATACCTCAAATAAGTATGAAAGAGAAACTATCTGGGTTTTTAAAATACTTTAATTAGTTAATAGAAAAATATATTAATGATGTTTTAAATATTTTAATTTGTTAACAAAAATATATTGAATTAACATATACACTTAAATTAATACGTCTCTACAAACAAATGAATCTTTTGCAAAGCCCTGCAAATTTAAGGCCTGCTTCTGTGTTTCCTTTTTTTCCCCCATTAGGATATTGAAGGCATCCTCTTTTCCCATAACAGAAAAGTAGTGTTTCTTACTCAAAATCGGATTGATGGTCAATTAAGCTAAATACCCTGGAGTGGTTAGAAGAAACTTTTAGTTAGTACAGCAGTACTGATCTTAATTTGGGGAGCCTTTGCAGATGCTTGTGTGTAGTATGCAATATACTAGGGAAATAATAACAGGCATGTCAAAAATGAGTGTTTTTCTTGGAACCGTACACCATGAGATCAGAATCTGGCTTAATATTTTGCAGTCAAACATGTTTTCTTTTAGCAACTCTAAAGTTTGAATATTGTTTATCAGAGCTTAGTACTCTGATGATGATCGTTCATCCTTTAAATATAAACTACTTTTTCATTTTTTTTAATCCTCAGCATAATTGATTACTTGACATTAAAATCCTCTCCTTCTTCATGTGTGTAGCTGAAGAATTATCACAGCGTGATTCAGATGGTACTGAGGGACATCCCAGAATCACCTTGGTAAGCTGAGAAACAGTATTTTCCGGTAAGATGTGTAGCTACATTTTAGCTATGCTGTTACATTAAGTTACTGGGATTCTTCATCTTTCTGGTGATGATGGACTGACAATTATAAAGGATTTTATCTGCACAACCAATAGTGGTACAAAGAGTGTCTCTGTGATCTTCCCTCACGTCTGAACACATGCCTTAGCCCTAGCTAGGGCTGCACCTCTCTTGGAAAAAGATTATACTGTCATTTTGTCTGTTCATTTTCCAGGCTTTCTGCTGAGATTTCCAGCAGGTTTTCCTGGTATTACTATTTGTCACTGCAGCCTATGACTTACGTACTAGTTCGTGAACAGACTGGGACGACTAGAGTACATTAAAGAACTACTGTAATTTTTCCAGTTTTTAATTGTCCCCAGCCTGAGCGAACTGCACACGGGCAGTCTGTGGTTGAGAAACTTTTGATGATTTTCAGTTTTGATCTGGCAATTAAAAGATGGGAACCAGTTTAAGATGCTTAATAGTTCTACCATATTTCCTCCCAAAGTTTAGTAAAAGAGGGGATGCTTCAAAACATCCCAGAATACAAAGCAGAGGATGTAATAGCATTGGAAATAGAAGTTAAAGGATCAACAGAACCATTTCATCTTCTTCTGGAACCATACGCCATTATCATCCCTGGAGAAAACTTTATTGGTGTAAATGTCAGAAAAACATTTAAGGTTTGTTTGCTTTTGACTTTATTGTTATCATGTGCTTTGTGTCAGTAGATATCATAGGTGTTATTAGAAGATATCAGACAATCCATGTTTTTTTAGTTTTTCTTAAATATTTTTAAAGGAGACCGTGACTCCAGGAGGGTCTGTACTGAAATCCTCTAGGAAGCCTCCTTAGCCCTACACTCTGGGCAGCAGGCTTTGTTCTTTTTTCATCTCCCAAGTTTGATACCACAGAGTTTTACCCTTCTAAATGTTTTTCTGGGTCACAAACCTGTTGCTTACCACTTTGTCACTCCTGTAGAGTAAAAAGTTTCCAGCTGGGAGGAATAGCCAATGGATGATTAAGTTACTTCATGAACAGAGGCACTGTTCATTCAAAGGACTACAGCAAGCACAGAAGAGCTACAAAAGTCACATATGCTGCAGCTTACTAGACCTTATTCTTTCCTGCAGGTTCTGATAATTTCTGTTTGACCATTATGGGACAGACTGCTGCTGCAATTGTCCACTCACTCAGTGTCCTCATCACTATAGATCAAGATCCTTTTGATTTTAGACTCACTTGGGAAAAATAGGCCTGTTAGCAAAAGCCAGGCAGGAAGACATTTCCCAGTTAATGGTCTTCCCATTTTTTCTTAAAGATACTGCTAATCAGCATTTAGTTTTATGCTTTCTCTTCCTAGAAGTTCTTTTCCAACTTAAGACAACCATTTCATACTTTCCAGTAATCCGGTATAGCTACACATGTGGTATAGGTAATTAAGTCACTTACTGGTAATATAATTTCATTCCTCACAGTTTCCAATTGTTTTTTTAGTCTTAAAAAGATAAGAATTTGAACCGTGCTTAGAGATAATTGTGCTTCAGAGAACAAAGTTATTTGCTCTAATTAAGAAATAATGTCTGAATAGATCTGAAGAGCAGGCCAAAGATTTCAAGCGCTCATATCTCCCTCACAAACAGATCCTTTGGCAAAAAAAGGCTGCTCTCAGAAGAAGGATTTGAAGTTTAAGCTTTGAAGTTTTGTAACATTTTTGAAAAATGGAGAAGTTGTTTAAAAGGCTTCAAATATGATAAAGTTCTTGAAAAGAATGGTTAATTGATTTTCTTTAAGTTTCAGAAAACACCTTCACTAGTGTGAACGTAGCCACTGAGTTCACCTGACTAAATACAGTGCTTTCAGCATAGATCTCCACATCTGATCTACCTGCTCTAAACTTTCCTTAGAGTCCGTGGAGATCTGGTTGGCAGCATCCAGGGGGTGATTCATCTCATCCCACAGGCTAAAACAGGTCAGAGGAATTGCTCCCAGCATTGTCTAACTGGCTTTATTTTCAGAAAAGAGAATTCCTAGGAGATGAGGTCAGATGTAGAGCTCTTATCTATTTTGCAGACACCTGAAATCCAGTCAGGTGGATCCTACTTCATCTTGTCCTTGTTTTACATCACAGAGGAGAAAGGAAAGGGAGGACACAGCATTATCATGAAAATGACAATAGTTAGTGCATGGCATTGGGTTAGTACTGTTCAAATCAGAGGCTGGATGAAGTTCTGTGCCTTTCCACTCTTACCGTGCTCAGTTTATTTCAAGATTCAGGTGAAGATACAGTATGTTGTAGCTAGATTCAAGGTATATTAGTAGGTCACAATGTTTAGTGGAGATCAAGATAGAGTTTGCAAAGTATGCGATGTAAGACTTGCAATACCTAGTTTGCAGTGCATCGGTACTCTCAGCAAATTGGCTTGTTGCTATGCAAGCTTAAAGTGCATTAATTCTCTTGTTGCTTTTAATTGTTTTAGATGTGGAGTAACAGCAAATCATTGATCAAGTACACATGGGAGAAGATCATTCCCTGCGACATCATGGAAGTTGAGCCTCATACTGGCGTCATAGGTAAAGCTTCTGTGACTTGCAAGCATCAGTTAATGGCAGAAATATTTAAAATAGTACGAGCAGAAGAGAAAAGTCACAGAGCACTGTAATGCAAGCTGCAAAACAAGACCCGATCCCCAGTCCACTGGAGCCAACAGGAGACTTAATTTGGTTCCAGGAGTTACAGTAACAGGCTTGCAGCAGGTGGTTTCTTTGCAAAATGGTGAGACAGGACCCTGAATTTTTCTTTTCTAGATATGAATAAATGCTGTGAATTTGAACTGGCAATTACTGGAAGCAAACCTGGGTGCATCAGCCGTAACCTGCAGTGTAAAATTGAACACTGTCCAGAGCCAGTTGTACTGCATGTTGAGGCCGCTTTTAAGGTAAGGACAGTTCAGTGTTGCGGGATGACTAGCTGTGCGCCTGGCTGTTGTCCATATAAAGATTTTTGCCTCTTAAAGGCCTGAAAAATCTAAAGCAGTTACAAACAGGAGGTATTTTTGCTGTCTAGTAACTATTGAGTCAATGTTGATACTCCCATGACAATAAGATTTTTTCTGTATTACACACAATGCATTTGCTTTCTGCTATTCTCTGTGAAATTGAACATTAATCTTAGCTAATGTATGCTTCTTAATTAGCAGTTTTGGCAGAAGCGTCCATTCTGACATCTGTTTCCTGGTGTCCTAGGGTCCACTTCTTTGTATCGATGTTCCATCGCTCTGGTTAGGTTTGATTAAGCAGGGTCAGAGTGTGTTAAGAACCTTTGAGATCAAAAATCTATGTCAGCTGCCGGCACAATGGACAATGCAAGAAAGCCAGGTTTGTCTAGCTGAAAGGAATGAAGAGGTAAGTCACTGCTATAGCTGGCTATGCTCCCTCTTTAGCTATTTCTTCCTTACACTTAGGAGGTATAATATTCATTCCAGATATCAAAAGTTCTAATTTCTGTGACTTCTTATGAAGCTGGTTCTGCACAGTTCCAGAAGTGCACAACTTCTTTTGAGATTAAATGCTTCTTTGCAATTTTTCTCTATTTCCATTTATTACAAGTCCCCTGCCAGCCTGATCCAGAGACATGGAGTATTTCCTGTATGACAGTGATTTCATCTGCTGCTGATCTAAATAAGGGGGCAAGACTTTATCAGAACTGACACTGCTAAACACTCCTCCCACGCACCCACATCAGCCTCTCAGACAAGAATCTCAGCTCCTACTGAATCGGGCCTTTTGGCTTTAAACAATAGCTTTGAAACACGCAGGTGTCTCCCAAAATGACTTCTTACCACAATGAATACTAAAACTGTTGTTTAGTATTATCTAGGCTGTGATGTGTCAAATGCAGTCCATTCCAGTCTTTGACTTCAGAGCTCATTCCACCGTTTCGTATGAAATAACTAAAGCAGCTTGGAGGTAATACTGGTGGCAAAGAATGGAGTGAGAGCTGCTATCTGCAGACCATCACAGATTCCTAAAACTAAAAAAAAAAAAAAAAAGACAAAATGCTTATTTTGATTATTTGTGGCACACAATGGGCTTTGTAGCTAGACTTCTCCTTGGTGTTATGCATTAAAGGGAAGTGAGGAAATCCAGCCTCTGGGGTAAGTGCTTTTTGTTGTAATGAAAAGCCAAATTCTACCTCTAGGGCTCTTTACATAATTACCCGTGCAAGGAATTGAGTTCACTTGTTTCATGGTAAAATTGGTCTAAACGCTGTTCAGATGTTCTGTTTTTCTGGACAGACTGTCAGTTTTGCAATGAAGAAAGGAGCTTGTTAAGCAGGGACTTTCCATTGACCATCAGGAGATGGAAGCTTGTGAGAAGTTTTACTGTATCCCCATGAGTTCTTGAGCTTTTTCTTTTCTATATATCATGTAGATATTTCACTAACTTTGGGTGAAAGTTGATGGCAAAAAGAAAAGATTTATGAGTGGTGGTTATGGCAGCCTTGCAAAACAATTATGTGTGTGTGAGTATATATCCCTTTTCCACCAGAACAATCATAATCAGAAGTGCCTGACTAGGGATAGGGGTGCCCTGGAAGAGACCCTGTCCTCACAGTCCTCAAGCCCTTACTTCTCACTGTTATTCCTTTGTCCCCTGCCATTCCCAACAATTCCCAGAACCCCAGAGAGATTTTAGACTTAATCTCTTGAATTTGTCATCCCAGAGCCCATTCATATACCAGTGAAGATCATAGATCAAGCGCTTCCTTCCTCCTGCATAAGAGCTACCCCTTTCCTTTCCTGAACCTCTCCAGCCCCCACCCCACACTGGTGCTCTTTCTGTTTCCACTCCTCCAGCCCTCCTTTCTCAACCTTCTGCCCCAGAATCTCCCCAACTTGTGGCACCTTGCATAGCTGCTGCTCAACCCCTCCACTTGGGAGGAGACACTGCTGCTGCTGCTGACTTCTTCTTCACGTTCCCCTTCACTCCAAGCACAGGCATCCCTGTTATGCCCTTGGCTCTGACTACCCTTCTCTTAGGCCATTCCCTGTTTATTAGTGTCCCCATAGAAGCGAAGTCCTGCCTCCTTGTCTAGCCAGGTTTTCACAAAGCTAGCACTGTGCTTTCTCAAATCAACCCAGGTGGGACTCTAGAGGCAGAGAGAAAGGACGTCTGAGGAAAAACTAGGCACATGCAAGTCCTAATCAGGTTGTAGCAAGTCAGCTACAGCATTTTTCACTTGCTTTGCAGGCATCAAAGAAATTTCTGTTTCCTCTCTCCTCTCTTAGGTGTCTCCCTTTACCATTCAACCGTCTGCTGGAGAAATACCTCCTTTGGGTATATGCAGTGTGTCAGTTCAGTTCATGTCATTGCTGTGCCAGCGTCTCCAGACAGTATTAGAACTAGAGGTAGAAAATGGAGAAGGAAGGTAAGGGGGAAAAGTGGCATTCCGCTTTGTTTTTTCCTGAGATTCGCATGTGATTTTCACTTTAGGTAGTTTTATCTCCTAAAACAAAACTATGTAGCAGGAACTCAGAGTGGGGTTGTGTAACCTATCAATGAACTATCCAATCACTAATATTGCTAAATAAACATAATCGTCATTCTTTCCAACATGCTGTTGTATGTCTAGCACATTTCATTACTGATAACAATAGACCATCTGTGTGTTTATTTCCAGTCATCTTCCTGTTTTTGTTGAAGTTCAGACCCCCCAAGTATGCCTGGTATCTAGTCATCTAGTATTCACTGAAATTTATACTGGAGTTCCTGCCAAAGCAACCAGCAAACTTTTTAACCAGACACTGCTACCAGCAAAATACTTATGGGGAAAGGTAAATGCGCTTCTAATAGATGAAGAATACAGCAGGGATGGAAATTGTAATTTCTATCAAAATACAGACTACTCTTAAAAGCTTTTCTGATGTATCCTTTGAGTAGTGATTCCTGTTTTTCTGGCTTACGAGTAAGACTTCAACTTGAGACCAGCCTTGAAAAGATTAACTACCAGTTGATATTAATATGTTCTTACTGTCTGTGGATCATCCCTGGGAGAATGAGTGGGCAGAGATGTGAAGGGAAATAGGATGGAAGCTACCAGAGTATTAAACAAAGTACCGTGGCAGTTTAAGGTTTGCATTTAATTCAGTAGAGCAAAGAAACAATGGTGCTTTTGAATTGTGTCTAAATTTTGCTTAAATTTTACATTCTGGGTGGGACTCAGCTCACAGATTAGGACCCCTAAATTTAAGGTCAGTATGTAAGCTATGGTCTGAACTCTCTTTTCAGCCAATGGAAATCTGAGCAGGAAGTCAGTCAGTAGTATACATATGCTTAGTGTCATTGTGGGTGCTGTAGAGTGTTCTTCCTCACCTCCAGGCATCACTCAAGAAGCGTGGTCTCTTGCAAGTCCTGTCACACCAGCCAGCCATGCTTGTATGGCTCGGCTACCCTCTGTGCCTGTGTTTAGGCAACTGAATCCTACCCCATCTATACAGTCAACGGAGTCCAGAGAAGTATTCAGTTCCCCATAAAATGGACACCTACTTTGATCTGCAGAATGCTCTCGAGCACATACTAACTGGATGTCTGTTGGCTACAATGGTAGTGTTGACGCCCACTATGCATACAATTAGGTTAATTAGCCTGTAGGCTGAATTCTACTGTCAGTGCCTTGGTCATTCAGATCTACTCTGACATCTAGGGTTCAGCTCGGTTGCCTACATAAAAGCATTCAGTGCCATCTGAGATGTCCTTAGGTGCCCAAGACATCCTAACTGAGCATGTGGATGATATAGGACCTATGGGGAAATGTTTTGGAACAGCTGGAGCCTAGGAGGGATATCCACAGTATTCTACATGGTATCTGATGTTTGCATGTGAGCAACCAAGTTGAACCCCTGGATTCATGCCATGTGCGTTTAGTCAATTGGGGAAGGTGCAAACACTAGGATTGTCTCTGTAGGCCACCTCTGTAGTCAGTGGAGAGAGATATGGCACCTGTAGGATCCTGCTCCAATATCAGATAGGTTGACTTAACCCTGGAAAGGCTTGTGACTGTAAAAGGGACAACAATGACTCTGCTCCCAGCCCGGATGCCTCAGTTGAGCACCTGAAGTCATTTGGAATAAATGTAACGTGAGGATCTTGTCAACCATGGGGGAATTGTAAAGCAAGCCTCATCTCAACAAACTGTATGTGTTGCTATCTGAAAGTGTCCTAAACCTTAGAATAACTGTTTTTTTTATAGTCCTCTTTGATCTGAAGAGAAAATCTGAAAGAATCAGTGCTAATGAATTAGGAGAGTTAACTGAATGTCTGTCCTTTCTGTTCGGCAGCTCATTGGAAGTCAAGCAGCTTTCTGCTCCGTCACTGTCTCCCCGGCCAGTGGCACCTTAGGCCCAAATGAAGAAAAACAATTCTGCATAGAGCTGTCAGCTAACATCGTGGTAAGTTTAAAAATTGATGCAATTTTATCAAAACAGCAACACTGGCATTCTCACCTCACCTCCATCTGGCAAAAGGAAGGATTTTTATATGCAAAATATAATGCACTTTTTTTCTGTACAGTATCTCTGAAATTGCTTTGCTTTAGAGGTAACTGTGGTTGAAGGCAAGAATTAAATCAGTCCACATGGTGTGCAATTTTCTATCCTACCTCTTTGTTTCCCAACTGTTCTTGTTTTCTTTCTTTCTTGAATGCCTTTTCAATTACTCTTAATGCTTATCACTTTTCTTAGAGCATACAGATCCTCACTTCGGATTATCCCAAATGAAATGTAGCAGACTGGCATATATAGTACACATTTGGTTTTCTGACTGCAACTGGGCTCGTGACATTTTGATATTTGAAAACTTAAAAGGGGCTGATGGGACTGAGAGTCTACAAAATAGGGTGTAGACTGCAGAGTTTACAAACTTCAGGAATTCAGCCATAGACTTTATGGGGGCATTCAAACAGCTGATTTAATGCAACTAAATAAAGGAGCTTCCTATAGGTATGGTGTATTAGTTCCCATTACAGTTGCTGGAGACCCAAGTTTCATTTGTTCGTCTAAAAATAGGTGTTCAGTACTATCAGAGATGCCCTAGAAGATCTCAGATAGCCATGTATGTCTGGCATGTGTGGCACAGGATCCCAGTAAACTTGAGCTTTCTTCATGGAAAGCTGGAAGCTCAACAGGACATGTTGGGCATCTGAAAGGGCACTTTTGCATGTGGCTGGGGAACTGAATGGCATCCGAGCCACCTACAAGAAAGGTTGTCTCTGCATTGTAGGTGAGCTAGATGCCCCAGTACCGTTGATGAATCAGTGGAGATTCAGAGCTCATACTTGGAGTTCACCTTTACAGATGAACTCAAGAGCTCTGTGGTGGGTTAACCCTGGCTGGATGCCAGGTGCCCACCAAAGCCACTCTATCACTCCTCCTCCTCAGCTAGACAGGGGAGAGAAAATATAACGAAAGGCTCGAGGGTCAAGATAAGGACAGGGAGAGATCACTCACCAATTACCGTCATGGGCAAAACAGACTTGACTTGGGGAAATTAGTTTAATTTGTTAACAATCAAAATCAGAGTAGGATAATGAGATAATAAAAACTAAATCTAAAACACCTTCCCCTCACCTCTCCCTTCTTCCCAGGCTTAACTTTACTCCCAAATTCTCTATCTCCTCCCTGCCTGCGGCGCAGGGGGACGGGGATTGGGGGTTACGGTCAGTTCATCACACATTGTTTCTGCCGCTCCTTCCTCCTCGCACTCTTCCCCTACTCCAGCATGGGGTCCCTCCCACGGGAGACAGTCCTCCATGAACTTCTCCAGCG
>NW_008825616.1:4362724-4378373 GCF_000699105.1 Pygoscelis adeliae
AGTCCTGCCAGCAAACCTGCTCCAGCGTGGGCTCCTCTCTCCACGGGTCCACAGGTCCTGCCAGGAGCCTGCTCCGGCACAGGCTTCCCACGGGGTCACAGCCTTCTTCAGGCATCCACCTGCTCTGGCGTGGGGTCCTCCATGGGCTGCAGGTGGATATCTGCTCCACTGTGGACCTCCATGGGCTGCAGGGGGACAGCCTGCCTCACCATGGTCTTCACCACGGGCTGCAGGGGAATCTCTGCTCTGGCGCCTGGATCACCTCTTCCCCCTCCTTCTTCACTGACCTTGCTGTCTGCAGAGTTGTTTCTCTCACATCTTCTCACTCCCCTCTTCTGACTGCTGCTGGTGTTATGCATTGGAGCTCTGGCTGGCATTGGCTCTATAGGACATAGGGAAAGCTTCTAGCAGCTTCTCACAGAAGCCACCCCTGTAGCCCCCTGCTACCAAAACCTTGCCATGCAAACCCAATACAGGCTCACATTTAGACAGTTACATTTAGAAGTCTGAATCTGGAGCTGAATCCCAGTCTATTATTTTATGCAGGATGCACCGATTCATGTATTGATAAGGCAAAAAAGAATAGTAGTGTTGAATTAGCCAGCGTACCCGTGTAACTCGGCCACATAATTCATCCCACAAGTCCTCCTTTAAACCCAGGTAGAAATAAAATCTTGGGTTTGGAAGATTATTTAAGCGTGACTAGAAGTGATTAATGCTTAGAGCTTCAATACTTGCAGTATAGAAAGTGTGTCAAAAATCACTAATAGAGCAGTTTTAGGCTTATAGACAGATGCGAGTACAAAGCCAAGAAACAGCCACAAATTTTTACTTTGGTACTGCTTTCTAAGAAAATCTGATGCTGGCAGAGAATGCACTTAAAACAATTCAGTTAAACTTTCCAAGATTCTGTTGTAGTTCTGGTTTTAGCCCAGTGAGATTTATACATGTTTTCTAAGTAAATTTCTTAATAAGGCTGCCTTTCCTCTGTGACATTTGCTTCATTCACAAGGAAACTTGACTCTTCTCCTTTCAGGGTGAGCTGAAAGACCTTGCCCTTTCCTGTGGCGTAGAAGACATGACTGAACCCCTCTTTCTGAGCATTTCTGGAGAAGTGAAAGGCCTGCGTGTCTCCTACTCAGTACCGTGTGACAGTGGAGTTGCCAGGTAAATCAAGGGTTTACTCCTGAACTGAACAAAAATTACTTTTTCCCAAAGCAAAAATACAATAGAGAGGGGGAAAAAACCACTTATCTATGTAAACTTCATTCCTCCTCCTGCTGGAGGCAGCAAGGACAGTAAAATGTGCTGGGACAATTTACTGAAAGTGCTTAAGTGAAGAAAAGGTACTGGGTTTACACCCTAGCCAAATTCAGCGTATTCATAAGCCCAAGAGAAGACTGGAGAAGAGCACTGCTCCACTCCCACCATTGTTTAGCTGAAACAAATTAAATTAACAACTGTGAACTCATTAATAATAAATTGGTGTGAAGTTAACTGCACATTAGTGAAACTCATGTTCATGTGTTGTGTCTGTTCTCTCTTGTGCTCCTGGCACTTGTAGCCTGCCAGTTGCCTTGACACTTTTGTGTATAGAGAGCATGAAAAATTACCTTTCTCCGTGGTAACCAAAGTGTGGGACCTCTGCAGTCCCTCACGTGTTTGTGAGTAACAACTGTTTTCTGGAACGCCAAAAATTTGCAAATTCAACTCTTAGATGTGAATTTAGAATTACAGAATTATACCCAAGATCCTGTATTTTGGACCATTAAGTTTTGTTATTGCACTGTGAAACATGATATTAAAGAAAGATGAATATACTTCTCTTTGACTTGGTATAGGTGACTGATTTTTATTTTATTTTTCTGTTATGTAGCATGATTACTCTTTTGGAATATACTCGTCTTTATATATTTTTATATAAGTAAAAATGGCTTTAATTTGGTAGATTGGCATGTTATACATGATAAAAATTCTACCCAAAATAAATTCTTACGTGGATAGAAGTGAAAAATGAAAAGCAGTAAATGCTGATGACAAAAATAATAGGCTGTATGGTCCTTTTACACTGGTCATCACAACCACATTGCATATTGCACATTTTGAAATCTACTGAAATTATCTGTAAGAAAATAAGACCGATGTTTTAATACTAATGTAACTGTTTCTGACAGTGATGACAGACAAATATTACAAAGCCCGTGTGATCTTTTGGACTTTGGATCTGAAGTTGCATTCAAAGACATAGTAAAGCGTCAGCTAATTCTTACCAATCACACTGGAATCAGTGCTCCATTCAAACTAGAAGCTGAGTATTTTACTGGCTATTCACTTACTCCAGAACAAGGAATCTGCCCGTAAGTCTTGCTTTTCTGCATAATGGCTCAAATACTAATTTAGGTCTGGATTAAATCTGAAATCAGGACAGAGTCCTATTGCCTCTGCCACAAGATGGACTTTCTGCAGTGGGTTTTTTTTAAGCTCTTACTCTGACTGTGGTAATGAAACCTGCTGGTGAGGTCTCCTGCAGAAACAGATGGCATGCAATGCAAGGACGGGAGATTTAGCTGGTGTAAATGGCAAAACACTCTTGCTGCCAATGGACGTAAGCTGGTTTTCACCGGCCGAGGCTCTGTTGTGTTAGATTGTACACAGAGTCTTATGACTCTCAAGTTGATTCACTCTTAAGGACGTTACTTTCAAAAAATGCTTTGCAGGCAGTCCTTCTTTAAGTTATAATGGCTACTAAATTAGGAGTCAGGTAGAGCTGTTACTGTAGCAGAGTCCATCTCATTTCACAGAAATGTCGTGATTTTTTTATTTTTTCAAGCTCCTCAAGCTACCTGGTGAAAAGAAGAGGGCCCATCACAAAACATGCAGCCAGAAGAGCATGGTCAGGTATGAGAATAGCTGTTAATCCTCTCAGTGGGGAGAAGGCAAAAGACAACTGACTACCATATTCAGCATTAAATGTGTCAGTCGGGCACATCATTTCATTCTTGGAGTATCTGGCTAAGTCTACACTGTTAAATGACTTAGTTCTCGGTTCATTCTTGAGTTTGAAAGCCCACATTGCACAAACATTAGGTCAGTCTCTATCTTCCCCCCACTGCTTCTTTTTTCTCTCTCCCCCTCCCTTTTTCTCTCCCTTTCCTCTTTTTCTCAAAACCAACAGCCTGAAACAAAGATGGGTGGTTCTGGTGATAGTTCACTCCCAGGATCACTCCCAGCACACAGTATGGATGACATGTGTAACGTTTGGCTATTTCCCTCCTACACAGTCTTCCAATACCACTGCAGCAGGCTTTTCTCTCTCAAACCCTTTTATATACCCTCCCCACTGTGGAAAGCTACAGGACAGCCCATCCGTCATTTCTGATGCATTGTACTGCAAAATAATAATATTTGGAGCCACATGAGACCCAGGGAGCGGGGAAATGGGAGCGAAATGCTGTAAAGTGCGGATGTGTCTTCTGTATCCAAAATAAAACTTGGACATATTGGTACCTTGCCATAGTGTTTGGTATCTGTTACAAAGACAGAGCTTTTCAGCTGTTGAATTAGTACTTAAGAGTGAAAAAATGCTGTTCTGACAGATTCCATGCAAGCTTATTGATTTAGAACGCTAGGTGACTCAGAATGTGGAAAGGCTTTGCTCTTTGTAAATCATTCTTTGTGTTGAAGAGCACACAGAGGTAAACAGGCAGCTGCTAATAGAAAGATAACCAGTTAGCACAAATTCCAGCTTATTTTTCTCAAACTGAGGGTGTGTTTTCACGTAGCCTATTAGTGCCTTGCATATCCCAAAGAGTCCTGGATCTGGTTGTTGGAAGGGAGTCCCTCTATGAAATAATCTCTGCAAGAACTAACTCTCAAAAAACAGATTAAGACCCACTGCAGAAGGGAACTTGGGTAAAGCGGTATAAATGTGGGTTGTGTAAATGATCCCAAGATTTTTTTGAAGCCAGTGAGGTTAGGCTGATTAACACCAGCTAAAAATATGGTCCTATGTATTCTTTGAAAGACTAACTTTGTTCCATTTCCTCAAAATTCATTGAATGCTTCTTTGCTATGCTCCTTCAGAGTTTGCAGCAGCAGTGCTGTCTCATGGGAAGGGAGTAGCTTTCCATATACAACCTTCCACAGGAACTCTGAAAGCCTTCCAGCAGCTAATCATAGAAATAACAGCTTACAACAACATGTGGGGAGAGTACCGGGATGATCTTGTCTGTAAGGTAGGTGGGGCTTCGGTTTTGAATGAAGTATTGCTATGGCAGATTTTACAGCAGTTATAGTTCCCAGATTCCTTTCTGTTAAAAATACTTTTTCAGTTTGTTAGGACTTCTGTAAAAATTCAGGGTAGATATTGCTATACCGCTACCTCCAACGACATGTAAGGAACAATTGTTTGCTCTTACAGTGTGTGGTTTAGTTTTGGGGTAACATGTTTATCCCTTGGGAGGTTTTCATGTGCCTTTAAAATGACCAGAGCAGTTTTGATTTATAAAATCTGTTTGGTAGCTGGCCAGTGCACTACTCTGCTCTACCAATACAATATATTGTGTTGTATGGAAAAGCTGCAGGAAAGCTGATGAATATATGAGGTACTGCATTCTCCTGCTGAGAAGAGCTTTTGTCAGCATATGAATTAGATGCTGTCAAAAGAAACCAGTCAAAAATATTTGAAAATCCAATCAGTTTTCAAAACATAATTTTGCAACCCAGAGAACTAAAGTTTTATCTTGATTCTAATATAAAAATTCATTTTTAATAGGTGGGAGACTTACAACCTAAATTAATTCCTATGCAAATGACTGTGAAAGGCTGTCCAATCTTCCTGCAGATGACAGGACCACAAACAGAGCAACCCATAATCAGGTATAGCGCAAAATACTGTCAGAGAAGTCAGAGAATTAAATACCATTGGACTATAGCCAACACACACACCTGTTCCCATCTTTCTGTGATATAATGAGGTCAGCAAAGTGACTGTCGAAGTACAGTATCTGCTTCTATAACACCAATACATTTGTCTCTGCCAGCATAATTAGAAAATAATCTGCATACAAGTCTTCTCGAGCTTACCAGCAATCACTGTTATGGGCTTACAGTCATAGAAGTTCACCCAGTCCAGCCTTATCCCATTCTGTGGAGATGGAAACTGGTACACGGTGGCAGTTATCATCATCCACAGTTCATTTCTCCCTGTCCCTTTACCTGGACCAGAAGAAATGCAGCCCCAAGGGGAATAGGGGCAGGGGAAGGTTTAAGCCCTCTCATACAGCAAGTTGCATCTGCACATCTGGGTGAGGGGTAAGGTTGGTTTATGGGGACCACGGTGCTACAGACTCGGCCAGCTGCCATACAGCATGACTGCTTCTTTCTGCCTTCAGAGGAATTAGCATTGTGTATCATACTGCAGCCAAGAGCATTTGCATTGTCAGCTCTGTAACAGGGCATAGAAAATGGATTTAGCTATCCACCATAAAAAAACCCTTATGCACCTGGAAATCTGTTTCTGACACAGGCCACTCCACTGCTGTGTAGCCACGTGCTGCCGCTGCCAGAGTGTTTCGCAAAAGCTGACTTCACATGTTTACCCTGAAACATCTGAGACAACTAAGAAAACTGGAAAAAAGGGCCTGATTAAATAAAGCAATATTGTACTTCACAGTATAGGCCATGCTTTACCTGATAGACACTCTTGACAGGCTGCCAGTGCAGCCAGATACGTTTCCACTTTTAAACAAATCTTTAATGATTTCAGACATTCACTTTTATTTTCTGCATGTACTGACAGCAAGGTTCCCCCCCCTCAGGTTTGGCACTCATGTCTCTGGAGGCTCTCCTGTCTTTCGGAGGGTCCAGCTCAACAATCCCACTCCCTTTGGTAAGAATGACTTTTGTACAGCAAACATCGACACTTGCATTGCGCTCCTTATGATAGTAAAAATAGAAGAACCCATTAACATGTTAATTAACAGGCCTACTTGTTTCCTAATCAAGATGTTTTTTGTAAAAATAATAATAGTATATAAGAGTGTCTAAGCTGTTTTCTAACTTAACTAATACAGAACAATAATACACATTGTTTGGTCTTTATATGCATAGTAGTATTTATCATTATGGCATTACTGCCATGAGTATTAGTTTGCTTTCTGTAACAGTAAAGCAGGTAAGCTCCAGCCAGAGGGTGGTAGAATATATGTAATTGACTCAATGTGTTGTTACTGTGAAACTGCCCATCCTCTCCTGATGTGTTTGGGGTTTCGCTCATTGAAATGATGGGAATTCAGGATTTTCCATCCTGGTTTTGTAAATCTCTCACAGCACTAACCCTGGTCAATCAGATACACTACCTGCTTCTTAGAGGCATTGTCTGGCTCTTCTGTTTAGTGTTTTTATCTCTTGAGTGAGATTTTAAGCTCTTCAGAGCAAAGGTCAGTCACCTTTCTTTTTTTCCTGAATGCCACCAAACACATTTGCTTAACAAACAAAATACTTATAATTTATTTTAATGTTAATAAAAGTATAGTTTAGGACCTAGATAGCAAACAAGCTATAATAAGGGCATAGCACACATGGTCTTAAATCATTTTAGTTTACAGCAAACATGGAAAGCTTAAGATGTGCTTTAATACAAATCCGGTTGCTAGACACAATTTCGTTACTTGATCTTCGTGTTCTCTGGTACTAACTAAGCTGTGAGTCTTCTCAATGACCGGGAGTAGTTGTCCTTTCTCCTTTTCAATTCAGACATCCGCTTGGACTGGGAGATTTACAATCAAGAGAAAGATGATAAAAAGCTGGTGGACCTGTTGATGTTCTTTGGAGACCCTTTTCCTCGCAAGGCCATGGACGAAAATGAGACTGCATCAATTGGTAGCACCTCGGAGTCAGAGATCGTGTTAAAGTTGGATCAAACTGCAATTCCCTGCGGAAGCATTTATCCAGCTTCACAAACCACAGATGAGGTCAGCTGTTAGTCTGTTTTTTATACTGCTGCTGAGATACATGATGGGTTTCTTGGCATGAAAGGTTGAAAACAATAACACGCGATATAACTTGTAACTAAGAGCTGGATTGTTAAAAGAAATGTCAGCTCCCCTCGCAGTCAAAAAAGCAATACATGGGTAGATGGCTATTGGTGTCAGCAATCAGTTTCCAGAATGAGCTATAAGCAAACAGCTCTTCAGCTTCTCCTTTTCTTAAAATTGTTAAAGAAGCTGATGAGATACTTTTGAAAATACTGTCATTGAAAAACTAATGCCATTTTTACATGAAAGTGTTAACGAGATCTAAAACTCCTTCATTTGGGTCTACTTTTCTCATGGGTGCTTTATGGTGTCAATGTGTGCTGTAGTCAGGGAGCAGAATCTAACCTGCAAAGTTCAAATTGCAGCTAGTGATATGGAGGTATTTGTCCCAGCGCTGAAGTTAGATTGGTTCTGTTACTCTGTTAGAATATGGTAACATCTACTGCACGTGAAGTTTGATTATAATACGGCAATTTACTGTCTTGAAGGGTTGGGAGTGACAGGGAGAAGGTATCATGCAGGGTATGTATATTTCTCTGGCAAAAGCTTTACAGAAAAGATACTAAAAATCACATTTTCTCTGCTTCAGCTCAGAAGGCATAGTTGTTTTGAATACACGTCTAACCTTTCTTGTGCAACAAGGGACTGTTATTGCCCTAGAGTGCTGGTTTGTATAATGGGCCAGAGATGTTACTCTTGAGTGCTTCTCTTGGTAGAACAGGACCCAAGCACGCACATTTTCCAAGGGGTTCGGGAGCAGATTCAGGAGAGCAAACCTACGCATGAAAAAATTAACATGCACATGTCCAGGTTTTGTGCCAGAAAGAAAGAAACTGGAGCTGGCCATACTTACTGACTAGTGCAGCAGTTCCCTGTACACTTCACTTGCATTCCTCCTTTGCAGCGTAACAGTTTTAACCATTCCCCACCCTTGCGTCCCTGCAGTCTTCAGACTCTGACAGCAAAGAAAGGGAAATCATCGCCCAAGAACCTACCATACAGAAAATCGTCTCTGTACTTATACGACCTCATGAAGGGGTTCCTGCAGACAACCCCTACTCCATTACTCCAAGACAGATAGTAAGCTTTTACATTTTCTTTGTGCTTAGATTTAGCATATTTTCTGCAGGACAGAGGAGACAGAGAAGGAGGAGGAGGTAGCTTTGGTTTGGGGTAGAGACTACTAAACAGTGAAACAGTAGGCTGGGAGGCTTTGGGATCTTGAAGATGACCATGAGAAGAGTTTGCAAAGTCAACAGAAAAAAGAAAGTGTCCTACTTACATTTGAGCAGTTAACTGATGACTGGAATTAAGTGTTCAGTTGTACTAGACTTTCTAGAGTGACATCTCTGGTCTTCTCACTTGGGTTGCCTCGGTGAAATGTGTGGCATTAGGTGGCAGGCATCCAGCCTGAAGCTTTGGAAGCACGTTATTTAACCAGGGTAGGTTTGCTAAGTAGATGTGGCAGAGCTGGAAAGCAGGCTGCCGGGAAAGGGGTGCTCTGTAGACAACTCTCTTGGATAAACGGTTTTAACCCACAGTACTTCAAAAGTAACTGGTGCAAATAGGGGCCACAGTGTCACAATTCCCTAGGCATAAGATAAAGCAAAGGCAGGACTGGAAAGACCTAACTGTGAGTGACAGGGTCGCCCAAAACATCAGTGTGTCAATTTTGATTCTTAAATATTAGCAAGTTTTTTTTGCCAGAGAGTTTCAGTTACAAGTTAGAATGAGCTAAAGATTACATAAAAGAGATAATTACAGAAATGGCATCTCAAAGAAGTGAAGCCTACAGTCAGCTCTGGGGTGACTGAGGCTGAGATAGCTCAGATAAACAAGTGCCTCACTGTGGAGACAGCCTCTATCAGGTGTAGCCAGCAGCGAGCTTGGCCCACGCGGAGTGGAGTTGATGCCTATGGAGCCATTCAGGTATTCCTCTGTAGAAATGTTCTCCGTGTTTCTGCTATTGCTCCAGGAAGGTCTGTTAGCTCAGGTGTTGTGCAGCACAGCTGGCCAGACCTGGCTTAAGTCCATGTCCGAGCAGCTAAGCTCTCTATGACCACAACGCACAGACCCTGCAGTGTTGTAGGACGTGACAGAGCTTACTAGCTCTGCTCTGGCCCTGCTAGACCTTAGGCAGAGCTTTCTTATGCTCCTCACCACTCTGAGCAGGGGAACTTCGTGCAAGGAGAGCTGACCTAGTTTTGCTTCTCCTGAACGTAGGTCCAGCAGGACCACACATCTCACCCTGTGATCACATGAAATGGGGGAGGTTGTGTCTGCACAGCACTAGCCTGAGAGCAGTACACACCACATGGCCCCCGAGCTTACAAACTCGGCTAGATGTGAATTGGCTCTGTAGGGAGATAGCGAAGGTTTTTTCTGCAGCAATAGCGGGATTTAATTATAATCTGCATATGTTTCTGCAGCAATAGCAGGATTTAACCATAACCTGCATAATGCACCTAAAGCAAGCAGAATCTATTCAACCTGTAAATCCCAGAAAATCCACTGTAGCTGGTTAGTGCAGTTGATTACATTCCCTGCTGTCATGTAAAATAAAAAAATAGCCAAGAGTAAACTGAACTATAAAATACTCTTAATTCACACTTGTAACTCTTCAAAAAATGTTTTTTGTATCTGTGAGCGCCGTCAGTTGTGGGAGAATCATCTGAGTTAGCCATGGAGTAAGAGTAGGCAGAATTGGGTGTTTTTAAAAACAAACTTAACAGGTATGTACGTATGTTTGTGTACTTAGGGAGTTGGTCCGTGACTGTGCTTAAACTCTGTTGATGCTAAAGAGTGGCTACACCAGTATTTGCAGCTGAAATCATTAAGTCAGTTTTGCTGTCACATGTTGTCATTTTAGCGCAAGCCTGAGCGTAGCCCATCCCCAGAAGATTTCATGCTGCTTGTGCAACTCATTTTTAGCAGCTGAGAGCTGAGGGTGCTTGTGCAATCCCAGGCAGCTCCCTGCACTACTGAACAGTTGTCCCTCGCCTGCAGGTGATTCCAGGAGGTGGCAGCATCTCTGTTTGCATCTCCTTCACCCCATCCATCCTGCCAGCGGCCGTGCCTGAAGTGCAATGTGAAGGGTTTGCATTGGGTTTCATGAGCCTAGACAACAAGGTAAACTGACTGTCACAGCAAAGCTAAAGATGACCAGAAAATAATCGTTTCCCTTCCTGTAATTTCATGTACAGGCAAGCACACAGCAGGCCAGTCTGTATAAACAGTCCTGTTCCTGCTACCCTGTTAGATCCTTCCTTAACTAGGGTTGTTCATTTGTTGCATTTGCCTTTTAGCTTGGAAGCATTCTGGGGTGGGAATGTCACCGTCTTCTTACGTTGTCCAGTGCAGTAGACCCCAGACAAAAGCCCAGGATTTGAAACGCTGTCACAACATCAGGTTTTATTGATAACAATAGTTAACAATGGGACTGAGACTCAGGACTGCTGAGTTCTGTTCCTGGCTCTGCATCTACCTTCCTGTGTGAATTTGGACAGCGTATCTCTCCTCTGGGAAACTTCCTCTTCAAAAACTGCAACTGCAGCTCACAGGCTAACGTGAGGCTTGAATAGTGTTTTATGAATTGCTCTGCGATTCTCTGATATGAATCATTGCAAAGATGCAAGGTATAATGAATGAACCAATGATGATAGAATATTTAATAAAAAGATCCCTAATGTTCTTGACTCCTGGAGGAAGAAACATCTGCGTCTGTATTAACCACAGTCATTCCAGGTTCAACTACTGCTTAGCTTTTGCCATTCCTTGCATGTTGCCATCATGTCTTACAAACAGGCAATACATTGCCAAGCAGAGTCCCTTTTTGGCTAACGGCCTCTTGGGCTAAAAGTAGCACTTCAGGTTTTAGTGCTATCATCGTATACACTTCTGTTTTCCTTTTGTTGTCAGCTTGCAAAGACAGTGCCTAACAAAGTGCATCGCAGACATGGCTATGAAGCTCCGCCATTACGAATAGACTTGCAAGCTTTCATAAGGCACGCTCTGTAAGTACCATCCCACTGACGGCTGGTTCAACAGACGGCGGAACAAATCCGCCCGGAGGGCAGGGCTCTGACCAGCTCTCGTTCTTTACACTCAGGTTAAAAGTAGACATGGATCATGACAGAGGAATGGTGTTTTATTCAATGGCGAGTGACCTCGTACCAGACCAACCGCTGTTAGGAGTAAGTATTTCACACACCGATGTATTCAGCTGGTTTGTACTGCTGTGCTACTGTAAGAATTCAGAGCTGTATGCACATGGATTTTAAAATGCATCTTTATCCCCAGTAGCCTCATGTTGCAATTTTCTATATTGCACGTAACAAGATAGGTAAAGCAAAAGGACTACAAGTACTTATTAGGCAGGAATAAGCAAAGCTGAGCTCAGACAATGCCTATTTTGTATGTCTGTCTTTGTAGAAGTGTTTGTAAGTAGAAAAAGAAGTACTTATTTTCAGGACGTAAAGGTCTGATAGCAGAATGAGTCACTTAAAGTGGCGTGGTCAGTTTCTGTGACCCCTGACATTCAAAGACTTTTTAATTTTATTACATTATTTGTATTTTGTTTTTTTACTCAAGAAATTTTGAAAAACACAAGTAGAAAATACTGGGTTGCTCTGGGGTAAAGTCCTTCAGATCCCCGGTGGTGCTGAATGACCAGACAGTAGCACAAACCTCTCAAGGGAGTTAAAACTAAACAGTTTGGAATCATTTCTCCACCAGGTTTTGACAGATTCGGTAATGACTCAGAGTTTGAAACTCATCAATTGCACTACGGTTCCTCTGTACTTCAGGCTCCTTCTGTCTACGCCCTTCAGCCTGTCCAGCACAGATCCCAAAAAGAGCACCAAAACATCCCACAGCAAGAAGGAGGAAGAAGAACAGCAACCACAACTTGTACTTTATCCACAGCAAAACATGCTGGTAGGCTCAAAAATAATAATCCTGTGCCAGAATAGATAGTTTAGTAATTGGTGTGTTAGCGTGGTCCAGATGATCCACAAGAAAAACATAACCAGTGTAGAAATCTCCCTATTTCAGGGGAAATAGTGGTATATTAGCAAATGCTAATTACTGCAATTTTGCCTGCTATATTGCGGGTACAAAATACTTTTCTACAGTGGCCCTGCTGTGCCTTTCTCATCAACTCTGACCTGTTGCAAACTCCTGCAGAAAACCCTGTTGTTTTCGGAGCTCACCTAAATCAACAGCCATATATATGCTGGATGAATTAAAAGATTTCCAAAGACTGCAGTCCTTCATTTCCTTAAATTAAATGCAGGCAGTGCAAACACAGAAAAATCTGGTTCGTTCTGGGTGTACACAATGACACTAAAGGAAACAAAGTCCTGGAGTCAAGAATTAGCTAGGGTGCAAAGAATGAGTAACAGTTGCATTTTTGGAGTGTGCTTCTCATTTTCCAGTGTTCATTTTGACAGAGACACACGCGCCTTAATTCTGCGTGTGTGGGAAGAAGGAAGACTTGTATGTTTAAGACAGCTTTGGGAATATGGTATTTGAACCTTGGGAATTTAGAACCTTTGTCTTGCTAGAGACTGTTTCTCCCCTGTGGTTCAGAGATGAGCTGTTCACCTTTACACTCCATCTCTGTGTACTGGATTCATACGAAATAGCTGTGGTTTTTTTTCTTTAATTATAACGCTTTGTTCCAGTGGGAATTTGGTTGCTGGCATGACACCTTTGGGTTCCAGTGGGAAAATGTGCGCCTGGGCCTTTGAGCAATGTTGACATTGGATTTCCTGCACACAGCGTCGTCTTACGTGACGGTCATCTGAATTCCTCTTCCCACAGGTGAAAGTGTCGTTCCACACAACTCCGGAGTTACTTACATATCAACGCTTGCCAGATTCCCAGCTGCTTCCTGGATTCCAGGCGCTCCAGTTTGAGAACGGAGAGAGAAAGCTGAAGTTTAATCAAAATCTGGTCATTGAACATAGTAACCGCACTACCCAGGTAAGATCAGAACAAGATCTCTGGGCCCTGAAGAACGGGCTATGTTTTATTAGCATCCCCGACTCAGACTGAATGTGCCTTAGGATTTACTCGGCTTTGAAACACAGCCACCTCTAGAGTAAATTCTGTCATCCAGTTAAAGTTAAAGTGAACGGCCGTGGATTTGCTCAAGGAGATAGCTCTCTACCGAGGCTGCAGGTGACTCTCTGATGGACAGAGCGGTTTTGGGTCAGCACCCTGGTGTTCGTACCCCAGCTCTTTGCACAGCAGGACGGCCTGGATGATACAGCTCAATCGAAGGGCAGCACACCCAGTCACAGTATGACTCTCGACGTCCTTCTGAGACGTGGGGTCAGGACTGTCTCAGCGAACATGCCAGCGACTGAGTCACCAAGCATTGCCTCCTGCAGTACCCGAGTGCTTCTTGAAAGCCTCCCGAGTCTGCCTAACTCATGTGGTGTGGTCACAGCCCACACACATTTAAAGACCGATCTCTTCCAGATGGAAAGTTATAGACCCCTCCCAAGTCTTCAGCAGTTCCAGTACACTGCAGGCGGTTTTTTATTTTTTTCATACCAGGTATTTCTGAGGACTGATCTGTGTAAGACCCAAGCACCATATCTAAGATAGGGTCAATAATAATCCTGGGCAATCTGCACAAATTGAATGACTCACAGCGGGCCATTTACAGTCCCAAGGGACAACGAGATGTCTGCATCTCCACAGAAAACCCTAAGAGCAAATGAGAATGTTCACTCTGTGTTACTTAGAATCATAGAATCATTAAGGTTGGAAAAGACCTCCAAGATCATCGAGTCCAACTGTTGACCCAACACCACCATGCCCACTAAACCATGTCCCTAAGCGCCTCATCTACCCGCCTTTTAAATACTTCCAGGGATGGTGACTCAACCACTTCCCTGGGCAGCCTGTTCCAATCTTTAACCACTCTTTCAGTAAAGACATTTTTCCTCACATCCAATCTAAACCTCCCCTGGCGCAACTTGAGGCCATTTCCTCTCGTCCTTTCGCCAGTTACTTGGGAGAAGAGACCAACACCCACCTCGCTACAGCCTCCTTTCAGGTAGTTGTAGAGAGCGATGAGGTCTCCCCTCAGCCTCCTTTTCTCCAGGCTAAACAACCCCAGTTCCCTCAGCCGCTCCTCAGAAGACTTGTGCTCCAGACCCCTCACCAGCCTCGTTGCCCTTCTCTGGACACGCTCCAGCACCTCGACGTCCTTCTTGTAGTGAGGGGCCCAAAACTGAACACAGTATTCGAGGTGCGGCCTCACCAGTGCCGAGTACAGGGGCACGAACACTTCCCTGCTCCTGCTGGCCACACTATTTCTGATACAGGCCAGGATGCCGTTGGCCTTCTTCATTAAGACCACAGCGTCTGGTTTGAAAACCTATCCCAAAACATAAAAACAAGCAACCACTTAATTCACTCAAAGCTGTAGAATGGGGAATTGACTCTATTACAAAAGAACACAGAACAACTACTCATGATTCAGTGCTTGGGGTTAAGAATGATCCAGCTGTAGCAAGTGTTATTAAAGCTCTACAAAAATAAGGTGGGTGTTTGTCTCCTTTCCCTTTCCTCTGTTTTGCAGCTGGTCCCAGTGACTGCATACCTCACTGTTCCAGTTCTGGAGCTCTCCTGCGACACGGTTGATTTCCAGACCTGCTTTGTTGCACAGACCAAGACTGAACATGTCTTCCTGTGCAACAGGAGCGGCTGTAGAAGTTACTGGACTGCTTTGCTGGGTATTCTGGTTTTGCAATTGGATTTCCTTGTTACATAGTTTCACTATTAGGTGTTTTTATTTAGTAAGACTGCATGCACAATAGATGATGTTGACTGCAAAACATCAGGTCTGCCTCTGTTCTCACTTACGTGTGCTTTTTCCTTTTTTTTCTTTTCGACATTGGTACATCTCCACTGATTTCAGCAGTTACTCCAGATTTAACCAAAAGATTGAATCACAACCCTCACAAGTAGTGGACATGCTTTGCTCATTTATAATACAATCCCAAGAGGCAACAAGAAGCAGTAGCTCCTCGTGAGTTCGCTTTGAACTTGCGCCCTAATGATGTTAACAACAGATGGGCTTCAAAGGAAATACGATCAGGGCCTTATTATTTTGATGGAGGCCATTGATCACTCCCCTTGATTAGAGGATGAAAACAGAAACTGGCCACATGCATAGAAAGCCTCTGACAGTGCAAGACATGATTTATTAGCTGGCTAGCAAGGAGGCGCATCGTTTTGAGTGCTACATGCTATACAAACTTATACAAAGGGTCTGCATTGCTTTGTTTGATATTTGCTCCCTTCACTGCAGATGAACAGGAAAGGCATAACGACCTGGAAGTATTTTCCGTCTCCCCTACTAATGGCATTTTGGAGGCACGTGAAGGGGACCCACCTACCAAAGAGATTTTGCAGATCAGCTTTACTGCCAGGTACAGTTAACAGGACAGAAATCTGCAGCCCAGACTTACGGTGTGAGTAGTCAGTGGAAGCAGAGAGCAGTTCCGCTCTGTTCTTGTGTTATCAGGCTGCTCACTTTGCTTCTAACGCTTGCCAATCCTGGGCTTCCAGCTGGTACTTCTTCCATATAACCA
>NW_008825616.1:4378384-4393548 GCF_000699105.1 Pygoscelis adeliae
CGGAGATGGGATTTTTTTTTTTGAATCGGCACCCAGAATTTCAGACTTTAGGTTTACCCACTCGAAATCATGCTGTTCCAACAGTTGGCATGACACACTGACTACGTACCTTTCTTTAGAGCAATGTCTTCAACAGAGGGCAAATCTCAGGCCTGTAATTCAGTGCAGAGGCTGATACAACAGTTGAGGCCTTTACGCACCCAGCACTTTATTAGGACAGAGGCAGAAATGTGTCTGGAGATCTCAGAATTCCAGTAGAGCAGCTGTTTGTCGTGCAGGAAAACGCAACATCTTTTGCAGTCAGTCTCAGGGATCCTTTACTATTGTCTATGTGGCTTCTCTCTAAAAGTAACTTTTTGAAGTCCTTTACTTCCCTGCATGCATTCAGAGTACCTCCTGATGAAGCAAATAGAGCAAAATGTTGTTTTAATGCAGTGATACAATTTGTTTTACCCTCGCTTAGCCTGGTTCAATGTTTAGCGTAACAGTTATGCTGATGTTTGATGAGAAAGAAAGAAAAAAAAAAAACCCAACGTATTTTTGTTGCCTCTAGTCCAAAGGTTTTCTACACAACAAAGATAAAGTGAGCTGCAGGCAAATGACAGCAAAGAACAGAAGACAGCAGATGAAAATTACTTTCTTTGTCCTATAAACATCTAATACTGTTCTAATTATGTTTACGGACATCTTATCATCATCTTTGTCAAGGCTAGGAATTAGTTGTGAATGGCAGAGGTAGTGACCCAAAGCCTTTAATTTCTTTGCTCTAATTAGAGAGATACAACTCCTGTAAGAAAATTCAGCTTCCATTACAAATTATTTTCTCGGAAGTTATCACATGGTGGCAGAAAGTTTAAGTAAGAGAAGTCTGTCCCAGTGATTTCAGTGAACTCTGAACACTGCTGACAGGGAAGTTTCAAGAAGCGAACTATAGGTGACATGAGTTATTGGCGCAACGTCGATCTCCCTGGAACGCGCTGCGAGATCGCCATCACCGGAGCTACTGCAATCTCAGTGGGATGAAGCCGTGAGCTGCTGCTCTAAGCTGTCCCTGCTCTGAGCAGCGCGGTGGACCAGAGACCTCCCCAGGCTCCCGCCTGCCTAAATCTTTCTGGAGTGCTTCTGAATATGCCTGAAGCGCTTCGTTTTGTCTGACAACAGGTACGCTCATCAGCATGCCCGAACGTACCAGAAAGCAAAGATGTTGCTGTGTAGCAGCCAGCTCGTCTGTTCAGCTCCAGACAAAGAATTCCCAAGACAGCAGAGCTCAGGACCAGCACGGCGTTAGCAAATAATTATATGCAAGGTGTGAGGTGATTTTAATAATTCACCTCCCTAAATCAGTGGTCTTCCTGCAGGGGAATTTTTTATGAGAAGGAAAAAATAAAAGTTGTCTGGCAGAACAGGCTCCTGCCTCAGGCCTTTACAGCCGCCATCTCTTAGACACAGAGAAGTCCTTCAGACGAACAGTCTCAGGAGTGCTGGGTAGCCTTAGCCTGAGGCGAATTATGCTGTAAGATTTCCACTTAACGCAAAACTACACTTGCTGTAAGCTTTTTGATGTCCATTTACAACCTGGACTCCACTGACTGCCCCTTGCCTTAGGGGAGCTGACAGAAACTTTTCCATTTCAAACTCTCTGTCACAGGGATGAGTTTCACATCAAGGCAGTGCAGGCATTTGCTCCCAAACGCTAGCCCCCAGCAGAGCTTCATTTTATTTATTTAACTAAAATAGAATTTCACAAGTAGGAAGATACTCAAGTTCTTCTTTCAAACATGAAGTTAATAATCCAGTGTCTTTACTTCAGGTACAGACGGGACCATTCTTTTCAAACACCCTATTCGTAGCCGTGGGACGTGACGCTATGAAGTGACATTGCCACCCGCAGACTCGACACTGACGCTGGAGACCAGTGCTTGTGACTAGGAGCAGTTCATGCCTTAGGGCACCATCCTCCCCTTTTTACTCCGCAAAGTAACTCATTTCATCCTTAAACACAGAATTGCGTCTAGCTGTAACTGAACTGTCTTTTTGCTCTGCATTTTAGGAGCGACATCGAATATGAAACTGTTGTGACCATTACTGGAATGCTGGGAGAGAAGCCTTGCAAGCTACAGATCAGGGGACGAGGAACATACGATGGGAAGTATGAAGACCTGCGTTTAATTTAAGCAAGACAACGTGGGACATGTCAAGGTAATGGGTTGGATGCAGATGTGCCATCAGTTGAGCCTGTATTTTCATCTACTTCAGCGGTTTTAATATGGACTGGAATTTTAGCAGAATGAAATTTTAAGTTATGAGGAGGAAAAAAAGCTCATGGTACTTTAAAGAAGAGAGTCATAATCTCATTCTGTGCTATTACTTTTATTGCTGTGATAAGTTTACCATTACCCGCAGAACCAGGCTCTGCAGAATAATCCGTTTTAAATTGCAAAGCAGCTATGGTAACAGTTAGGCCAAACCCCTTTGCCTATCACCGTATGCCTCAAATCACAATTAAAGACTGTTCGTGCCTTAAAAAAACAGCTTTTGTTTTGCCTTGTTTACTGGTTTGACATTAAAATGGACATTGACACATAATAAAAGCAAGAATTAGCGAACAGGCCAGCACTCCCCTGGCTGTTTTCTCGGTGCCTTACATGAAAAGGGGAAGAGCCAACTTTCCCTGAGCTCCTTGGAAAATGACCAACCTGCATGTTTCATCATGCTTGGGTATTGAGCGTATCCCCTTCAGCTACAGAGGGAGGAACCCTTCTTCCTTTTAATTCTTTCCCCCCACACGGTTCCCATTTACTCACACTTCTCTTTAAATGTTTTTAGTATTACTTTAGCTAAAGGTCACTGAAATTCCCACTTCTGAGCCTGTTAAGTTTTCCAATCCCATCATATAAAAGGTTTTTGTTAAAGGCAGCAAGTGGGGGGAGGAGGGAGCTGCAATCCACACTGGAGGAGAACAAAAGATGCACAATAGCTGCCTCCTGCCTGGTTTAAAACAGACTTGTACTAGCAAGGAGAATTCATTTTATACACAGCAACCTCAGCGTGCAAAAAGGACCCTTGAAGATGCTAATGCCTCTCTGCCACCTCTAAATAATTTCATCTTTTTTGCTCTAAAATTCAGCATGCGTGATTGCTGGGTGCGTGAGACAGGCTACAGCACAGGAATGTGAGAACATCCAATAGCTCTAGCTAATCATGACCTTCCACTAACAATCACCATACAAAGAACACAAATATATTGCAAGAACCCAACTGTATTATTAAGCGCAAAAACACGGGCCGGGACAAAGAACTTCAGTCTGCGTTACGAATTTAAACGTTTCTAACATGTCAAAGGCGATGAGTACATTTCTTTTTCAAGCCGTTAGCTCTGAGTTTGAGTGATCTTTCTGCTCATAAGAACAGAAAAGGGAGACCTTTACAAGACGAAACATGTATTTTGCTGACGTTCATGCAGTGCTTGCAGGAAGAGTAATGCTGAAATCTGTTTTGGGTCACGTAAGTAAATATTATTAAGCATAAGCTTGTCCTCTAAGTTAGAGTCACACAAGCTGATAATTAGAAATGTGCTGTAAGAGACGGAATGGCCACCTTCCAATTCCTGGCTTCTAGCAAATCATCAAAACCTTTCTATTCAGGCACCTCAACAGTTTGTTTGCTCCTGTGTAAATTACATTCTAGTCCTCCCACTTGCCCCCACCGGAGGCTTCAGAGCAGCTTGGTTGAACGTGGAGAGCCAAAGCACATCCTCCAGCACAGGGACAATTTAAGGCACAGCCAACTTACGGCTGGGATAGGACAGACGGAGTTGTAAAGGAGGTGACGTTAAGCCTTTGCACCGCTTTCAAAACAAGCTGTTCTACACTTCTTGCAAGATGGTGAAATCTTTTTAGAAAACCCTGGAAAAGCCTTTTCATGTGCACCAGTTGTTTTCATTTGGAGCAACTGTTTTAGACAATTTGTCATACAAAAATACTGTACCATGAACGAATTCTCTCTGGTAATATTCACAGAATACAGGGATCAATTAGATTAGAAATATTAATTCATAATCACCACACAAGGGCCTGTAGTTGAACTTCAGCTGAACTGAATTTCTCTTCTCGTGTCAGGATGCCATTTGCCAGTTTTGCATTTTCCCACCTCCTGAGTAGATCTGTACGATTTATTCTACTTTGCAATTTGTGCCTAGAATTTGTAGATCTAGTAACGAATCCCTGAATCCACTTGATTTCACAGTGCAAATCATTTGCTGTTACTAGAGAAGGCAGAGAATTAGCTGTTGTGTTGTTTCGTCAGTATGCTGGAGGTTAGTTCCCTGGGTACTCAAATACCGCTGCAGCGCCCATGCCAGTTCCAATGCACATTGATACAACACCGTATGCTCTGAAATGAAAGAACACATGGAATTAAGACAGATCGGGTCTAGATCACCTGGGGGGAAAAAGAATACCATAAATTTGAGCTACCCACTGCTCTCCTGTGTCACCAAGAGATTCTAACTCTGGTCCTGATGCCCTGGAGTTCTTGCAGGGTGGGGTTTGCAGAGCACGTGGACCCATGTCATTTCTCTGCCTGCTTTCTCAGGAGCAGCGTGCCAGAAGCAAGCTCCTTAGCCACCTGCCTCAGACACACTAGCAGTGAGGTCGAGCTAGGAGAACTGCTTTGATTCAGACGGGCTGAGGAAGAAACTCTTCCTTTCCTGCCTCCTACCACTGCCCTTCACCTGGCTTTGCTATGTAGAAGCTCAAGGTAATTTTGGATAGTCGGATGATGTGCAGTAGGATCTGTGGAAAAACAGAGTGGAAAGCCTGACTTCAGAGCAAGTTCTTCCACTTCAGTTTTAGGCGGTTTATTATTACTGTCTGATTTGCTTGGCATTTAACAGCTCACCATCGCCGTTACCCTCCCCTCTAGGCCAGAGCACAGCTCATCCTAAGGTGCAGTCCAGTGACTGCAGTGTGCCAGCCCCAAGGGAGCAGTGACAGAGCCAGCCAGCAGCACCTACCGGCTTTCTTTCACACATCAGGAAGAGCCCGAGTCCTGGGACCAAACCGTCACAAAACCCGCTGACTCGCTGCTCTAACTCTGCACGGTAGAGACGTCTGCTCCAGGGCCCTGCACTACCACGGACCAGGAGAGACTCTGCATTCACGTGCAGCAAGACATTACACAGCCCTGCCTAAAGAGAACCATCGGGAATGCACGTTCAAAGCTATCGAAGGGATGGAAAAAGCTTAACCCAAACCGATGGTTACTTCTGAGCCTAAGTTACTGTCATACATTTAAGGCATTAAGGCTAATACTGTTCCTCAGTGCTCACCTTTTCCCTCTGCGCTTCAATTCATTGAGCAAGGTGACAACTTGACGAGCACCAGTACAGCCCAGTGGGTGCCCCAGCGCTATCGCTCCTCCCAGGGGGTTGACCTTCTCCATGGGAATGCCCAGCTTTTCAACACAGTACACAGCCTAGAAAGACAGAGGGAATGTTTTCATGGAGATACTCTCGCCTCCGTTAGTTCTCAGCTCTCCTGGAACAGAGAGCTAAGAGGACTGCGGAGCAGACTGGTGATCTCGTCCATATATAAAGAGGGACGGCAAACCATCCTCGGTAGCTCTAGGGCCTTCAGAAGATTTGCGCTTAAAACGAGTTTAGCTTAAACTATGTTTGTTATTACACAAACTCCACATCATTGTGTCAGCTGCTGTTAAAGTATTGAACAGTTAGTACTTAGAGGCCTGACTCCAGCTAGACCATCTTTCCCAGTGGAAAGGAGTGGAACTACGTTACAAATCCAAAGCACACGGAGTGAGCTACGCCTACCAACTTCATCTCAAACTGAGCCCACGTGCTTTCCGACAGGCAGGTCACAGATTTGTGGAAGACACAGTAGCGAAGTTTCTACCTTTCATTAAGGACCGCCAAATCGGTGAATGCAACACAGTCACACTGACACCACCCGGTAACAAAGGACAGCCCTCGCGAAACAGACGTTTTGCAAGTTGGTATGAGGATACAATAGTAACGATTACGTTCTTATTCGGTGGACACGTTTTTCTGTTGCTTTCTTGTTTTTTAAATATTAAGCTGTATAAGCTTATTTTTATTTGAAGGAAAGGGAAAACAGCCTGTACGTGTTATTAACATTTGGCTGAAGATGTCCTAAGTGGAACAAGTTCAACTCTTTATTTTGAGACCAAGCTGAAACACACTCAGCTACCAAGCAATGTAGCAACTCAAACGTGACGATCACTCACCTGGCTTGCAAAGGCTTCATTAATTTCATATATATCAATGTCATTCAGAGTCAGACCTATGGTTCGGAAAAGTCAGGATTTAAAAGGAGATATTTTTGCCTTATGACTATATCAAAGAGAATAATTCACTCACAGCTTCCCTTTATGAATTCTAGTTCTACTCCACTAATGACAAAGAGAGGGGGACCTTGGCTCCATGTGGGGTATTACACTTGTGCGCATGTTTATGGACAACAATGCCTAAAGGCTGCAAAACGTCACAGTTTATGGTATCGTGACACTGAGCTGGCCAAGCTTCCTTAGATGAGATGCGATTCCTTTGCAGAGGGATTAAAGATTGAAGGGTATTTCGAGATTGAAAGATAAAACTACAGGTGAGCATGTGACCATAGCAACGGCAGGCGGACACAACAATAATCGTCATCTATAAAAGCTATTTAACCTGATGAGTATGGCAAGAGCCCTGAGGAAAGCCTGCTCCACTGCTCAGATGCCAAAATTGTAGTGAAAAAAACCCCCAAAACCAAACACCCCCCCCCCCCGCGTGTCATATTAAGGAAAAAAGCACTAAATGAACACTAAATCACTTGCCACTTGTTAACCGTTTGTTGAGACTGTGCAGGGATTTAATCCTGAGCTTCTCAAAGGTGAGTGCGTGACAATTTATACACGAGTACAAGCGAACGGTATTACAATAATCCCAGCTGGGATTTTTAAGGTTTTAAATTCAAGTTCACTGTTCCTATGGCTGATAGCCGCACATGCTAGAATAATATAATCTTAAATTTCAGTCCACAGAGTCTGATTTGCCTTGTGCCAAACACTGTATGAGTGACAAGTGGTTCTTACCCGCCTTCTCCACAGCTACAGGGATTGCGTAGGCTGGTCCTATGCCCATGACATCGGGTGGGACTCCGACCACAGCAAAGGACCTGAGCACCCCCAGGACTGGGAGTCCCAGTTGCGCTGCTTTTGAGCGTTTTGCCAGGAGAACAGCAGCCGCTCCATCACTGACCTGGCTGGCATTACCTGTTGGAAGACATCTATTAACGCCTTTTTCGTCTGAGCACATTCTATTACAAGGCAAGTAAACCACAGGAACAACACAAATTTAACAACAGAGCTGACCTGCTGTAGTGCTACCATCCTCTTTGAAGGCAGGCTTCAGCTTTGCCAAGCCTTCCAGGGTTGTGGAGGGCCTAATCCCTTCGTCTTGGTGCACGGTGATTGTTTTTTGGTTGCCCTGATCATCTAGAACAGTGGTCTTCACTGGAACAATCTCAGTTTTAAACAGTCCCATCTGCTGAGCTTTTGCTGCTCTGTTAAAGAAGAGTACGAAAGGTTGAAATGTTCTGGAGGTGAATTGCAAGAGAACTAATGACAAGGAAACCGGTTAGCAAGAGAATGAACTAAGGTGTGACTTGGTACACAGGTACATCATCGCTGAGTAGCGGACAAGACGACAGGCGAATACTTATTTCCATTCACGGGAAGACAAACTTCTTACCTCTTCGTCACGGGAAATTTATCACTAACATTATGGGCATTCTCCCCAAAACCTGGGTCACAGGATCACACGCTTCTGAGCAAGATCCCCGTTCCGTTCCCATCAACGCCTTTGTGACTGACTGACCGCCACCGGCCCACAGCATGAAGCTGTGTTTGTCCAGTGGTACAGTCACATCACAGCTGTAAGAAAGTAACTGAATCCTGATGTTTAAACATCAATTCTTATTTCTAGGTTTAAACAGGGCAAGCGGGCTAAGCCTCTGCATAATGCTAATAATGCAAACTTGCCAGAGCAAGTTAAGGAACAGCTAAAGTTTCACTCATTCCTGGTTTTGTCCAACTAAAGACAAGTTGAGCTTTAGACCACAGACTTCAGGTATAATCTTCCGGCATTTAAATGTAACCTTTCAACCCAAGATGATCACAATTTACGTTGCATAGTTCAGTGTGACTACGTAGAAGGGTATCACTTAATTCAGCAGTAAAGGTGCAGCAAAGATAGGGTCTGGTCCCTGAGACAGCAGCATTAGCAATAGGGAACAACTGACATGACCGGACTGACATAAGTAGGCAGAATGCAATTAGCTACATTAGAATTAGCTCAGGTCACACAGTTTTAATCTTTCATATGAACAAGGTATTTAAAAGCCTCCACAGTAGAGCTGAAATAGAAGATTTACCTTCCAGCAGCAGAGCACCCTTTACAGGGGATACAAATTGGATGACTGAAAGCTTGTTTTACCCCCTCATCACTTTACACTTTTACTAATAAAATGAAAATATTTAATACTTCCAGGTAAGCGAGAGTTAGGGCGAAGTGCTGAAGGACAGATCAGTAACTCCGCAGACATCCTGAGACCGAGGCCAGAAAATCACCCCTTTCCTCATGTGAGAGGCGAGGATCGCGTTCACATACCCTTTTGCGTTATCAGTTCAATGTCAGTGAGAAAGGCTGGCATGCCAAGTTCCCTAGAAGCCGGGCCAGAATTTAAAGGTTAACTGGCCTGTGCAGTGGCTTCCTGTATTAGATAAATAATTGGACCGGGGCGATGCTTAAACAGAGCTCTGAAATTTAGTTTAACTCTTTGACAGCAGCAACTTTAACGTATCGCCCGCCACTGGACTGCCAGTACAGCCCCACGGATTCCAGGGGTCAGTTTACTTTGGCAGTGATTTAACCTACGAGGAAGGTTATTAGAGGTAGGATTGGACTCACTTGGAGCCAAGGACCAGCAGCAAAGACAAGCCACTCTTCTCATAAGCTCGGCAGTTCTCTAGAAACAGCTACATTTAAATATTGCCTCTTGGGAAAGGTTCCTTCTGCTGCCACTCCCACGTCCAGTTTCAAATGACAGCGAGCCAAAGCCACTATGAAAATATTGACCCATACATTCGTTTCAGAAACCTCATGGAGGTCACATCCTTTGGATGCTGGAAAACACAGGGGCACTCAGCGCTCAAGGCTCGCGTGCCCGGTGATATGTGCGCAAGATCAGTCACACAATCCCCACTACAGCTCTGGACTCGGGTTTCCTTATCACACAACCCGTGACACGCACCGGTCTTCGCTCTGACCTTCTCAAGCTTCTTTACTCACTATTAAGGTTTCGAAGGCAACACAAAGGCTGCACTTAACCACTCTTGGGAAGTAGCAATGCGTTTTCTACCTCTATTTAGTCCTTAACTAAACGGTTTTAAAAAAAAAAAAAAGAAAAAAAAAAAGTCCTTTACTTTTGTTGGGAAGCCAAGGCAAAGGCATCTTGCTTCTTTCGGGAAACTCCAAACTTCTCTGCCACGTTTTCTGAGGTTATTCTGGGGAAAACAACATCACAGAATTAATCCAACAACTCATCTAATGGAGCTGCAGTTGGCTTCTACTAAGACAACGCAAGGTACAAGCACTGGCTTTAGTCTCAAAGCTAACTGCTGCCTTCTCAACCTAGAACTGCTTGGCAGAAACAAATCCTGAATCAAATCTAGGACCAAAACAAGGTTCAAATCCACTTTCCTTGCTCACTAAGCCATTGGGCTTACGACAAAAGACAAGGAAATCTTTCATCAGAGTCGTTGATCTTCCCCCTCATTTCACATAATTAACCTTCTACCACAGCCAAGGAGGATGCCATCACATACAGATCCAAGCTCGCTGGATTCAGATTGATTTCAGTCTGGTCACCGAGGAGACAGACCATCCAGAAAACCCTTAAACTTTGGGAAGAGGAAACACTTACCCCATAGGAATAAGGCAATCTCGAGCTTTGCTGTTTTCCATCATACTGGAACTGATATCACCAGGGTTATTTGCATTTCTGAGGGACATCGTTTCCACACTAAACACAAGAAAAATTTGGATTTGCTACCAGTGCTTTCATACTATATTTGTGGTAATTGCTCAGTTAAGATTGATCAAATCTCAGCATCTTGACAACACGCTTTCCTATCACCCTACAGAAATGCAGCTAATAATTAAGAACCAGCTGAGGCAGAAGCTCTTCAATCATCAATGTAAGAATCACCATGAAATGAAAACAGATTGCTAGATTAAATTCGTCCTTGTTTCACTAAGAACAGGATACCAATGTCAACAGTTAATTTCTCGTTTCCACAGCTAGGAAAGAATCGCTAATGATTCTGGCACTTTTGTCCTCAAACATAACGAGAAACCTAAGGTCCTAGGACTGGAGTTTGCAGCGAGATCATCAACAGCCATAAAAATGCCACTTACAGCTTAAGAACTGGTTGGCAGTGTAGTTAAGTATTAAGCAAAACATTGTGCCATTTGAATTTCACAACACAAAGAATTTAAGACATGGACCCCAGAGGCTGCAGTCTTTCAGCTACAAATGAGTTAACCGACTGAAGATATCCAATTTGGCTGCATAAATACACAGCCATCACTTAAGACCCGTGAGTTTTTGTAAAGTCAGTCTAGACCACGAAGCCTATGGTGGGAAGAGGGTTTGAAGTCTATTCTGCACCACGCAAATACACTCACAAAGAGTAAACAACAAAAAAACCCTATTCCTGGAAAATGCGAGACAAGCGGAAAATACAGCTTTTCCCCAAGCAGCTTATAGTAAGCACTATCAGGAATTTGAACTAACTCTAATACGGGACACTGCATTACTTGACTTCAACTGCATCTACTCCCTGAAGGAAGGTACAGCATCAGGTTTTAAGTAAGAGCAAACCACAGCTACTGCGTTTTGTGTTGTCATCCAGTATCTCTCCACCTACAGAGTGGGCGAGTCCACTCAGGGGAAGAGCATGACTTGGGATACACCCGACTCACAAAACCTATTTGTAACGTATGGGTTTTATGTCTTCATGGAGGACCCTGCAGGGGAGAGGCCAAAAATCTTCCAACAGTGAAAGGCGGTGGCTTGCATACCCAAAGGTGCAAAGGCTGGATCCCAAACCCTTTCAGTACCTTAAAACATATCATTTTTGTGGACACTGCCAAGCCACTTCTCGAAACAACTGCGTTACAGTGAACGAGTGAAGAGCATCACGCGTTCAAGCGGAAGCATCCCCCGTGAACACCAAGCACTCAGCCTGCATCAGGGGAACGTGCCTGCCTTGCCGAGTTGTTTCTTTCGCAGCAGTCTAAAGAAGGGTGTTTTCAGCATCAGATCTTGCTCAACCAAGTACGTGCAGGTGTTGAGAAGTTGTAAATATAAATATTTTCTTAAGGGCTACTGGATGACTGTGTACAGTAATAATTCAAGAAAGACTTAGAGTTACCAAGGTAAAGAAAGAGAAACCTCGTATTTTAGCCTCAGGATCACTGAATACTTTGTTATTTGTTCTTCTGAAGTGAATTTGTATGTGGTCGCTAGTATTTCTCTAAAGCCAACCTAACATTTACACAATCCTCTAAAAAATAAACACATCTTATGATGTTAGGACAGAAGCAAAGAACAGCATGCCTGTCCACTGCAGAAGAACATCTGTAAGTCTGCAGAACAGTTATTAGCCTGGGTAGGGCATTAATTTCTTTATCCAAGATAGCTGCTGGAATTCTAAGACACCAGTTAATTGGAGATTAGTTAAAAAGCTAATCACGGCAGGCTCTTTCAGGCTGACAGAGCTCTGCACACAAGTGGTATCCTCCAGCAGAGCCAGAGGACCCTAATAAAACAGGCTTTTTGCATGCTTGTAAGAGATACTCAGCCTCTTACTGCAACCCCAGCAGGCACGTCACCAAGACCAAAGCTTCCAGGGGAATTAAAGGATTTTCAAGCACCCGCTCTCAGACCCTTTAAGATGGCCTGATCTTCTGCGAAAGCACTCAGCAGCCTCTGGAAATACACGAATTGCATCTGCAGCCACCGCTTAAATCCAGGTCCTAATTTTAGAGTTTATTCACCTATTTGTCAAACGAGGACAGCATCTATTTCCTTGGGGGAGACAGATCTGGTTGGAAGGGATTTCTAATTCCTCACACAAGAGCTATTGGAGAGGGGCTGAGCGCTACTTTCAGGCAGCCTAAGCAAGTGCCATAAAAAGACATTCTTACCCACAGGCCAAGCCAATGTCATACGATCCATTTCGGATGCCACCTGTAACAGCAGTGCATAAACATTCTTACTGCCATTAGGAGCAAAAGCACTTCCACTCCAGCTATGGTTTCACGAACACCTGAGGCACCCAGTACAGCCAAAAGGTGCATTCCCGCCGCCCTCCCACCTGCCAGAACGTGAGCCAGGTCAAGGAGCTGATGGGGCTGAAGACTAACCATGACCTGATATGCAACCAGAGAGGACAGGAGGGACCCTTCTAGAAGCTGCCTGATGTGGAAGCGATGGTAGAACTCATCCTCAGAAAACCAAGCTACTTCTCTAGGGGTAAACTCGGCCACTCAAGGATACAGAAGCATTCAACCAACACCACACCGAAAATGCCTAACAGCAGAAGACATTATCACTATTTTCACTGCTCAGAGAGATTTGAGGACAGAAGAAATGAGCACTTGGGGTGGGGCAGGCGTCGACTCCGATCCGAGTGCCCGTAACACTTACCAGCTATATTGATAATGGCCTGTAGCCCGGAGGAGCACTGCCGGTTCACGCTCAAGCACGGCACCGTCTCTGGAATACCACTAGAAAATAAAGACAGCGTTGGCAAAGACTCAGTGACGAAAACCATGCAACAAACCAAACCACTAAAGAGAGCATTAAGCCACCTGATTAAAATTTAACCCCCAAGACAGATCCCTTTATTCATTTGTTGACCTATTTGGTCCCGCACCAAGAGAAAGCAAAGTTCATACATAATTTCCAAACTTGATTTGCAAGTAGCTCTAAGTGCTGTTTCCCCACAGGTCTGTCTTCAGAAGGTCCTCTGTAAGCAAGGCCCTCTCACGTGCCTCGTTCCTGAGCCCTGACTGGGGCCAGAAACACTGAAAAGCTCTGCAATATTCACAATTTCTGGTAGGCTGCGTCTGCACCTCTCCAAAGTGGTGGTTGTACACTGATTTACAGAAGCAAACATCACTCGGCAATAGACACTGGCTGAAATATTTGGAAGCTGGGATCCAGCTCAATATGAGCCATCAACCGCAACACTGGGAAACGAACAGAAAGACCCGAGACAACTCCATGGTTTCAGGCCCACACAGAGCAGAGAGAAGTGCAGCTTTGCAGTACGGAGAAGCAGCAGGTACAGCTGGGAGCCCACAAAGCAACATCTCCCATTCAGGGGCTCAACACAGGTGCCACAAAGAGATTAATCGGCCTCACCTCTGCCTGCCTGTCCTTTAGCAGCAGGGTTCTCCAAACGCTCAACCAAAGTCTAATTTCTAGGCAAAAGGTGATTCGGTGTAACTTCTTAGGAGCGCACCAGCCTCATTGCAACCTCTGACCCAGTGCTGCTCCGTAGCCAAGGCCTGAGAAGGGCAGGAGGAACCTCAATCTGGTTGAGAGTTTACCTTAGAAACTGTGCAACTCTTGCAATCAAAGCACCAGCTCCAGGCTGCAGCACGTTTCCTGAGTGCAAAGATACGATTCCAGTCAATTAGTTGTACTTCCCTCGCTATTTGCTGCGGGCATCGAAGGGATGTTAACATCTCGGTACCATCCGGCACCCAGATCAGAGCCCCACCACTCGACAGAACAGTCGCGAAGGACGCGCTGATTTCATAAACCTAACGCTACACACTAACCCCTTCCAACCCCACGATACTTGCACGTATCCCATGGGACACCAGGAGCAGCCTGTCCCAGAGAGCAATCCAGACCAGGAGTATCAAGTCCGGACGGAGGTTGTTCGCTCACCAACACAGATGTCTCCCAGGACCTCAGGACGAAGATTGACATCTTGAAGGACAGCTGTCATAACAGCAGACAGCAGTTCGTCGGGTGTAGTATCCTAAAAGCACAGGGGATTAGCCCGACTTAACAAACACCAGAAACTGCCCTGTCACCAATTCACCCTCAGCCTACTTCAGAGGGCTAGCGCACGATGCTTGGACAGCTTTACTCCACCCCTCAGCTCACGATGGTTGTCCTTTTCCTATAAAAGCAGAATTATTCTGCGTGGTTTTTACTCCGGGTATCTTTCAAGCATTGTAACACACGCTGCTTTCTTACCTAGCTCGGTTTTAAACGGGCATGCTTTGTAGGGCCTTCAAAGCCAAACGACTACAGTGAGTTACGTCGCAAGACTTAGTACATGGAGCCTCCGAATTCATTTTGTGAGAGAAACAAGGGTGACCCCTCAGCCGGCGGGAAGCACCACCGGCGTGACAAGACCTATTTTGAAGGACGACAAGCAACGCGCGTCCTTTGGGGCCATCCTGGCACCGTGCTCTTGCTTCGGTCGGAGCCCCAGGACTCTGCGCTTGCCACCTGGCGAGGAAAAGGGCTGCTCCAGCAGAACGGTGGCAGGTCCATGCCAAGCACCGTCGGCACCCAAGCAAGCCGGGCAGCCGAGGGAGACGCTGCTGCTTTTCTAAGCGGTTGCTCCGTTTGACCACAGCAGGTAAAAGCAGCATGGCAGAGACCCACCCCAGGCTTTAAGGGGAGCCGGGAAACTCGTTGGTACCTTGGCCAGCTTTTTTGGGGATGCCAGTGGCCCTGCCCCACTGAGGCCACCCACCCCTCGGCATTAAAACTATCAGAAAACGTTGTCTTTCAGACCATTATAAAGCAGAGTCCCGCTCCTGGGTGATGGGTGGGGGGGCAGCGAGCAGGCGGGGGCCCAGCACCCTGGGCGTGTGTGGAGGGGAGGCACGCAGGGGGGTCCCCCCCTCCCTGCGGGGGTGCTCAGCACCTGTGGTGGGGCAGTGCCGGGGGGCCTCAGTGACCGGAGGGCCTCGACCCAGCCCCCAGGGGGGGATGCTCAGCAGTCGGGGGGGGAGCGGGAGACCCCAGGCCCCGGGGCGGGGAGCC
>NW_008825616.1:4394931-4397484 GCF_000699105.1 Pygoscelis adeliae
CAGGGAAAAAAAAAAAAAAAAAAAAAAAAAAAAAAAACAACCCAAAAACCAAAAGACAAACAAAAACCAACTTCACACGGCATAATATTACATTCTCTTTTCCTAGTTTCATTCTGTACATCAGAACATGGCAAGGGTTTTAAAAAATAAAAAGGCAAAGGCACCTGAGGAGCGAGTCGCACACGCACACGTGCGCACACACGCGTGTGCACACGCACGCACACACACAAGCCACATCCATCCACGGGAGGGTCTGGGTGATTTGGGGGCCCTGGGAGCGTTTTGGGGCAGCCCCAGCCCGGGGAACCCCGTTTTGCTCTCAAGGCTTTGGAAAGAAGGAAAACACCCACCCACCACTGAAGGGCTGAGAAAAATCAAAATGGAACAGATTTAATGAAAGAGGAGAAAACAGCTTAAAAATGGTGGGAGTTTTTAGCTTTGGTGAAAACACACTTTGTTACCCTCTTCTGACAAAACCCTTCCCAGCCAACACTGATTATTTTTTTTTCTTGCATTTTTTTTTCCATCCATCCCATACTACTGAACAGACGGATGGATTTGGTCCTATTCACAGAATAAAATTCTTCATTCCCCCTTGGAGGAAGGGGATGACTTTACCCCCCCCCCCCGGAGCTGCCCATCACCACTCTGCTCGCCTGGCGCAAACCCCGGGTGCTGCCCTGCCGCAGCCCCCCAGCTTCACCGGAGCCCAGCCTGGGTAGTAACTGGCCTCTGCAGCTTTGCAGGCAAATTTATAGGGAATCCTTTTAGCTATTTCTTTTAATTTGCCCTAGCACTACCAGCGTGTTTTGTTTTTTTTAAACTGAAATAACTCTAACTTTTGCTTCTCTTTTCGGAGCTGTGGACAAGGAAACACTCCCACTGCCACACCAGCAGTGCAAAGTCTTGATCTCTTCCACGCGGAAGAATTCAAGGATGTGTGAAATCACACGAACAACCAATTTCTCAATTTCCTCTCCAGTCCAAGCAACACTTTCCATTTTCCATTAAAAACAATATTAAAATAAACCCGTGTTTGACACACTGGCCTGAAGATTGCAACCTCCCGAGGGCTTATTTAACCCTTTGCTGAACCGGATGGAAATAGCTAATGCAGCAGGGAAAGGGGAGGTGGGATGGTGCAATTAATTTGTCCAAAATAACCAAGATCTGATTAATTAATTAGCTTCGAGGGATCCTGTGCGTGCTCCCTGCCCAGGTTTTGGCAGTGCTGGTCAAAGAGGCTATAGCCCAACTCTGCTTTTCAACTGGCTCGTTTTCTCCTACAACTTCAAATACACTGCGGGAAGAAATCCGTTTCCAGCTGCCCTCAACCGACACAGCTCTGCTCTCCCGCTCTGAGCTTTCATGGTCCTGCAGCTGCTCCCTCAGGCACCACCGCAGAGGTGACGTCCTCCTTCCCTGCATCCGGGGTTGGTCCCACGAGGCATGGAGGAGAAGGCACCCAGCCCAGATCCGCAGGCGCCGGTCCCCTCTGTCTAATTTTAGGCACCTGCTTGGGTTTTACGGAGACCCGCTGGGCTCCTCCTGCAGCTCCGCTTCCAAAGCACGCTGGCATCCCTCCAGCCCCAGCACAGCAGCATGGGCACGGGTTAGCAGGGCTACGGCTATGAGCAGAGAGCTGCCCTCGCCAAGATCCCCTCCGGCTCCCACCTGAACCCTGATGGTTCCAGCACAGCCTGGCTGGTGCTCAGCCCTGCCCGCTGCAGGCATTGACAGCTTTTAAACATCCCTCTGCACGGCCCGTGGCAGAGGCCCTAGGCATCCGTCCGTGGGTGTACCCCACAGAGACCTCCTGCGCCCCGAGAAGACCCCTTCTTCCAAGATTTGCACACACACACACGCGTGCACACACGCACACACACACATGCACAAAGGCAAAGTCAACATGGCTGCTGCATCATTGAGCCCGACCCTGTGCTTTGTGTCGAGTCGAGCATCACTCCTTGATTGTAACCGCTTAAGGCACAGAACAGTATTAAACGCCGCCCCACTGGAGATGCTGGCTGGTCCCGCGACCTCCAGGAGGGTTCGGTCCCCTTGTGAACGGGGACACCCGGGTCCCCCCGACTCTGCGGTCTGAGGATCATCTCCTCCGGCTTGGCTGAAGCCCCTGTCTGTTCCCCTGCGAAAGGTGGTGATTGCCACCAAGCATCTTATTCCATCCCTGCTCCCGGGGATGCTGCCAGCATCGCTGTCGTGCTGGGGGGGGGCGATAGATCCCATTTGCTGCACTTCCCCCAAGAGATAAGCAACACGGCGAGGGGGGATGACCCCGATATCGCTGGCGGCAAGAAGGTTACTTGGTCCTAGGCCAGCACCTGCACAGTCCAGGAAATCCCTCGCTCTGAATTCCCGGCGCCGACGGTCCCGAGCGCAGCTTGGAAATCCAACAACGTGGCAGGTGCTGAGCCGGTGCCGAACAAGAAGGGACCTGCGGGGGCCACCCCCAGGACAGCCCAGGGCGGAGGTCTGAACCGCAGAGCGCAAAAGGCCGCTGGTCTGGAAGCCGCCCCCTCCCGCGCCGGTCTT
>NW_008825616.1:4397599-4402849 GCF_000699105.1 Pygoscelis adeliae
GCCGTCGGGGAGCTGGGGGTTGGTTGGCTGGGTGGCGATTTTAAAAATAGCCGCCATGGCTTCGAACTCTGCCCACGGCGGCTTCTCCGTTAACATCTCCACCACGGTGCAGGCCACGCTCCTGCAACAACGCCAAGCACGCAGGGGTGAGACAGCGGGTAAGGGACTGGGGTGGCTGCGCATTTGAAGTCTAATCGGCTCTAGAATTGCGCCTGCCTGGACAGACTGCGCGGGGAGCAAACCCATGTGAGAGATGGGCACACGTCTCCAGTACGCGTGGCCCCCTGAAGCTCACTGTTCACACGGGTCCTTGGCACAGGGCTCTCTGCTCCCACTAGCGAGAGTGAACTTGCAAGCCTTGCCCTAAAGCTGGTGGCTTTTCTGCCTATGTTAACTGGTGGATATTAAGTTTCATAAAAGCATGTGAGACACCTTATCGGAGCATGCCCTGAAGGGAAACCCAGGCACAAGTTTAGACACCACGGTTTCAGCAATAGCACGTAGTTCCCCAGGAAGCTGAGCCAGAATGAAATGTGTTCACCTACATTCAACTTCATCTCCGACGTGCATCTGAGAAGGAGCACGTCAGATGAGCAGCAAAGAGCCTGAGAGGTTTCCCTGTGCTTGCTGAGGAGTCCTCGTCTCAGCAGGGACCCTCTCAGCCACCTCCATTCGTAGTAGTAGCTCCTAAAAAATTGAACCCTCCCATCAGCCGGAGCAGACGGTGCAGGGCTGCCTGCTAAGGACTCCCTAGGTTTCCCCCCCCAGGCCTCCAGTGGAGGGACTAGTTTTTGTTGACCCTGCTTTGCTTGGCCACCCAACGGAAAGCATACTCTGAAAACAGTGCTTCCTCCCCATTTATTGCAAGGATTAGTAGCGTTATCCCAAGTCTTTTAGGCTCCAGCTGACATCTGTGGATCTCCACAGATCAAAACATTCACAAGCAGCCAATGATTTTGGTTGTCTTTGTGCCTCAGCCACAGCAGTTTTTGAGAGGCCGCATGAGATCACCCTGAGCCTCCGAGCTGGGTTTAGCTGACTTAAAATCAGGGCCACCGAAACTCAACAGCCCTTTCAGCAAGCTTTGTTATCAACCTGCTTTCCAGAATTGAAGAGCAGCTACAGGGTCGAGCTGCGCATGGCCCTCAGACATGATAAAAGCTTCCAAATGCAAGTTGTGATTTTGAGTGCTCCTGTTTTGGAATTTTCAGCTACGACATGCTCCCTCTGGATATTGATCTTAACATTTAGCTCCCTTTTCCATCCTTTGCATTGCTCCATCTTCCAACTACCAGCTCCACCTATTGCTCCCATTCCAACTTCCCAAAGGGATTATTTGTTTAAGTGGCAGTGGTGGGGTTTCTACTGTATTCCTTACCACACGTCAGCTTTTCTTCCATAGCCTTCTCCACTGATAACCTCTGGGCTCATCCAGTATGGTGTTCCCGTGACAGATTTAATCCCAGTCCCAGACATGCAGATGGTCTGGATGCGTTTGCTGGCCCCAAAATCTCCAAGTTTCACATTTCCAGCAGAATCTCTCAAAATATTGGCACCTAGGGGTGAAAAAGCAAAACCAAAAACCCCAAGAGATGAAGCAGCAACCTGAGTTGAAGTGACTACATTGAGGAGAGCAGGAAGGGCAAAGGCAAAGAGCTGGACATGAGGGAGCCTTGGTGGGGCTGGACTCCGCATTACGCGCACCCCCCCCCCCCCCCAAGACAGCTGCTCTCCAAGAGGGTTGACTTCCATTGCCTCTCCTGAATAGTCTCACTCAGCAGGTTTCCCAAAAGTGAACAGTGAATGGGACACAACAGATCATCCTCCCCATGTGTAGACAGCAGAACAGAGTCTCAGATCCCTCTGAATCCCAGGGCCTCTCAATTCTTGGGTATGTTACACCAGGTTTTCAGATGTGTAAGGGCAGTTAACAATAATGCCTCTCAAAAGTACTTAATCTGGGCTTCCCAAGCAGGAAGACAGCACAAGGGTTTGGTTTCAGCTGCTTGTTCAAGATTCTCATGGTTCAAGATTCTCATGGTTCAAGTTGGTGAAGGCCAGGGGCAAAAATACTTGAAACAGCAGATCCCAGCACTATGTTTTACACAAGAATTTATATTGGGGTGGGGGGAGGTTGGGTTGAACAAATCCAAACAAGCAAGAAGCCTCTTTGTATTATCTACTCACCTTTAATGTCTCTGTGGACAATCATATTGCTGTGTAAGTAGAAGACTCCCTGCAGGATCTGCCTGGTGTACTTCCGTGTGACGTTCTCGGTCAGAGCACCGTAAGCTTTTAGCTGGTCCTTTATTGAGCCCTGTCGCAGTGAAAAAACATGTACCAACTGTAAGGACCAGCAGAACCAGGTGCCTCACGTCGCAGTGACTTTTTAAACTTTCCTGACCATTCTATCTCCCAGCTTAAAAAAGCCACTCTGCTGTAGAAACAGCAAGATAAAAATCCACTAAGTGCTGAATGGAGCAAGGACTTGTTCCCCATGTCCCAGATCCCAGTGGAGAAAGAGCTATGGTCTCTGGTGTGTATCAGTGCTACCTTCTGCCAACACTACGATCTTTTTCCCCCTCTAGTGGCTGGACATCACCAACAGCTCATGGAGAATGACCAAACCAAGCCTACTGGTTTGATTTTATTGAACAAAGAGGGAAGGAAGCAGGGCTGCGGACATCTACCATCTGCAAAACGTTGACCCCCTTGGTTTTAGCTGTATTTTCTGCCCACTTGGAAATGAATGTCCCTCACTATGCCAGAGCTGGGTTTTAGCAGGGATGAACCAGAGGCAGATCTGGGGTTCAACCAGGGAGGTCGCACCCAGGTCTACCTCCAGCATTCAGGTTGGTTGAAGAGCAGGAGTGGAAACTCATCCTGTTTCTGCCTGTCCTGCAGCTCCGGGGTTGATCCAAGATTGCCATGGGTCCTTCTCTTCTGGGAACAGTGGGATGCTCGGCTCCAAGTCAGTCACTCAAACTGTATCAGCTTTTCCACATCCACCCACCTCCGCTGTTGCTCTGCCCAGCTACTGTTTTGGCCTTCTTTTGAGGCTGGTGGTGAACCTGTGGATGGGCCTCTCCTTTCCCTTTCACAGTGATGCTGAAGTAACCCGAGATGCTCTGAAATTATCCCCTCGTACAACTTGTATGCAGGGTATATTCCCTCACCCACAACCCAAACAAGCTTTCTTATCCTGACCTCCCTCACCCTGATGGGGGGACATCAAACACAGTACTGAAGAAGGGGAAACAGGGTCTTCAAGGCCTTTGGTCAAAGAGACCATTCCATTTTCCAAGCATAAATTTAAAAAAATAGTTTATGGGCAGGGCAGGACAGAAAATAGAGTCAGCTATTTAATGGGGGCAATCATAAGAATGCCAGACTAATCGTGCACCCAAGCTTGGCCTCGTGAAGATTTTGCCAAGCTGGCTCTGTTAAATCAGAAGCTTGGCCAGACCCAGCATTACGGAGCTGCTGTGCTGCAAGGTTTGGGAATTCATTCACTTCCACTGGCCTTGGAAACCAAAGCCCTGAGCTCCTTTTGTGAAATGAGCCGTTGTTGCAGCACGAAAGACAATCTGTATTTGGTCAGAGCTCTGGTTTATCATTAAAAAAACAAACATTCAACTTCCAGCCCTGCTGGACACTGTCCCAGCATCAAATGTTGGTTTCCTGACTGCTAACAAACAGCGGCACACTGCAGAATAAGCGGCAAGGGGACTGCTGAAACTCCCGGGGTTTACCTCTCTGGGCCCATGCCTCGTGGCAGGGCCTGAAAGAGGGGTAAACAGAGGGCTTGGAAGGGACCCAAATGCCTGGAAGTCCACCTGATTACTCATGTGCAAGATGCGTTAGGAGAGCTTCTTGCATGTTTACTAATGACCAAAATTATTTGCAACCAGATGACTTAATAGTCCCTTCTGACCTTACAAATCTCTGTATAAACAAAGGTTTATTCTCCCACACTCTGGGGAATGAGTCCAGCTGGACAGGCGGGACTTAGGAGAACAGATCCTCCGGCAATGTAAATAGCGTTATGCTGGTTTATACCAACCAATGACTTTGTCTAGATGGCCGATGTAACTCACGTACTCGCTAACAGAGAAAGATGTTCAACTAATGTGTTGAACATTGTACATTCTCCAGCCCCTGCTTAGACTCCCTCAAAGCTTCCTGATCTTTTTTTTCCCTAAGGCTATTTTATCCTATATCAGCAAAGTCACAAATTGAAGCCACTCCTGCACGAGAGGCTAATGCTACCAACAAGAAGTTCTGTTCTGAAGAAGACTTACAAGTGAGTAACACTGGTTTTAATACACATGTGCTGAAAGCCATAAATAATTGGTGACAGCTGTGGGTGGACAGTTGTACTATTAGCTTTTCCTGCAGGGATTTGCAATAAATACTTAAGGGTGGGCTCAGGCCACAGTGTTTGGAGCCAGATCTGGATCGTATCCCACGTTCACCAAGTTCAGATTCCAGACTGTGAACACACCCTGCTCCAGGATTCAAACCTAAAACCTGCCTTCAAGGCTTTTGATTTCACCCACTACACTACCCCCAAACCGGGCTTCACCATGACATCTGACTCACGACCTAAGCTTTCCCAAGCCTTAGGGATGCATCCACTGTTTTGGTTTGGCTCATCAGATATAGAGCAGCTCAGCTGAACAGTTTAACTCCAGATCCAAATTTCACCAAACTCCAGGGCAGTCTAAATCTGTTCTCTCCGGATAATCTTTAGCAGGAACCACACTTACCCCTGGCATGTATTCAACAAAGATAGACAGTTTCTTCTCCTCAGGATCCCGCAAGCACCCGTAGTACTGCACTATCCTGTCATGACGGAGAGTCTTCAACAGCTGAATCTCACATTCTAAGGCATTCACCTCCTGCAACAAAACAGACGTGCTTTGTCACAAAAGGGAATGGTTACTTTGGCAATATTATCCAAATAGCGCTCGATGCTGCGCAATGTTTTCATAGCACCTGCGAAGCTGCCCACAAGGACATCAGCCATGCAAGGCTCAAATGAGGACTGCTGCCCTAAGAATAGAATAGAATATTGTATTTCAGTTGGAAGGGACCTGCAACAATCATCTAGTCCAACTGTCTGACCAATTCAGGGCTAACCAAAAGTTAAAGCATGTTGTTAAGGGCATTGTCCAAATGCCTCTTGAACACTGACAGGCTTGGGGCATCGACCACCTCTCTAGGAAGCCTGTTCCAGTGCTCGAAGAA
>NW_008825616.1:4402908-4409080 GCF_000699105.1 Pygoscelis adeliae
TACTTATTTACTTATGCTCAAGGAGTTTTTCTGGAAAGGTGTGAATGAAGACACCAGCAAAGCTAACGTGGACCCCAGAGTAGGAAGAAGGTGAAGGGAGCAAGAAGGCTGAAACTAAGGAAGAGCAGACAGACCTGCAAGAGATGATACCCAAGACAGAGCAGCCCAACATGACCAAGGAACTGGGAGGTAGAAAAGTCACCAGAGCATACTGACTGGTGCCACAAGCCATTTGGGACCACACACACTGTCTTTACACACTGCCTTCCATCAGGCACACAGACCCCTCCACCACCTCTACCCTCAGCCTCCAGCCCACAATCCCCCAACATGCTGCAGAACGCAGTCCTGTCCCCGTACTTACTTTACTTGTCTCTTGACTGTCGGGGTCAAAAGGCACCTGCTTCACCGACAGCTCCCGGCCAGTGTCGGCATCGTAGCAGAGATAAACTTCCCCAAAAGCTCCTCTTCCGAGCAGCTTCCCCAGCCTCCAGTTCACAGGTGCCTGCAGGGCTACACGAGAGAGGAGAGGGTTGAGAGAAGAGCACAGCAGGGACACTTCAGCATCAGGGTCCGTCTGACCCTACAGAGTGCAGATCAGGCTCGCAATTCGCTCACCAAGGCAAGCAGTGAGCCACCCTCTCCCAGGGGCACCATGACAAACCAGTTTGAATTGCACAAATGCTACTGGTGTGGGGGGGGATGTCTCCCAGTCTGCATTAGTATAAAGCAGAAACAAGTCCCAGAAAAGTCATATTTCTTTAGAGTTCTTCCTCTAGAAAATGCTTTCTTAGCTAACATTGAACTTTCCCTTGCTACAGGAGTGGTTAGCAGGATACAGCATGGCTGAGCAGTGACCCAGGCAGGGACTAGTAAAGAGTTTTATCTCACTAGTCATTTCTAGGTTGTTATCCATCACTGAACAGGCCCAGAATGCACCAATTTCTACAGTAGGGGCAGTCTTGCAATACCAGAGCAGCCTGCAAAACCTCTGGACCCATTTGCTCTTGCATCCCAAGTCTCCTGGAAGCTTCTGCTGTGCAAGCACACTGACAGTCCAACACAACAGCAATTCCCTGCAACTCAGCAAGTGATGAAAACCAGCTGACCCCATACGTGCCCTCAAGTCAAGGCCAAGGTACAGTGTGTCGTATTAAGTCTTCCTCACTGAGATGTAAGCTCGCGCAGTGTGCCTCCTGTTGGGGATGGAATCAGGGTGCATTCACACATGGTTAGCTTAGTTAATGCCCATTAACTCAGCAGGTGACGGTAACTCAATTTTGTGTCGAGACCCAGACGTACTGAGATCCCAGACACTAGTGGCTTTGATTCACTTACAGTTCCTAGCTTTCGTAGGGGAGGTGCTGAAGACCTGCAGACCTTTTTCACAATTGTTCCACCATTTGGGCCTGTATTCGTCGTACTGCAAGGTGCTGAGCTTGCTGTCCCCATTAAAGCTCTTGGTTCGGCTAGAAGGGACAAGGTGAAACAGGTTCTCCTGTGGGAAGTAACTCCTGGGGAAAGTCCTCCGGCCTGTAGGAGAAAAGGGGGAGAGTTACGGCAAGAACGCACACGCCAGCTTGGATCTACCTATCACCACCTTCTCAGGTCGCTGCCCAGATCCATTGATGCACCTCTTCAAATTAAACAAAACAAGCTTAATGAAACTGAAGCAAAGCCCTGTGAACGTTTTAAACTAAATTTAAGAGTTGTTAACAGCAGGCATTACATCTAATGCAGATGTTTCCAGAGGGATTTGCAACAGTTTAATTACATTAGGGTTTTTGTTGGTTGTTAATCACAATTAAACTCTGAACAGGCAGGGATTTACACTGCAAATTATCCCTGCCATCCCCTAAGACCACAATACAAATGACCACACAAGCAATGCCAGATCTTGTGATAACTGCTTGCACAAGGGTGGTGTCAGTGAGAGATGAAGTTCATTCTGGATGGCTCAATATGCTGTCTGCATGTCCTCAGTATTTTTTTCCTTATTCAGTTTTGCCTCCCACCACTTGCAGTCTCACACAGCAAAAGAAGAAGCAGCAACAAGGTGATGGAGTGGTCCCCAAAGCTCAGAGCTCACCAGCGTAAAACAGAGATGTGAATGGATACTGCTATCCTGAAATTGCTAGGTGATTTCGTACAGCTCTGTGAGAAACCTGCTGTCACAAACCAGCATCCTCAAAAGCAAGCAATTTAGGGGAACAGAAAGGTTGATATTGCCAGGGATGAGAAATGCTACCCATCCATGTGGCTAAGTTAAAACACTAGGTATAAGCAGAGGAGGAGCTGAGCACTGACTTTCATACATGCTGTAGATGCTCAGCACTTCCCAAGAGCAGACCCGCAAGGTCTCACAGAGCATGCTCTTCAGAATACGCAAGTGAATCCCAAATTACTTGGTGGTTCTCCTTTTATTAGAAAATTCTCCTTCCCAAGTCTCTCCAGTCCTAGGCACTGTCAGAAGCCACTGAGATCCTGGACCGAGCACCTCCCTCCCTGACCCTCCATCATTTTCTTACCATCACTGTAGTCCTTGCGACTTTGGGAGAGGTGGTACTGCCTCGGGAAGGTCCCACCTTTCCCAAACCTCTCACAGAATGGGATGTCGAAATCTGACAGGAGGGAAGAAGAGATGCATTTCTGAGATCAGCTCAGTATCAAATGCCCAGAGTGTTTCTTATGGGAAAGCGTTCTGGTCTTCAAGCTAAATTACAGACAAGAACGAGGAGACAAGCCGTTCATTTACACGACCATACATTCCCCAAGGCTCACTCTGAAATCTGTCCACAGTCACACACTCCTCAGTGGAAAATAAGGGTTAGACACACTGGTCTTGGTCCCCCTAAAGCAAAGAGGTTTAACTGCTGACTTTACAGACCCTGGCCCACACTGTTCAAATACAAGGCAGGGGATTAACATAGACCATGCTTGGTTTCCAAGACAGAGCACTAAACATCTTATTTGCACACAGAAAATACAAAAATTAGCGTGGAAACAGAACTGCCAGGCCCAGATCCATCTACTCCAAAGCCTCTGGTCTGATACCAGCTATTTCCAGGGAAATGCAAAAATCCAGCACTTGGCTAACACGGGACAATCCCTCCCTTCTTTCTTCTCAGATGTGATGCCTGACCTCAAAGCCAGAGACCAATTTATATCCCCAGAGCTCCAAACTTTTATATTTATTTTGATTAAATGCTAGAAAGATAGATTTAGAATATACAGAAGGGATTAAAGACCATCAGAGTTTAGATTAGACATGAGATTGTGAGAGCGATGGATGGACGTGTGAGATAAGGACTTTTTTTTTTTTTTTAATAAAAAAACGCAGCACAGGAAGCTATTGCTGGTAGCACTGAATAACTTGAGATTAAAATATCTGTCATTTCCCCCCCATCTTTCACCTCCTTTTTTTCCTCCATCCAACTCTAATGACATAGTCCGTTCTGATTGTTTGTTTGTCTTAGCCTGGGGCCAGCAGCTGCTCCTTGGAGACCATTCCTGGCCTCAGCCACGCTTCAGCATGATTTCCCCATTACAGCAGTGCACAAGAGGAGCACCTAATGGCTGAAATATGGTCAGCAAGAAAAGCAACAAGGACAGGTCAAGAGGTTCTCGGCAAGCCATGTGCGAGCGACGATGTCGAGTGGTGTCTCAAAGCAAAATGCCTCCCCTACCACTAGGGATGTATTAAAACCTTCAGTGACATGGACTGACTGCAGCTTCATCTCTACATTTCAATCTAGAAATCCTGCCTCAGGCCAGGAATGAGTTATCATGCTACAGGCTGACTGCCATTTGTTCATTTTTAATAGTGAAAGTCATTACAGTATTACAGAGTTTCCATGATTTAACCAGCTGGATGTTTGTAAGTGATTAAGCAGTAACCTATGATCCTTGCAGGTTACCAATACACTTTCTCTAACAGCATTTGCAGTATCACAGATTAATGGAAGTGGAAGAGGTGTAACTCCCTAGAGAGCCTCGGACTCAGGTTTTGCTATGTAGGAAGTCGGGATCCTGAAAGTACAACTCACGGGTACTAACAGAGACAAAAGGTGATGTTTTGTCAGCCACAAGGCTGTTCCAGCTTCTCAGCACCTCCCAGTTGTCTCCAAATACAAAAGCAATGCCCCCTTAGCAGCTTCTTCCAACACAGAGCTCATCTCTGATCTTCCAACACCTTTACTTGCTTGCATCCATTTACTTCAGGGCCCTTGCTACCCAGCTTGGACTGTTGTTGCTGTAAATTGATTCCCAAACCAGGCCCAAAGGTTCTTCAGTGCTACCACTATTGCTGCAGAGCCAAGAAGGGTTAATGATGACAAGAGCAGCCCTGCCTGTGTTTGATGCTCTGGGTCTTTTGATTTTAGAGAACATTCATGTTTGATCATTGCAGGGTCATTTTGCAGTTTAACCTAAGCAATGGAGCTGGTTTGCTTGATTGTTTTTACTTTTCATGCAGTGCCACTCCTCCAATGGCCTTTATCCAGTTTCATTATTACATGCTTTTTATACTTTCAAGCAAATACAAACTTTCAAGAGTGCTTACCCATGCAATCAAGACTGTCTTTGTGATGGCTCTTCCTTCCAGGAACGGGGGTTTGGGTAAAGGGAGGGCTGCAAAGGGATGAAAAAAAAAAAAAAGCATATACTTTATTATATCAGAAAGGCTCTGGAATGAATTAGGAAGTGATTACATGCAGAAAGCACAGGCTATATCACGAGACGCACTGATCACTGATCAGTCCAGTCTACCCGACTGAGCTCCCATTCTCAACCTGCACAAGAATGCAAACTGGTTTTTTGCTGAATCACAGCTTGTTCCTGTGGCAAACAAAAGGGATGTTGCAGAAAACACAGAGACAAGGCTGAAATGAAGCAGCCAAAGATTGCACCATAACACCTATGCACAGAAGGAGGGATGCAGATTTCTCTTCCGTCAATGTCAAGCGTTCAACCATGCAACTCTGCTTTCTGTGAACATTGCTTAGTTGCTGCAGACGTACACGCTTGGAGTCCTTCACTCACACTTGATTCGTACGGGTCTCCCCTTCTCTGCAACATCATCCCCCACCTTCCTCACGCAGGAGGGTCCGTACCACCACTGGGTACACACACCCTCCCAGGAGACCAGGAGGGAAGAGTGAAGGATTGGTGCTTCAAGGCTCAAGGTCTTTTACAAAACTACATTGAGAGGATGATAAAGCACTGCAAGAGGATCTCAGCAATCCTAATTTCACCCCAGCCTCCGTAAGGGCCAACACGGTGATCTGAACAGGTTGCTTTTCCACTCTCCCTTTTAACAAAATGGGCATAGTAGTAGAAATCTGCTTTGTAAAGTGCTCTGAAATCGACTCGTGTCAAAGCTGATCACAACAGGTTTGCTACAGTGAAGAGGAATTTGTCGTGTTATTCCTTAGCATCAGACTGGTCACCCTGCCTGGTGACTAGCTCTGCCCTCTTGAGACTAATGCCATCTGAAGCAATTGGCAGCAAAGGCTCAGCTACATCTTTGCAGGAATCTGCATACTTACTCCTCTTTCTCCCTTTGAAGAATATAGCCCTCGTCGTGCCTTCTCCAGCTCCTAGGCCCCATGATTGAACACGGCTGCCTGCTTCTTTGTACGTGAAACCAAGCCATATTCTTGCAAACATACCTAACACTCTTCTCTTGGTCACAATAAAGCGTTATAACCAGGCTGTGCTCCTTCTGTTGTTCTTCCTAGCAAAGCCTATGCAAAAGCAAAGCTGGGGCATTGAGGCTGGGAGCACAAGGAATCCAGCTTCCATACAGCCGTAACAATGAGCAAATACATCACAGGAAATTATTAAAAGCCACAAAAAGGAAATGGACCTTCATGCTGAGACAGATCCAAAGTGTACAGAGCTGCAAACCTGAAGCACGCTACACAATCAAATCAACACAGCGCAGACCTGCTGGAACACAGCCTTGATGCTGTACGGCAAAAGCAACGGGGGGAAAAAAAAAAGAAAATCTTTGATGCAGACGGAAAAAAAAAAAATATATACTGCTTCCCAAAAGGACACTGTGTCTTATACACAGCCTACCGTGCAGAGCAGCAAACATACAGTTGCTGTGCACGTGTGAGCTTGGACCAACCAGACGCACCAACTATTGAACTGCAGGCTGTGTTAGTAC
>NW_008825616.1:4409097-4414007 GCF_000699105.1 Pygoscelis adeliae
TTAGTTGTTGCTCGCCTGGTGTCCTCAGCACCTTGACTAACATATCTGTGGCTGCTAACAGTGCACAGGGGCTGCCGAATTTACAAGCGGTCAATGGAGAGCAGACAGCATGTCCGGGGAGGAGGAGGCATGGAGAGTCTAACGGAGTATTGATTTGGCAACTGCAGAAAGCCATAGGGGTAGGAAAGGGATCTGACTGAAGCAGAAAACCTGGGCACACAAAGCCAGGCTGCCACAGATCCCCAGCTACTTCATCCAGCTCAGGTTACTGCAAAGCAAATCATACCAGATGTCTGTAGTAGGATCTGGCTTTTAGCATAAAAACATAAATTTGTCTTTCTCAGGTGCATCCTCATCCCAACAGGAACCTCAGGGCATGTCACTGACCCCGCTCCTCTCCTGCTATGCATTTCAGCTTGTGAACATGGTGACATGCACGACTCACCTGTCCACAGATCTGTCCAGCGACTGGCAGCTCCCAGACAGCGACTCATCGGGGCTGATGAAAGCTTCAAGCATCTGACAGTGAAAGAAAAGGGAAAACAATAAAACCACGCACTGTAGCTCTTCAAGCTCCAGTACTAGCAGACCCCTGCAGGGTCAACAAGGCTCCACCAAAGCCGGCTGATTTACACCAGCTGATGCCAGCCCCAGTAGAGACGAGACCAAATCTATCAAAAGTTTTCTTCCCAGTGGAAATCTGTTTATGATGCCCTCTCTGGATTATTGTTCTTTCCAACAGCTATTTGCTAGTAGGGAAACCGAGGCAAAGATAATTAGCACCCTGATGTTCAAACCATGCTGAGAAGTCAATGAGATTCAAAGTGCTCAAAGTATTTGTGAAAAAGAATAATAATAAAAAAAAAAAATATATCAGGACACAAACAATGTGCCCAAGGCCAAGCAGATATTGTGCGCCACAGCCAGGATCACAGCCCTGGACTCCTGACTTCCCCAAGCTGCCCTGGCACACGAGATCAGCCTTCCTCTCCGGTGATAAGCGAAGCATCATCAGGGCTTTTGGCTAGAGGAACTGCCTTGGCTCTCCCTAGCTCAGTGAGTCAAAAGCTGCATTTATGTTGCTTCCTGGATGAGACATTGTACTGGACAGGGTTATTTATAGCTGGTTAGTAACAATAGAGGTTTTGTATCGAGTGGCAAACCTAGGGGCTATGTGCACTTCTACGTGGAGCAGAGCTTGCTCAGGGCCACGCTGTGCTGTGGTCGGTACGATGCTTCCTCCTGGCTGCAGACCCGTCGTGGACACTCCCTAACCCTTACTCCACAGCCAGCCCCAAGGCCAGCTCGTTCCTGGGAAACTGAGCAGCAAGGGTTAAACACCACACGGAGTCACCCTTCGCTGGCTCCCGGACCCAAGTCTGGCTCCCGGACTCAGGTCGCTCCTCCTTCCCCATGTACGGGAACAGCCTCCCTTTCCATGTGCTGTTCCTGCGTTAGACCTCCTCTACTGGTTGTCATAACAGCTCACATTGTTTTGGCAGGACAGTCCCAACTGGAAAACGAGATTTTTCTCTGCTTCCCAGTTTTTACCCCAAAGCCTCATCCTTCAAAGTGCACCAGCTAAAGAGCAGCAAGACCCCTGCTAGACCCCGCTCCCCACCTCTGCCAGCCATGCCAGGTCTCTCCCAGCGGTTAAAATAATGCTGACACGGACTCACTTCTTGAAAGCATAGAATTGGGAATCCAAGCAGGCTCCATACTCAACCTCTGCCCATCTGCCAAGCTGGTCTCAAGGCAAAGACCGCAGTTATATCACAGGCTTGCACAGGGGCATCCCCCAGAAGGCAGCAAGCACTAGCTTGTAATTGGTTTTCCACAAGGCACATATGGAAGCTGCAGCATGAGGACATTCTGAGGGTAAAGCCCATATGGGAAAAAGCATGGCTGCTCAATGAGAAGAGGGGGAAAAAAAAACCCGAAACAAACCAAAACCATCCCCAAATCCCCTTTTTCCTGCATTTAACTTGCCAGAGAAGGGCAGCAGGCCACCCACAGCGTGATGCTGGGGAAAAGCGAGGAGAGCATCTGGGAACCTTCATTAGGAGCAGGCTCAGAGCTCAGCTAGCGCTAACAGAGCTCCATTAAAAGCCAGTGGAGCTGTGTTGATTTACACCCAAGAGGGGGGTCATGCGGACCCTCCCCCTGCACGCACACACAATTTGTCTTAATCCTACCAAACGTGTTTGGAAGTCATGTGGAAACAATAGAAAGCCAACTTTTGGCTGCAAGGAGCACAAGATACATCTGCGCTCTGATGCTGCCAAGACTCACCCGGAGTGACTTTCTTATTTTATTAATGGCTGTATAATAAACCATTTGAAAACACAACTTTGCCATGGAAACACTGGCACAGCCTGCACACAAAAGTGGAGCTAGTGGGTGCTATTTGAGTGTAGGAAATGCACATCTCCCTAGGCAAGATCCTTGCAGCCTGCTAGAGTGAGCTTAGTGCCTTCCGGATGTCCCTCCATGTCCCTCCTGCACGGCCAGCCCTTCTGCAAATTGTGGATCCTGGTCCTGCCCTTCCAAGAACTTTGCAAGAATGAATTCTGTGCTGTTAGCCCAGCTGACTTCACAGGACCTATATGAAACTCTTCGGACTTATAGCTTGAGCAGAGATGCAAATGGAGAGGGAGGTGTAAGCTGCTCACGTTCTGGTCCCTTGACACTCGAGTTTCCCCCATCATGGGTACCAAATTGACTGGAGGAAGAGGTACTGCTCATCACTGTGCTGAAGAACTAGCTGCTCTTTTATTACTGAGGGACTGGAATATACGAATTCCTTATTAAGAGAGGAAAAAAAATATATATGGGGGAGGGACAGAGAGACAAAACCACAGAGAGAGGCTGTGGGCAGAGCCAAGAACTGTAGCAGGAGCTCAGGCAGAAACAGCACACGGGAAGCAGCGAGAGCTGCTGACATCCCCAGGCTGTTGCAATCGCAGGCAATCGGTTGCTTGGCACACTCCCTCGTGGTCCCCGGGATCCAGGAAGGCTGCGGCCGCGAGGGCCTGGCAGCTGGCGTGCACGTGTGCGCCAGATCTACACTCCTCCAGAGCTACCTGAGGTGCCTGAGAATGTTGCCATCACCACCGCAGCTGGCTTTTAGGGTTTCTAGAAATTGGGCCCACTGTTTCTTGGGCATGTCAAGCCCAAGGGCACCCATTCCTGGAAAAAGCTGGCCTGAGCCCTGTGCGCAGGGCCCACTGGGGATTTAATGGTGGGAATGGCACTCACAGCGCAGCCTCCCTCGTGACTGATGCTGTTCCAGTTTAACCTACATGCCCCGGCCCCACTTACGTTCTGATCCATGGTCTCCGGGATGAACTCGCCCTCACTGTTGATGCTGGTATAGGATCCTTGGCGAGCAATCTGCTGCTGCTCTTCGGGAACGCTCCCTGGGGGCGGAGAGCTCCGGCCAGTGTGCAGAGAGCCTAGGACATGAGAAAAGCACAGGTCAAGGAGAGGACTTGCCACATCCAAGTCCTTCCGGAGATGCTGTTCCAGTGATCACAGACCTCCTGGAGACGCTGCTGGGCTTGAACTTGTGTGGAAGGGAATGGAGGAGCTAGAGATGCGATACTGTTTACAGGCATCCTACAAAGCTTTTGCAACAGGGACAGTTTGTTACTGTGGGGCCACACAACATCTAGCAGACTTGGCCTTCAACCTACCCTGGATCCTAAGAGCTGTGCACAGTATTCAGGTGCTCTGTTGACACCAAAAAGAAGAGGGCTCCAGAGTTTTGCTGTGATACAATCAGGCAATCTCAAAGCAAAATGCAAACTCCAAACCCACCTCCCCTCTTTGACCTCCAGGCATTTCCTCCCTGGATCACATCACTGCCTTGTTCAGCGATCTGGGAAACATCCCAGGTGAACTTGGTGCAACATGACTTAAACAATTATTATATGGAAAACAATCTGCACCCAAATACCCCTCTTCTCTCCCCCTTCCCTATAAGAAAGTAAAGAGGAAGGAAAACCAGCCCTCAAATCCAAGAATCACGGGGAGGGGAAAGACCTAAGGGATCAGTTCGTCCCATCTCCTGCCAAGGGAGGGTTGTCTCCCCTGTCTGTAGCCCCGGAGGCTCCCCACCTGCAGCTGGCAGAGCCTCCACACCAGGCAGAGCCACCTGGAAACACCTGGAGCTTTGCAGTGCATCATGTGCATCTCAGCACAGGGAGCAAGGCTTTTGCAGGCATTCCACCAGTCCTGTTTAGCAAAAGAGGTTTCTATTTTGCACCTGGGAGAGAACTTCACAGCTTCTTTACGTCAACGGCCCATTCCTCCCCATTATTCCCCCAAATCCACCCTAACTGATTCCCTGTGCCTTTTCAGGATTTAGGGAGCATTGCCCTTACTTGGCCCAGATGCACAGGCTTGGCTCCACTTGTCTTTCTGCAGTCCCTCCCCTCCATCCCTGGGCTGTCATCACTTCATGGCAAGGAATTGCTGACGGAGGTCCGTGCTGCTCTGTGCTGGAGCTTTAACCAGTTGGTATTGTGCAATGTGAGCCTTCACACCAACACAAAAACTTGTTTTTAAGCAGACTTCCAAAAAGCACACATCCTTGAAGGGTTAGAAAGCACATGGAGATGCGCTTCCTTACACTTCTTACCCATTTTTGCGGCACTCTTGCCAACCCTTTGGTTCATCACTACCATTTGAATCATAGAATGGTTTGAGCCTTCACACCAACACAAAAACTTGTTTTTAAGCAGACTTCCAAAAAGCACACATCCTTGAAGGGTTAGAAAGCACATGGAGATGCGCTTCCTTACACTTCTTACCCATTTTTGCGGCACTCTTGCCAACCCTTTGGTTCATCACTACCATTTGAATCATAGAATGGTTTGGGTTGGAAGGGACCTTATCATCTAGTTCGA
>NW_008825616.1:4415764-4442896 GCF_000699105.1 Pygoscelis adeliae
TTCCTCCCAGGCTACCTGTCCTTGCTGCCACCCTCTGTAGGCTTCCTTTTTGTGTTGGAGTTTGTCCAGGAGCACCTTGTTCATCCATGCAGGCCTCCTGGCATTTTTGCCTGACTTCCTCTTTGTTGGGATTCATCGCTCCTGAGCTTGAAGGAGGCGATCATTGAATATTAACCAGCTTTCTTGTGGCCCCTCTTCCCTCCAGGGCTTTACCCCATGGTACTCTACCAAGCAGATCCCCGAAGAGGCCCAAGTCATGGTAACAACATGCCCAGGCTTAGCACAATATTGCAAGAGAAAGGTACCGGGAAGGGGCCTATCCCATCATGAAAAGTCAACACCGATCAATCAATGCAACACTTCTGCCTCCCTCTTCTGCTGCTATTTTGCATCACAGTTACTGTGCCAGATTGATCTCTGTCATAAATCCATCAGTGTGATCAACACTTCAAGTCCAAGTCCAAGTCCCCACCTTTCACTTAAGCTGATACGCATCAGGAGCTGCTAACGTTAACAGTGTCGCACCAGCATTAAAGATCACTAAATCAGGCTTGCTGGATTTATACCAAATACATAGATATCTCTGTCTCACAGTACGTCTCCCTCTAGACTCCTTGCTCGTATTGTAAAACTAAAAATCATATGGCTTTGAGTTACTTTTTTTTCTTCTTCCTATTTTCTCCTTCACAGATTTCCTGCAGGATAAGAACACAGTGAAAAAAGCCCAACTGAAGTAATGCCAAGATCAGGGGGAGAGAATCTCTCGAGTGCTGCGGTGCTCATAATGAACTGGCTTTCCACCAGCCTTAAAAACAAAACCAGTTGGGAAGTACGGCATCCTCTCTTTGAAGATAAATAAACAAATGTTTAACCATTTAACAGTTCGGACACCCTGAATAAATCACTGCGTTATCATCCCCTTGTTTGCTTAGCAGATGTCAATCCAGAATACCGCTTAAAGACATTAGGGTGGCTCTTGCTCCAAAAAGCTGCTAGAGGATTTGACGTGGTGTAACTGCTGTATGTTAGCTCTGTTAAGCATTTTTGTTACTGCTACTAAGAGGTGTGGGTCTGCTCGTGCAGTGCTGGGATCTCTCACTGCAACAACCCACGCACTGCCCAGGAAGTCTTCAATTCGGATTTTACAGAGAGCTGTACGTGCCCTGTTTGATTCTGAACCCAGGGAGTTAAATGAGATTTATCACAAGCGTAAAGACTTTGCATGATCTCACATTAAGCCTCTGCCTGTAACAACTACTCCCACTCATCAGGTCAGTTGTGTTTGACCTTCCAGAGTCACATTTCCTGCCAAAAACTGTAAAAGGGGATAAGACACTAGCCATTTCCCAGCAGGCAAGGAAATGAAACAAAACGCTCAGGCTTTTGCACACATGGAAACTGCTGGATTGAACCAGATCCCTTTCAGCCAGGCTGTTCGGGTAGAAAAGCTGCTCTAAGTAATTTATGCAGCTTCACACCTCCAGGAGCACTTGCTGCTGCTGCTTCACATCCATGCATGCCCATCCGCCCGGGAGGAACACGGGGAGGTGCTGGGAGCAGAGCCCCAGAGCCCAAGTTTGATTCCCCCCTCCAGCCCCATCCTGCCCCGTTAACAGAACCTCAGGCAATCTCAGTGCTGCTGGTGGGTGGAGAATGGAAAACAGGGGTCAGGGAGAGAGAGCAACTGTGGTACTCAATGGGAGGCTTAATTCATAGTGGGAGCAACACAAGGCGTATTGGATATATTAGATAATGCTGCTTTACCCACCCAGAGGAAGAAACGACAGACAAGCCCAGATGTGCCTGTTTTGACAGATCATGGATGCTCTTCACACTTGACCTAATACTCAAGAAACAGCAGCAGCACCACCAGGCAGAGAGGAGACCCCCAAGGGACTGTCCTCCTGGGGTCTACAGGATTACATGTCAGCTCCAGTCCTCAGACCCAGTGGAGATGGGGCAGGCTCTGAGGCACTTCTTTGTAAGCTCAATGCTGGCCGGATCCCAGCAGCTCTATTCAGGATTCCTGAACTCAGAGAAACTCTGCAGATTGGCACCGGTTGAGCATCTGACCTCGGTTACCCTTTGGAGCAAGACGCTTTGGGAAGAGATTCCTGCTCCATGTTACACACACTAATGTAAAGCCATATATTTAAGACTAGAGCACAGCATGTCCCAAGCAGGGTGAACGAGGCCAGCGCGGAGACTTACAGTCACTGCTGGCATCTACTGGGGTCTTTCATGTTCCCTTCTGTTATTTTTATTTAAGAAGTGTCTTTCATGCAGTATGTGCAGAGTTTGTGGTGCTGCACGTACAGCCAGCTCCCCTGTGCCAGTCTTGGCTTCCCTCTGCCTCCACATTCCCTGGCTTCACCCTTTCCCTGCCCTGGCAGGTCCTTCCCAAAACTTCATCCATCACCGATCGGCATCAAGCAGGGGTCCCGATGGAGAACAGAAGCCCCTTAAAAGTCAGAGCTGGGGAGGGTTTGTTGGCAGCCACCTACGCTCACAGCTGCAGCCACAGAGAGCCCAGCCCTGGGATGATGTCGCCACAGAGCCAAACGAAAGACATGACGTCAAGATGTGCCGTTCCTCTGAGCCCTGGCAGAAACACAGGGCTCAGGATGCAGCAGCACAAGAAGACGACATAAACCTGCAGGAAATTTCTCACCCTGTGACTGTTGGGGGGATGTGTGAGCAGATGGACCAAATCTCCCTCGATTTCTTCTTTTTCAGTGGGATCCCTACAAGTCTCCCTCCTCTCCATGCTGATCCTCTGAGGATGGATTCCTACATCTTGATTTAAGGCAAACTTTAGGGTACTTCTATACTAATAAGCAGGACAGAGCCCATTTTCTAGCCCTAAAGCAGCTGGCATGATGCGCACAGCCAAATTCTCCTCTTCTCAAAACAGAGGGGGTCTCATCCATCACGACTCCTGCAACAGGTCCCTAGCCCATGCTACCCCAGTTTGTACCCGGGCACTGCTGGGATGGCAGTCATTGGTACAGGGTTGGCCAGGGAATGTGCTAACCATTAAGCAACCTCATCTGTGGCCAGCCAGTGCTCGTGTCCCGGCCCTGTGAATTTAACAGCACAGATATCATCTCCAGGCCTTTGCTTCTCAGAGTCATCTGGCCAGCCTGTGCACCAGCAAAGTCTTTGTACCGTCTCTCTCTGGAAATCTGCATTCAAATCCTCCCAGTGTGCTAGCAGGTGTTAGATGCTGCTGCACACGTGTCCAGGCACCCACAAAAACCTGGGTACCATCACTGCGATGGCAATTCTCCGAGATGAAAGTCCTGCTGTTCCCATGGCTGGTCCATATTCGACAGCACGGATCCTGGTCTGGAGAGGGCTGGCAGGCACATGATGCCACGGCTCAGCAGCCTGGTTTGCCACCGTGGGAAAAAAAAAAAATTAAAAAAAAAAGCTTTTGGCAAATGTTTCTACTGAAATGGTGATTCTGGAATTCTGAGTAATTTGTGGATAATGTTCTGAAACATGTATTTCCCTCAATGTAAATAAAAACAACCCTCAGTTATCTGAAAATCCTGAACCCAAAGAGTTTTTAGCCAAAGTTTCCTGGCACTCAGCTGAACATTTGCAGACGCTGGTCACCAAAAGACTGGAACATTTTCCACTTCAAAAAAAAAAAAAAAAAAAAAAAAAAAAAAACACCACAAATGGGGGGGGGGGTTTCCCCTGAAAAAATTTAGGGGGGAAAAAAAAAAAAAAGAAAATATTGACTTTGCATAAGGTTTTTCAGGGACATAGAGTGAAGACATTTTCTGTCCAGCAGAAGCAAAAATAGCCAAATCTTCCCCAGAACATCTACCCCCCTTCCAATGTGCTTGTGCCAACAACATGCAGTTTTATTATTTTTCGCTGCTGCTAACATGGCAGAGTCAGCAGAAAAACATGAAACATCTCAGAAACACTGAGAACATGACCCTGAACCACCTTTTTTTATAAAGTCACTTTAAATCTCCCTTTAAATGTGGTTTCAAGAGAAAAGCTGAATTGAGTTAAGAGCCTCTTTTGCTAGCAACCACTTTGATGACAGCAGAAGCAAACACTGTGAAATACCTTGCAACTGCAAGTGAAGAATAGTTTCTCCTACAGAAATCCCACCCTCTTAGACTGCCTTTTGACTATCCACCAAGTTCAGTGAAATCCCCAGTTCAGGGAACCACAACACACGATCATCTCTCTCTGCCTATTGCCTGACTTTCAGTTTTACGCCCCATTTGAAACACTGCTCTCCCTTTCAGCTCACTGGAGTTTCTGCCCAGCTGCTAGATTACCCCATTCTGACTCAGGAGGTCAAAAAACTGAATCCGCTGGAATGCGAACACCTCCTAAGCAGGGCTGTAGTAGCCTCATACAGACCCCGGATAACTCCAGAGAGGTGTGGTGTGCTGTTACCATGCAGAGGGTTTGCTGCAACCTCTTTTCAAATTAAGAGAAAGACTGACAGTCTGCATGGAAAAAAACAGAGGGATGACTGTAGCATGGGCTGGTTACCTTTGCTACCTAACTATATAACAGCACCAAGAACACTGGTTTTGGTGCATTAGCAATCAGCATGCAGACTCTCCTGAAGATCCCAACGTTAGCACACTCTGCATCCTACATCTGGTGCTGCCCAGTCCTCCTCCATTATCTAGATTAAACCAGCATGTTATACCCATTCCTCCACTCTGCTATTCAGGCACTCCCTCAAAACCCACCTGTACCTCACGTTCGCACCCTTGCAGAGCTGACGTCTCTTCCTTTGTCTGCCTTGTCTTATCTACAGGATGCTCTTCAAGGCAGGGACACCTCACAGTCAGCAGGGACCTGGTCAGAGATTCCCTTGGCATTACAGCAGCTCCAAAACCGTAAGGAAAGGTCAAAGCGTGGCATAAAAGCTAGTAGGAAAGTTTAACTTTGCAAGAACTAATCTTCTCACTAGCACAGCTACGCGTAGGATCAATTCTGCCTATCACACTTGGTTCAGACATCAGTGACAGCTGCTGGTGCCACAGCTCTTCTCTGGCTTACATTAACAGCTTAACAAATGCCAAAAAAGAGCAGCAGAGATGTTTTGCTCAAGCACAGTTTCTTGCCTTACCATGTATTTGTGTGCGCATTTCACTCAGAATCATCTAGTGACTCTGCCAGACTCTGGGCAAACTCTCAAGAGCTGTGTGAGCTAGGAAAAAATAAAACACAATAGAAGACGACATCCCTGGCACATCCAAACAACAGGCCCAAAGAGAGCTCTTGTACGTATACCACCCACTCCTGGCTGCAGTAAGAGTTGGGCACGGCTGCACAAGGGGCTATACTGGACCTACCCTAGAAGAACATTTCCTACATATCATTGTCTGAGATGCAGCAAACCGCAGGATATGTTATCAAGGCAGCACAGGCTATGAGACAGAGGAAGGACAAATCCTTTGAGAAAAATACTCTTTGTTGCACAGAGAAAAGAGTTTCGAAGTGTTTACTGCCATATGAGTCCAGAGAATCTTTGGAGGATGAAGCATATCTTCATGTATATTTGTATAGGAGGATCCCACTGATTCTGTTGTTTCTATAGTTGTCGAATAATTTATGAAAACAATAGGAATCTGTAGAAATTACCCTGTAACCAGCACCCACAGATGCAGCAGAGACTATTGACTGTATTTCAAGATCATTGATCCTGCCTGTAGGTTGTAATATGAATAATTATACCCCTGCTATACAGTCCTATGGGCTGCTTTACCAGTTCTGCACAAGGCACCCTGCTCTCTACAAAATCCTACAAGGTTCTTCACACAAAAGGTCCTACAGACAACTTATCAAGAGTACTTGTCATTTCAAAAAGCTCAAGGTATTTTAGAAAGCAAGAAAAGCGTAAAAACTCAAGCACAGAAAACCAAAGAAAAGACCACACAAGGCTATGAACAAACTCCAGTCCCTGCAGGGCTGCAAGAAGAGACTAGGCATCTGCCAGTCTGGCTTCAGAGGCTGCAGGTATCTCCTCCCAGCACCTCTGAAGGAAAGGGATGCTCCCCTTCATCTGAAGTGCGACCACTGTGAAACACTGCACACATCCATTCTCCTGAGAAACCACAAAAGCAACTACCACAGACTTCATTTCACCAACAAGAACAGATTGGTGGCACAGAGACACATATTTGGTCCTTATGTGGTCAAGCTGGTCTCAGCTCAGGAGCTAAGGAACCCAAGCCCATTCAGCTACAAACTGGGGAAGGGGGAGAGACACCGAGAGAACGACAGCAGATGGTTAAAGGAATAAGTATGTCAAGGTCTCAAAAAGCCTTAGGTTTCTACGGATCCTTACTCTTCACTTTGATGAAGCTCAGTAGCATCAAATTCACTAGAGATTTTTATCACTGCATTTCCCCCCCTCAAATTACACCTCAGATCCCCTGCTCTTAACTTTCATGCCCAACGTGACACTCTGCTTGGCACAACCTCGTCCGATCTGCGCAGCTTGCAGAGTCTATTCCTCGGGCCGAGGATAAGCAGCAACTGCACTGAGCTACTGGTGGGAGACATGAGGGTGGCCGTCCAGACCGTAGCAGCTACAGGGTTATGACAGGAAAGAGAAAGGGGATGGTGGCCAGCTTGTAATAGCACAAACCACCCCGTAGAGCATTGCGTTTCACTGACCTGTTGAATACTTCCGCGTCCTCTCAGAGTCCTTGTACAGGGATCCCATGATATCACCCATGGATCTGGAGATCCTCATTTCATGCTGTTTACTGTTGTTTGGCTGGAGGAGCTGGTAATCAGACAAAGGGAATGATCAGACTCTGCCAGAGCCCTTGCAGATGCACCATGTGAAACCCTGTATTTGGCTCCTCATGACCATATTACCCAAGAAGGAAAAAAAAAAAAAAAAACCAACCCAAACACAACAAAACCCCCCCTGACATGCATGTAAATTAGGGTGATCCAAAAATCATTCACAAACAATTCACATCTGTTATTAAAATACTCTAATAAGGTAAGATTGAGCTCCAGTTGATAATGATAAATGCAGATATTTGACATAAAAGACCGTTCCCACGCTGGCATTATTCCAGATAGATACAGAGATTGATCGCTGCCCCGAACGCAAGTTTGCAGTCCCAAAATCAGAGCCTCTCCTCCACACTCCCTAGACTTCAGTGGCAGCCTATGCACTGCAGAGGGTCTTCTCTAACAGAGCAGAGGAACAGAGTGGAGGATCAGGCTCTGCTAGGGAAGACAGATAAGAGGGAAAGCAAGGAAATGACAATCCGGCTGGTAACTTAAATGGTAGTGGCCAAGTCTTACTAAGTTAACACGCTACAATGCACTGTGATTTTGTGATAATTCTATGTATGACCTTGGAACTGTATGTTCTTGCATGGTTACATGCTTCAGGAAGAGTTGGACCTACTCTCAAAGGTATGCATGAATCTACCTGGCTGCCCTGCTCTTAGTAGCTGGACTTGCGATACTGCAATGTTCCTGCAGTTGCTGGGGCAGATCGCCCCATTTCTGCCCAGAGTTTAGGAAACTAAACTGATGGCTCAGTTCTCCCCTGGGACTCTGGTCCCTGCACCCTTTGAGAGCCTCTCAAAAGGACTGGAGAAGTTCCAGGAGCTGCGAGCACCAGCGGTAGCATGAGGACAAGCACTATGAGTTTCAAGACTCACGGTCTCCCCAGTACTTCTAGGAAATACAAGGAAGAAACGGAGTTGCAACATCTGTAAATCCCTTGCTTTACAGCCTGTGCTTGGGGCAGCACGACATGTGCTTTGGCAAGACACCCTGTGCAGGCAAGGTCAAGCTAACAGGCTTAACTGCAAAACCACTGAGCTCAGGAAAAACAAATAAATAAATAAATAATGGGGAAAAAAGACAGTCCTGCAAGAGACTGAAGGATTCTCCAGTTTGCTCTCCCTGGAATTCAGTACTGCAGCACCACATGGAGGGAACGGTTCCCACACTGCCACCCAGCATGGGTGAGGCTACCGAGGAATGGTGACAGCATCCCCAGGCAGAAAGCACAAGGGGTTCTCTTGGGGTTTAACCTTGTTTGAGGATCAGTACAGTATTTAACCCTTCAGAGGTTGCAGGAGGAGCTAGAGGGAGCTGAGCTCAGTCTCTGGGCCGCCACCACAGGAGGATTTCCGAGCAGCCGAGCCAGAGCAGGGCTGACCCCCCTCATGACCAGCTTGCCCTCTGCTCTGCACCGTCAGGAGACTCATTTCCACTCCCTAACACAATAACAAGGCTCCAGACACAAAAGAGCAGAGAAGGTAAAGGGCTCACATTCGCTTTCTTTGGAGCGCTCACAAGGATCCGCAGGCTCTTCAGGGAAGGGCTCAGCTCCAACTGTTCCATCGCTTTGTCCAAATCTTCCTGGGATTTCAGTGGGATCAGGAGCTGGAAAGGATTGAACAAACACTGAGGCACGGCAGTGTCACACTTTTGGGTAAACAGAGGAAGCCAGATCCTTGCAGTGAGCAGGCTGGGAATCGGGGGACGAGGGAGGAACCTGAGAAAGCGGATGGAAAACAGAGCCCCCATGCCCTCCAGCTTGCCGAGCTCTAACGTTTTCTTCCAAGTTCTCAGCTACCAAGGAACAGACGCAAAAAATCACAACAAAAAACATCTGCAAAGAGAGAGCTTAAAGGTCACATCACTAATTCAGCTAGCAGGAAGAGGAGAGGGCTGAGACAAAACCCTAGGCTTGCTGCCTGCTATTCTGGAGCTGCTCTGATCTTGGAGTTTGTGGGCAAGACCTGCTGCTACCCTGCCCCAAAACAGCCCCACACATTCTTCCTGGGTTTCTTCCTGAGGAGACAGTCATGTAATGGTGCTCCAAGAAAGCAGTGAGCTGCACCTAAGGATTTACTCTGGCAGATCCTCAGTGGCCTTCCCTACTGCTGCAACCTGTGCTCCTGCGCACTGACACAGTCTCCCTAGTGTTTGGGCATCAGGTGAAATCAGGGAACATCTCACAAATGAAAGTCTCTTCCCTTTTGATGTGAAAGGTGTGCATTGCTCTCCCTCCAAGAACCACTTCTTTGACTCCCAGCAGGACAAATTCAGGTCCTGCTCTTTATAAGGTAAATAGAACACAGCGCTACACAGTGCCATGTCTATCAGGCAGCTGAAGGACCTGATGTTTTCCTGGTAAGTGGCAGACTATTGCTCTCATATCTCCAGAGGGAATTTGAACCTCCTGACATTGCTGTGTGGTGTACCATGTCCTGCAGACAGCCTGCAAAGCTTCCAAATGCTCCCAACACAGCTGCACTTCAAGAGGGGCTCTGTGGCCTTCTGCTGCCCTGGGCTAAGATTAAAAACACAACTTTTTGCCCCTCATCCAGGGGCATTCTGCCTAATCTCACAAAAAACAGCCCTCAGCCTCTGTAGGTTGCCTCGGGCATTGGCACTGAATCCAGCCAACACAGCACACGTTATACTTATGCCTGTGCCAAAGTACACAGCAGTTCCACCTACCAAAGGGACCAAATAGCCACAGCTCCCAGTAGGCTCTCACTGGTCTTACTGGGAGCCACAGCTGCCGAGCACTCCTGAAAGGCAGCTCAGCCCTCTGGGTGATCAGGGTTCATGCCACCAGCCACAGCAAACGCACCTCAGATCAACCGCTCCAGAAGATGACACTCAAAAGCTGCCTGTGTCTACCTTTTTGATCCCAGGGTGTTGCCAAGGGCTTGGCTGTTGTCCCGTACATAAATACACCTCAGACTGTGTGCACTGAGGCTAGGACTTTGGAGATGACCAGGTCAAGGGAAGGCTGTGGGCCCTGGCCAACACAGATGAAGTTTCACCTTGGGAAACTGCTACAGTCACCTCCTCCACCCAAGGACCACAGCCTGAGCCCGCCAAGCTCCATCTTAGACGTCCGCGTGGCTGCTGTTTGTACAGTGTAAGCACTTCAAGGTTTGGATTGAGTTTCTCCTCTCCTGTGTGATAGGAAGGTTATCTTTTGTCCCCATTTTGCAGACAGGGAACCGAGCCACATGCAGGTCACCTATTTCATATGATAAACGTCAGGCTTAACCAAGAAAGCCAAGCTCCCGCAGCTGTGGATAGCAGGTGGTCCTGAGCTTATACCTACCTCAGGCACCCAGCTTCGAGATACTAAAAGCCAGGTCTGCAAAGGGGTACTGCAATAGCTAAGTTTAATGCAACCTGCTATTCTGTAGAGTTCACAGTCCCAAATTAGATACCCAGGACCCCTATAGCTTGCATGGGAGAGTTAGATATCCAGAAATGGGATGAACAGGTGAGAAAAGGAAGCTGCCAGGTGTAACTGCTGGAAGCAGTGGTAATTGCTGAGGAAAGACAAGGTCAGTTCTGAAAAGGTATTTAAGCAATGAACTCCAGGTTGAGCTAGGAGTGCTCTTCTGGTGTAAGGTATGCAAATGTGGCTGAGAAATTTCTACAAAAAGACAGAAAAAGAGACTCTAGAGCAAAGCATTTAGCACATCCACCCAGGAAGAGGGATAATCAGGCTGTGCACCCTTTGTCTGAAAACTATTTAGCTATTTGTATGTAGGAAAAAGATTCCAAGAGGAACTCTTGAGAAAGCCTTGCCCCAGGATATCCTACAGGCTGTAGGGACTTGAGTTCTCAACCAAATCAGATGGGGAAAAGTTCAGGAAGATGTCCCTTACCTCCCAAGCAAGGGATCTAACCAGCTGGGGGTTTTACAGAGAACACTAACACCAGTCTTGTCTGGGCTGGGCCTCACAAGCAAGGCTGGAAACAGATTCCCAGTCTGGGACAGGGCTTGGACATGAATGAAAGTACTCACCAGGTAGATATCAACTATTCAGGGCTTTCAGTAGGTCAATGGAGTAAATGGTTAGACCATGGTTCATGGTTAAACTTTGGGATCTGAATGAATCACCCGCGGTCACAGCAGATACCAGACAAAGATGGTATTGAATAAGTTTCCCAAATGCTGTGCAGCTGTCCGCACAGTCTGCTTCCTTATGCAGCAGAGCTTAAGGGATATTCTCTTCGTGCACTGCTTAATCCTCTTGAAGTTCACAAGGGCTCCACAGGTGCACCAAGCAGAAAAGCCCTTTCTCCTACACTCACCCAAACAGAAATGAGAATGGTGGAGAGCTGCTCCCCCTCATTTCACCACCAAGCAGAATTTGACTATGAACTGTAAGCACAGTCCCACTGCTCACCCATCCTTTTACTGAGCTCCTCACAAGTGTTCAGAGCTGAAATCCCTCAGCTGCTGCTTTGAACAGAGTGTTCTGCAGGTCACTCCATCTCACTCCAATATCACAACATTAACACGTTTGCATGCCTGCTTCAGAGGAGCCAAAAGCATCAGGCAGAAATTGCCCTCCTGTAAAAAGGACCGGAGCCAGTATTTAGCTTGGCTTTACCTATTACCCACATCCGGCAAGTAAATTTTGCTCCATTTGGCTTCCAGACTGTGGCACATATGGATATCAGGAACAGATATCTACTAGGCATGAAACTAAATATAGACTCATGTAGAACCACGCAAGTAATTGCCAGGGTGCATTTCCAGTAACTGGGTTTATTCTGTCTACAGAGTGAGTAGCCATGATGAACAGCAAAGTTTACCCACACAGAAGTTTCACTAAGTAGAGCTTATTAGATTTTCTTCTTGCTTTTAAATAGTATACTCCCATGGAGCCTGATGTTTTAGTATGGGACTTGGTAGTCAGTCCACTGCAGTCTAAGAAAATGAGTGCAAAGGGTGAGTTGCTAGACCTCACTCTGTAAGACACTGCAGAAAGCCAAAGAATAGTAGGAAACAGGGTTGGGGAAAAAACTGAGAGGTCAATTAGTTCATCTTCCTGCCCAATGCAGGACCAACTGGCATCAACAATTCTCGACAAATGTTTGTTAAATACGCTTTTAAACACCCCTCCTCCTCCCCTCCCCGCCATAACGGAGCTTCTACCACTTCCCTAGGCTTTAACTCTCCCTAACCTTCCAAAATGATGCTGAGGGACAGCCTCAAGGAGACAAGCAAGGGGAGGTCACATAAGGGAACTGGTGGCACACCGAGGTTCAGTGTTCTGCCCAAGGTCACAAGTTGGTGATGGAGATGGGACAAACAACAAGGTAACCATTAGTCACACCTGGAGCAGCTGTTAAGCAGTGCATACAGATCAAATTCAGACAGAACATTTGCTGTAGAAGCCAGTCTTTCAATCCATAACACAGCTAACTGGCTAACAAACACCATGCCATGCTGTCCATGGCCAGGCCAGATTCTGCTGTCCCGCTCATCAGAAAGATGAGCCCAGCCTAGTACTAAACGTGCAGACATGCCCCATGCGGTACACCCACGGCCAGGGCCTGCTCTTATCTATACCAGCCCAAGCCCACTGATTCCATGGTCCCACCAGGATGTGATTCATGCATGTCCCTGCTCCACCCAACTGGTATGCTCATCTCACTGATCTTGGCTTCAGGACTCCTGCTTTACCAGGACAGGGACTGCCATTTAGTGAGCTTTTGTAGGGGCCTGTTGACCTCAGTGTAATTTTGATCTACAAGGTGCTACTGCAAGAGAAACATCCGATGGCAACAAAGAATTACTGCACAGTTCCCTTTGAGCGCGAAGAAAGGGTGAAACATTTAACTGTAATGAGTCTGTGATCAGGCTACCTCTGCACTCATGAGACTCAAAAACCTGACCCAGAATATGCGAGGAGCCAGATGCCAGGGTGTCACCATGTGGACATGTAGGCTATCCCCCCCAAGGTCACTTTTGTCTGTTTATAGTGTTTCCACAATAACAACCCTGAATTACCACTGCTCAGACCTCTTCCCAAAGGCGTGGGTTCTCACAGGGAGGAATTTTCATGTATAGAAAAACAAAACACCGAAGGTCCTTCTCAACCCTAAGAAGTTAGGACTACCCAAAGGCCTGCTCACGGTCCCGCTATGTGCTGTGCACATGCCCAGGAAGACAGTCTCTAACATGGGATAAAATGCATTATTTAAGCTTCTGTTTGCTGTTGCTGGAAAAAATTCCTCTTCCAGTGGAAAGAAACCTGGAATGAAATGAGTCATTCCTGGAGAATTCGATGGCAGGCTTTTCCCAGGAGGGCTGTCAGAGAATGCCCAAGATTAGAAAACTGACCACATTCAAAGCCAAAACCCAGCAGACACTTTGGTATCGTGAGGTACCTATTATAAAAGAATAGCAACCTTTTTGTGGATCAAATCTCTACTGAAACAGAAGGAAGAAAAAAAAAGAAAAGAAAAAAAAAAGAGAGAAAGCTCTCTTCATGACTTCCCTCTCCATTCATACTTTAATGAAAAGCTGTTAAGTCATTTGCAATTAATACTTGAACAAGCAAGCTGTCAGGACAGATCCAAAAGAATTGGTGTTTAAAAGTCTACCTATTTGTCATCTGGCCCTCTCCTCCTTCCCAAAGCCAAACCCACCTTAAGAGTCCAGTGGCTCCAGCTGCCTGCCCAGTTCACGTCAAGATGCCTCACAAGAAAACACTAAGCACACCAAAACATATGCCAAGGATTGCCCCCTTCTAGGTAAAGGCCCTCATCAGTACCCTCCTTTCAGACACAGTGCTGGGCTCAAAGAAGAAGTTGGAAAACCACAGTAGCCTATGTTATGAAGAAGGTTGGAGTGGAAGGGTCTTCAAGCCTTAAAATGCAAAGATCACAGAGGGAGAGTTTCTTGGCTGCCTGTACATGGCCACAGGAGCTGCCAGAGGAACCTACAGTGATGCACATTTCACTGCAAACCTAACCACAAGAACATGCACACGGTTCTGGGGTGTTGGGGTGAAACAAAGTCAGTGATGGATAAAAGTACGCTGTGTTCGCAGCACTGTCATTCATGTTCTGGACTTCACCATGCTCCTGCAACTGCCTCCAAGACGGGAAGGCTTCACACCCAAACCAAACACGCAGTAGCCTACAGTCACTTCATGGGGCTCTCAGGAAAGCCATTTGGCCTCAGCTGTTCTCCTCTGTCCTGTGCGCGCTCTCACCAGCCAGATACACTCTGAAAGTTGGTCCTATTGCCCCAAGGGTGTTAATGGGAAAACATCTACTGCTGCTGACTGTGTAGCTGAACTGACGACGTCTCCATCATCTCAATTACTTAATTCCTTCCCCTGTTTGAGTTAGGGGGATTTTTTGTTCTGGGGGAAAGACAATGTTCCTGTGTCACCATTTAATAGGCCTTAACTGAAATAATTTTGAGAAGGGGAAAGTCTGGCTTGGAGTCTGAGAATCCATCTGAGCTGTGCCCAGACAACAGCTCTTGTACACGCGCTAACTGGGAACCACAAAATAAGATTATTTTTCTTCACATCCATGTACAACACTAAATTAGGGCCTTAAGAACAAACCACTGCTCAATTCTGAAGTGGGCAACAGGCACCCTAAAACTCTCCCTTAGCAATAGAAGCGTACCTCATTGTTCACACAGACTAAGTCCATCGTCTGTCCAAAAGCATCTGTGACCTTCTGCACCACTTCTTTGAATTTGACTGGTCTTGGAAACTGGATAATCCTGTATACACAAAGAAATACAACAACAGTCTCAATTTAGTAGAAGCGTACTGGAATTTGGGATTAGACTGACAATTCAGAAGAAAGGACCTGTATTCTTCTATCACGAAGCATAAAGCTTGCTCCTTGCTTTTACACTCATAGAAATGCCGCTTATCTGCTATGCCCAAAAGGAGACTTGATTTACCCTGCAAGAACATCTACCAAAAATCCTAGTGCAGCTCCTCTGCTCCTCCCTTCGCTGTGAGGTACAGGTGGAAAAGAAGAAAGTCCAGCAGCCCTTCACTGGAGAAGACCCAGAGTCAGGCACTGGTCAGTGATTTATTATCTCCATTTCCAGCAAGTGACTCTGAATAGGGAGGAGGGATGGAAGAGAGAATAATGCAGGTTGACATCCTGTGACTCTCCTGTACCATCACATGCAGCATATGTACCTCTATAGGTACATATCAGGAGGTACAGTCTAGCCCTACGGTGACATTACTTAAATTTTCTTTGGCTTTAACATGCAACTTGGACCATCAGCCTGAGTTTCCAGCCCTGTGTCCATAGTCACCGAGCACCAAGCAGAGGTGATTCCATGAAAATGTCAAGCAGGGAAGGGCAGGCAAGCTTTAACTCCCAGCTCTGTTTTTATAGGACTCATGCCCAAAATCTGGTTATCTTAAGTAAGTGTCATAGGCTGCTAATCAAAGGACACATTTCTGTAGAGTTGCAGCTCAGCTGGGGGTCCCCAGGGCTCAAGAATTAAAAAGAGAAAAGCATCCTAGTGTGCACCCTATGTCCCTGGTAAGAGGCATTTAATGACTTCCAGCTTGGAACCCCTTCGCCTGCGTGCAAATCCCAGGAGGTACTTGTGGCAAATGGGATGACGAGGCAAGGCTTTTGCATATAAAATTGTAGATGATTTTAAGGGAACAAATCCTGCTGTGAGCTCATCTGCAGCTGGCTGAAGTCAGTAGGATGATGTTGGGTAAAAAGGGTAATTTGTCCCTGTACATGTGGGGGACTGGGTTGGGTACATACCTTTTCTCTCCTTCATATTCAAACTTGATCCTGACATTTCGCTGCTGAAAGAAAAAGAAGAAAATGGTTAGGTCCCAAACTGCAACCCAGATTGACACACAGATCCAAAGCTGACAGCAGTTCTCAGGGAGACTCCCCTAACTCCAGTGGGTGTCTGGTCTATTTAGGGCCAAGCTGCCTGCTGGACTCACGGACTTTGGGGAAACTCCACATTGCTGAGACATGTGCTTGTCAAAAAAATAAGGTCTTCTGTAAACAAGAGGACACTCACTCATCTGTATCTGTTCAGTTTTAATAAAATGCATTAATAAAAGTGGAAAATTTTGAATGCTCTGAACTCAGTTGGGAACAAGGCACTACTATCAGATAGATAGAAGTGTCTGATGTCTGTCCATCTTCAGTGCTTCCCATGGTTTTACCCCAGTACTTTTCTGTTGGAAACCCAAAAAGCAAAGCTCAGAGGATGTCTAATAGAACACAGGAATATTTGGGGCAAAGAAATAAGAAGTAAAAACAAGCATGTTATAATGGAAGGGGAGAGAGAGTATTGGATTTTAAAAGCCAGCAGTGCTGGGGTGGTGGTGGGGGGGTGGTTGTTATTTTCTTAGGACATACAAAATGCAAAGTATATCAGGCATTACTACACTATACACAGTAAATGCCCACCCTGAACTGACCCATTGCTCACCTCAAGAGAAATAATTAAATTTGCCCAAAAAAGAGCCAGCGGAGGCATGGGCAGACTGGGCACACAACTGTGCGGGGACTAGTAAAAGCCACTTCTCCCATCCTCTGTGCATATTTAGCAGCGATCGAGACCACAAGGAGCCTTTTCATTCATTCAGCTTCTCAGACCAAGCCTGAGCCAAGCACCCCTCTAGCATCCCTTGGCTCATGCCAGGACCTTCCCATGATCTCCAAGGCAGATCAAAACCCTTTTTATTTCCCAGACCAGGTTTAGCCACCCCAGTTAACCAGGGCTCTGCCCCTGCTAGTGCACACAAGCCTCCTCAAATAGTGGTTTTCTTCCCATGGAGAAAAAAGTGCTCGCCACCTCCCTCCAAGGTATAACACCAGGGAGGGCTCGGTCCCACACCGCCTGCATCTCACAGGGATAATCCCCAAATGGGTGGGTGACAGCCCTTCCTGAGCAAGGGCCTTATCTCTAACCTTGGATTGCCAGCGCGTGAAGGCACACTTTCCATCCTCTCAGAGGGAAAGCAGAGCCACAGTGAAACAGCTTTGTCTCTAATGAGGAAAATGAGCTGGACGGGCGTCCTTAGGTTTATTTTTAAACTGACAGCTCCTCAAGTTCTGCAAACACCCATCGAAGTTCAGGAAGTCAAGGCTGGAGGCGATTCGGTTGAAAAGCTTAAAACCCAGCAGATTCAGGGTAAACATTTTGGATCATCCAAAACGCATCCTTTTTACCTCTGCTCGTGGCATTTTCTGTGTTTCCAGAAAGGCTGGGAAGAACCAGTGCCAGAACAGTCACCAATTGGGGCATGCCAGCAGTGTTACAGGCCTGTGCTAAACAGGCACTTACATCACCTCGGTGTCTGCAGCCAGTTCTCCAGACCCACAATGTTTGGACAAATTCCACGTTCACTTCTAGAACTAGGCCCAACCCGTAAAAATACCAAACTAACTCTAAAGCAGTCCAAAATTCAAAAGGAGAAGAGATGACCATAACTAACCTAGTGCTGAAGGTCCAAATCATTCTAGAGAGACAGGCAAATACGGGTGGGATTGCCACCTTGGATTATCTCTGTTGGAAAAGAAAAAAAGATATGGGCTCTTTTATGCCAATTTTTATTTGCATGTGCCTCTCTGAACAGGGCCTGGCTGGTTCATCCCTCCTGGATGCTGGCAGTAAATCAGCCGGTGTGGGTTCGCTGCATGTAGCTCCGCAAAGCCCTTCTCTAAAGTAAGAGAAAAAAATCAGGGCAAGGAACTTTTGAGGTTTCTCCTTACAAAGGAGCAGGACATGTAAAGGGAAAAGCTCACGCAGCGCCGGCTTTGCTGCAGGAAACCTTTCAAAACACAGGTTTCACTTTCAGCGCAGACCTGAACACTGCACTGAGCTGGGACATAGCACACCGCTGTCTGTTTATGCTGAGCAACACAAATTTTGCAGACAAATAAGTTTGGAAAAACAGCTTGTGGCTGGAAAATGTCAAAACACTCGTACAAAGCTCGAGAGAGAGAAGAAAAGGGGGGTGGAGTGGGGGGTGTGTGTGTGTGTGTAAAAAAAACCCACCAAAAGCCACAACCCTGCTGCATCCTTTTCTTCTACATCAATAACAGGGCTGATGTGCTATGGCCTGAAGCCAGCAGAAGTAAGCCAGCTGTCCCACACTGCTCCGCTCTGCTTCTGAGCGGAGCAACAAACACACCGGCTGCAACAGGGGAATGAAAACCCACTTCATTTGTTAATTAGATATTATTTTTTTCTGATATAAAACACACTAACCTCTCGCCTCCCTCAAAGAAACCAAGACCTTAAGCTCACAAGCATTTGGAATAGGGATAAATATATATTTTTCTATAGTCTGAGAAGTTGGTCACAGTTTTATTTTGCAGTCTTCCCTTGGCTTGCTCATGTTTTTGACACACAGCTAAAGCTGAATTCAACACTGCTATCAGCAACAAATACTTTTTTCCTTAAAAAAAAAAAAAGTGGGCAGTGCCCAAAGCACTAGGAAGTCCCAGGGGGATGCAAAGCACTTCCTAAATGCCGGAGCAGGCTGTGATTTTTTACACCCATGGAAATCTGGTTTGGAGCAACTGGTTTGAGATTACACAGGGAGTCTGGGGCACTGCCAAGTGCTGGAGCAAAACCTCACGGAAGTCTGCACCCAGGGTCTCAAACGCACGATCGAGGGGAAGGTAGGGTCAGCATCTTCTCCTTAAGGACTTCAACACAATGTGCAAATGCTTGAAGGCAAGTCATGGAAGAGGTGCAGGTGGTGGAGGCTACCGGGTCCTACAAACTTTTGCAATTTTGTGAGAAATGAAGACAACAGCGACTCCTCGTTGCACAATCCAAGTGGTGCTATTTACCTTCCCTGCCATCAGATGTCAAATGAGGTTAATGGCAGCCTTGTTCTCCCCACAATCAAGCGGTCATTAGTTGGTGTAGAAGAACAAGCTGAGACATCCAAGAAGGGCGTGTGTTAAATACAATGGAGGAGAGGGGTAAGGCCATGCCACAAGGCACCAGCCTTAAACACTGAGCTCTGGCAGCAGATTTCAGCAACAGTTTCACAGAGCACTGTGAAAGCTGAGGCAGATAATGGCGCAAGCAGGGGAAACTGAGGCACAAAGGCATGAGGTGCTTTGCCTAAGGGTGTAAAGAAAAAGCCCAGCCTGGGGAAGAGAAGGCTCCAGGGAGACCTTATTGCAGCCTTTCAGTATATAAAAGGGGCTTTATAAGATGGAAGGAGACTTTTTATCAGGTCCTGTAGCGACAGGACAAGAGGCAACAGTTTTAAACTGCAAAAGGCTAAATTTAGGTCAGATATAAGGAAGAAATTTTTTATGATGAGGTTGGTGAGACACTGGAACAGGTTGCCCAGAGAAGTTGTGGGTGCCCCGTCCCTGGAAGTGTTCAAGGTCAGGTTGGACGGGGCTTTGAGCAACCTGATCTTGTGAAAGATGTCCCTGCCCATGGCGGGGGGGGGGGGGTTGGACTAGATGTCCTTTAAAGGTCCTTCCAACCCACACCATTCTGTGATTCATTCTATGAAGCAGAGTGGCAGAGCCAAGCACAAAATTTAGATGTTGGATCTTCTAGGTTGTATGTACTGAGCAACTTTCCCTCTCCACGTGCATTTCCGTACGACATGGGGCACGGAGGAGCCCGCATCTCGGCTGGCGCCTGTAGGCCCTGCTGCGACACAAACAAAATAAGCGACAACCCTGACAGGAAATACCACAGTAATTCCCTTCGTTTCTGGAATAATTTCTGCTCCAAGATACTTGTACCGGCATTTCCTCCAGCCCCACTAACAAATGGTATCTTACTCTTTCTTGCCATCTGCCTCGGAAAGGAAAAAGCAAAGCCACCGCAGTGGCCACAAACCCATCACCATCTTTCCAGGCTTTCCTTGAGGTATTTTTAGGTCCTTCCTCAAAACTTCTAATTTCACGAAAAGACCACAACTGCCGAGCTTCAGAGGAAGCGCTGACGGGAATTGGGGGGGGCAAAGGAGGCAACCGCTTCTGCCCGCAAGGCACTCAGCTGGGGACTATGCACCCCAGCGGGCTCGGCCAAGCTCGGCCCCCGGAGCTGGAGCAAGCAGCCCTGCACGCTGGTTTAAATTAAGGAAAACGTTGGAAAAAAAATGGAAAAAGTGTTTCCAAACGAGGTGAATCATGATCTTATACAGAGATCCCTGAAGAGCTGACTGCTGTTTATAATAAAAGCACACACGGAGAGCAGGAAAACATGCAGTTAGGCCTAAAATGGAAGTGGCTTCGGAGGAACAGGAGGTGCTGAGCACCCTCAGCTGCTGAACACCCAGAGGATCGATCAGACTGGGGGCGTGAGTCCAAGCTGAGCAATACCATGCCCATGGAGAACGGCAACTGATGGTGCAGGGACACCCTTGCTGCATCGCCTCAATGCCACTGACTGCAGGCAGGGACCCAGTGAAGGAGACAGCCCCGCACCTCCACGGCTGCCCGTGTGCTAGTGTGGCACCAAGAGCTGAAGCACCTAGAGCTGCCACGTTGTAAAATCCTGGATGAACACCAAGTTCAAAGACTCCCCCCATCACGCCCTCTCCTCCTCCCAAATTCAGCCGCTGTCAGAAACAGCGTTCTGGTTGGACTCCACCTCTGTGGCTTGCTTTTAAAGCTGCTCTTGTCAAACCTAACCAGAGGACAGCTTTGCCCATGCTGGGACAGGGCCTTTGGATCACTCCTTCCATCCAGATCCATGGTTGCCTCACAAACCACCTGGGACAAAGCATCTGACTCCAGCATTAACCCTTCTGAGGTCAAGAAAGGCAGGAAAAATCATCAGAAGGGGCCTCCCCTTCCCTTCGGTGCTGCACCAAGAGGGACTCATTCCAGCTTTGCTCTTACCCACCCACAAGACCTTGGGCACTTACTTTGCCTCAGTTTCCCCCCTGGGTAAAATAGGGGCAATGAAGGAGTTCCATTTCTGCATGCTGGAGGGTAAGCAGAGGGATTATATTCACTTCTCTCATTTTCTACTTGTTGGATTAGGAAACAATGAGAAAACCCTGCTGAGCGGTGCAGCGTTCAAGCATTAGTGCTCTAGTTACTCCTTTGTACGAAGCCACAAAGCAGTGGGATTTCTCCTCAACTTCTGGCTTCGACCAAGAGAAATCAGCACCCCTGGGCCAGGCTGAGGGGACTTCTGCACCTCCCCGACGTGCACGTTGTTTGCATTAGTCCTGTTCTCGCCCCTGCTTTTAGCAACAGGACGTTCGTTACAAGCCAGACAGCTGGACCACGTCCCTAAACCGCAATAGGAGATGACTAATCCGTGTCATTAGGAATTATCTGCACAGAACCCCCACACGCTTCGGCTTATTCAGCAATCAGACAGAAAGGGGTTTGTCTGGGATTGCCCCCTTCTTCTCTCGGGGGGTGGAAGCTATGAGATATCCTGGTCCCCCTGGATCCTTACAGCTCTTTTCCTCCGAAAAAGCAAGCCCAGTACATAAGCCCCTCAGAGGCCTGTGGAAAGATGATGTCTAGAGGGTTCATTGCTCCCCGTTACAGATATTTTTGGTTTATACAGCAGCAGAAAACACAGGCTTCAAAATTTTTATCCAATATCACCTACCTGGCAGGGAATAGCTTTTTTTCCAGCTGGGTTTCTCCTTGGTATTACCCTCTTAGCACCCAAGTCAGCTCCACACACAGACAAGGGAAAGCCTCTTCCCCAAATCCTTGGGACTCCACTGCCTTTGCCATCTCCAGCCAAGCCTTTCCCAACCGGTGCTGCTGCCCTCTTGGTCCCTTGCTTCTGCCCCCCAGGTGGGGCAATCCCTGCAGATCTCCTCATAGAGACTCCCATCTTCAAGGTGATATTTACGGACCCTCATCATACTCCCCAACAGTAAAACAGAGGTGATAAAGCCAAACTCCTTTTAGGCTGCTTGAAGACCTACAAACAGAGAGCCCTAGAACGTGAGCTGTATTTCATTCTAGTTACGAGCAAGCCTTGTCCTGTATCCAACTTGCCAAAGAAAAGAGACTCTGGAGGTAATTTACTAAAAGAACAGCTTTCAGGTCAGTCTGACATTTGTTGTGCATGGGAAAACGTTCCTCGCAAGTACTGGACTTCGTTGCCGTGAGGGAACTTGCAATCAAAATTAACGTGGCAGAGGAATTGCTAGCTGTCATCAGCTGTGATAGAGGCCCACACCAATGCCTTGTCACTAGACCGAAGTGCAGCACTGACAACCAACTTCATACCGTGAGTTGCCAAGCGCTGTTTATATAAATAAATGGATATGCACATAAATAGACAGATGCAAAATAAATGTTAATATAATTGCTCCTTTCTCCTCCATGCTTTTGTTTGGGATTTCTAATTCTTTGTGGTTTCCCTTTTTCCTCAGTGATCACAATGCAGATCCTTATTCTGCTGTTTCCTCTTTCCCCTCTTCAGAGGAACCGCCATAAACAAACTCTGTTGTCTGTTCAGTCCAGGAGACTGCCTGAAAGACAGTGACTGTGACTCTCCTTCCAGCCACACCAGAGGATGCATGAGGAATAACGGATTGATAAAAGGAATTATGGAGGAATAATAGTGCAGAGGATGCACTAGGAATAATGTCGGGATGATCTCTCTGCTCCCAAAGAACGGCTCCGTTTTAAAGATTGTAACTTACGCGCGGAAACAAAAGGGTGTCCATCTCTATCCCTCTACCCTGTTTTCTCACAAGGCAGAAAGGCAGTGTAACGTAGTGACTGACACACCTGACCAGGACTCGGGAGGCTGGATTCAAGCTCAGCCATCACATCTGCTGCCAGCTGCCTGGGCAATCTAAGGGAGGAAACTCATCCACACTGTGCATCAAGTATTGCTCTTCTCATTTCCAGCTTGTTCTACCACGAGGCATTAGACATCCAGAAACTCAGCCTTAGTCCTAAACTCATTTGTAAGGAAAGCAAACTAAAAAAAGAAAGATTTTCACGCAATTTGCCAAAGGATGTTCATTTCATAAGATGATCTGAAGCAAAACTGTCGATATTTTTGGGAAGAAATATTGTGTAGCACACACCACCAGAGACTACTTTCTTGTGTGGCCGAGGCCTACCAGGAATACTATCTGGCAGGCTCCAAATTTCAACTTCTGTCAAGAGAACACTAAGGAACCCCTCCAGGAGACAGGATGAGATAGCGCTTTGGTTGTGTTTCTCTGTGGACCAAAAAACTGCTGCAAGCCACAAAGGGACAGGCTAGTTAGTCAACACATTGTTGTTGAAAGTGTTTTTCAGTGGAAATTTGGAACACTGACTAAAGGATTCCCATGCCTCAGAAAAGCATTTTTCCACAGAAAAAAAGATTTTTTTTTTTTTTTTTAAAAAATCTAACAACTGAATGTCCAGACCCAGGTATTTCAATGCGAGCATGTTGCTGCAGGGCCTCATAAGAGACACCTACAATGAGATTCCCAAGAGGAAAATTTAGCATCTAAACGCCCCATGCCTCACTCTCCCTCCCCAAGAAGGGAGACTGTGCAGTGCATCCTTCAGCCCAACCAGCCAACCTGATCACAGAAAAAAATAAAAAAAGGAAAAAAAAAAAAGGAACACCAAGTATTAAAGGAAAAACAAATCACAGGCATGACAACAGCATTTCTAAAGCAATCTTTTCCCCCCCATCAATTTCTGTGCTAAAAAACAAGGAGGAAAAAAAAACAAACCCAAAAGTGACCCAAACAAGTCGATTAAAAGTTTCTGAGCTGCAAACATGAACCAAGTCCCCACTAATTCCACCTACTTTGGCCACTCCCCACCTCGCAGACTAGACTCCCATCGTCCCACGAGCCAGACTTGTTCCAGCTAGTCTAATTTAGTGAAGCAACAGTTCAACATACTCCAACGCCCTTCATCTCATGGGGCCTGTTGTTCTGAATCCTCAACCCCGGATGCGCAAGGAGAGTGGGATGCTGACTATTCGCGTCTCCTCCATCAGAGAGCTCTGAATAACAAATGAGCACGCAGCTACGGCTGGTCCACTTATAGATAAAAAGAAGAATCATAAAGGAGGCAATGTTTTTCCAAGCATCAACGTTGTAATTGGGAAGGAAAGTTTGATTCCTAATATAATAAAATTAAACACAAGTGGCAGCCGACAGTTCTAAAGCTGATATCAGAGCACAACATAACTCTATTGGTGATTTATAAGTGAAAATACAGAGTGGATGGGCTGTGGATACGAATTTGATTGCAAGACATCAACTTTATGAAACTTCTGTAGATAAGAATTCAGCCAATGAAAACTATTATTTACCTTATTTTAGATTAATTATCTGGTTAACTGTATATCTGCAGCATTTACAGCAACAGTTTTCAACAATGACAGCAGGGATTTTCCCTTATTGTGAGAAAACAAACATGTTATTTAAGAGAAGTCTAAAAAGCTTTGCTGTCCTGAAAGCAACTCAAGATGGCTTGGCATGGTCCCCACCCATCAACTTGCAGAAAATGCTACCCTCGGAGCCATCCAAAGCTGCACTGGATTGTCTGCTTTGCCTGCAGCTGCAGAGAGAACCAGCTCTGAATTTCTCTGGTCAGTTTTGTAAACATCTTGGACTTCTTTCAGCATGAGCTGAACACAAATCCAGTGATTCAACTTGGACAGCTGCTACCGCCAGGACACACTTTAAAACAGACATGCTACGTGCACACTTTTCCCCTCTGCATCCAGAGCTGTTTGTTAGCAGCACAAGTGCCGTTAAAATATGCATGACGACAGTAAATGACAATTTGTTTTCTTCCTTGCTAGGCATTCAGCAATTGTAAAGTTGATTGCAAGCTTATTCTAAGCTATAGCACTAGAAGTGGAATTCCAAGTGGATTTGCTCACATGGTTCTCCAGCACCTTCCTGGTCCTATTAATTACTTTTCCCCTTCTTTTTTTCTTGCTATTTTGACAACTGAATCCTTTCTTCACAACTTTCGTGTTCACATAATATTTGTTCCATACGCAAACAGGCTATTAAATCTACTTTAGCTATTATATTGATGTCAGCGAATAATTTCTGACATTGCTCAAGGGACAACGTTTTTGCTCACTAGATCAACTCTGAATGCGCAACAGGGCCAAAATGTTTGGGTTTAGGAGCATAAAGATAAACACCAGTAATTAATACTGAAACACTTTATATAAGAATGACATTATTCCTCCCAAAAGGGCCTGGGTGTCTACAGCTCAAAGTTGGCAGTCTGTCTTTCAAATATCTGAAGTAAAATGTGCACATGATAAATACCGTATTTCATCAACGCTGTCAATAGAAAACACTTGACTAATCCAAATCTTACAGCTGCACAGCCTCTAACAAGTTCTACTACCTTCAGTGCTAAGCAAGAGAAAGAAGTGCCTTGGGGTGAGATTTGAGATTTAAAACCAGTTTCAGGCTCTATTGCTATATTTGTGAATGATTTAAGGTATCACTCTTCTCCTCTGCTCCTCCATTGCTCCTCTGTGATATGGGGATACCTGTAGCTTCTTTTCAGCTCTTCAGAAAGAGGTCCTAAAGCTTATGCCTCGGTAAAATTATGTTATTTCTGATGTGCTGAGCTCCTGCAGTACTGTTAACTTCAGTTCTAACATTTTAAATTCTGTTCTCCCAGCATGGTAAGCACCGTGCCCACCTCTTTGGTCTACTGGAGCTTGGGGTAGACTCAAGCAATGCCTTACCTGCTTGCTGGTGTGGACACTGTTTTTATTCCTGTTGTTGTCCAGCAGCCCCCCACATTTGCCCAACGCTGCCAAATCCTTCATAATAGAATTCAGAGCTTCTTCTTCATCTGCAAAAGAAGGAGAGACAACTGATGTGTGGAAGGCAACCTCGCCCCTGGAAGTGCAGAGTAAAAATACAGCATTGCAAATACAATCTTTCAACCCAAATGGGTCAAAAGACATGATGTCTAGCCTTCCTATTAAGAGAGATATTCAAAGACTACACCACAGTTCCTCCCAGCCCATCGTGTCTTGGAAATACAGGTCTCTTCATCACAGGTGAGACAGATCCTCAGAAAAGCCAGTGGCTGAGTGTGAGTGACCACTGCTCCTCCAGCTCCTAGCCCATGTCTGCTACCCATGGGGCCCTTTGGAGAGGGACCGATAGGCCAGATGCACTGTCCAGGGGGCTGGATCCAGTTTCTGAGGTATAAGGTGGTGCTCTAGAGGACAGAAACCTTTCAGGACCTAGAAAGCTCATGCAGCAGGTGATGGAGTACACCACAGTTCTTTATCTCCTCCTTTCCTCCCTCTTCATTAAAGATGCTCAAGAGCCACAACTGATTTTCAAAACTAGAGCCAGTGAGAAACCATGGGACAGGGCAAGAAACTCATTAGAAGAGGTAACAAACTCAACTATGATGGATAGAAGAGACACACACACTGAGAGCCCGTATGGTATTTCTGATTTCTGCAATAACTAGAGAACTTTGAAGGACCCATTTGATCTGAAACCAATCTCCTCCTTTTCAACACTTCTACATCTACAGTTGTGGTCTCTTAAAGCAGCTGTAAACTATTACATTGCAAAAGAGCAACCACAAGCACTGAAAACCCTATCAAGACCTAGGGCACACCATACTCGTTAGGAGGGTGTAAGAACCTGTTGCATGCTCCATGTTCATGATACAGTCAAGACAGGCAGGTATTAGGCACATGCGGCTATTACTGTAAAAAAACAAATACAGCTACCGCATTTTGTGTAAAAGCGAGTGTCTCCAGGGATAGAGCCACCCCTATGCCAAACCAGCCTGCAGATTTAACTCAAAGTCCGCGAAGATGTGAAAGATCACAAAAACTATATGAAATCAGACAGGACTGGACCCAAATACTGAGGTTCTTTCCCCAGGGAGGTGTATGTCCAGGATCCTCATGCTCAGATACAACATCATCTCCCCTTTTCCCGCTTCTCCTGCTGGGTTGTATCAGGACTGAAGCTGTGAAAAAAAGACTTCTCATGCATGCTGTGCACCCAGAGCCATCTCATTAAAGAAATAAGGGGAAAAATGGGGGAAAATGTTTAAAATCCAGTGTCACTTTTATTTTAGAGCTCAGAAATGAGCTCTAATGCCTATATCAGGCATTAGGAAAATGCCTACATTTTCCTGTAGGCAGTGTGTGTGTATATAAGTTTACAATATAATATAAATATATACTTATAGATCAATATTACATATATAATTAATAAAATAATAAAATTCATATCATAGTATATTAAACTGCAATTCCTCTTCCCTTCCACATTTCTCTACCCACTAAAAACACAGGTATGTTTTTCCAGAGGGGTGGCAGGGAGCATAACCCGAAATGCTACAAGA
>NW_008825616.1:4443031-4468919 GCF_000699105.1 Pygoscelis adeliae
GGGCAGCGTGGACACAGAGGGGACACGGGGGGACAACAAAAAAAACAACAAGAATGTTCCCATAGTTTGGGGTTTGGGGTTTTTTTTGGGGGGGTGGTGGTGGGGGAGTTGTTGTTGTTGTTAAAAGGGACCTCTGGGGACATGCATAGTTTTCCAGACAGATTTTGTAATAGGAAAAAAAAAAGCCCAAACACAAAAAAGAAGAAAAAAGCCTTTTTTTTGTGCAGGGGGAAGGGAAAGGGGGGAGGGACAAGTTAAAAAGAAAACCAAAACAACAAACACAAAACCAAAACCCACACACACCACCCTCCAGGAATTTTCCACCAAAGCTATAATCTCTAAAATCCCCCTCACCCCTTTCTTTTTTCCAACCCGAGTGACAACAAAAGTTTCCTGAACTCACTGACACAAAACACAGTCCGTGATGTCATGGCGAAACAGGGCTTCAACAGGCAGCGGCAGAGTTGGGCTTTTGCTAGCAAAACCACCCGATTCACCACCACTCTCCCACCTCCAAACCTTCCTGGACATGCCTGGCAGCTTCTGCCAGGAGATGCATCTCTGGTTAACCCACTGGTGCCCTGCAAGGATATTCCAGGACTTAAAAGAGTCTGGAACTGCCTGTCCCAAGGAGGGACAGCAGGGTTTGCTGGTGGTCAATAGTAATAATAATAATAATAATAATAAAATAATAAATCAACAAACAGGGACAGAGTAACTTCAAAGTTTTCTGGAGTAACTGTTAGCTGCTCCCACCATTCCTCCCAAGAGGAAGACCTGGCAGCCCTCAAGAGCTGGCTCAAACCCCCCCACAGAGCACATCGCAGAGAGCTCCCACCACATCCCATGGGTGCCCGCGAGGATTAACCACGCAGCCGAGAGCAATAGCATGAACCACACTTTTGCTAGGATGTCTGATGAGCACATGGCATCACTGAAGACCTCAAAAAAAGAGAGATCTTTGAGCTGAAGTGGATCCTATCACTATTACCACTAGAGATGAGTATTCAGGGTCCCTGCTTCAGTGTTATTCCTACAGGGTAGGTTACTTTGTCCCTCGTACAGACAGTAGTCATAAGGGATTGTGACAATTTCACTAGAAGGAAGCTGGAAGTGAGCAACCCTGCAAAATGCAGAGAGACCGCGATTGAAAATCACCTCTGCAGGGTATACAGAAAACCTGGATGTCCTCACTGCTTATCCTACCACATGGGGCTTACGCTGGCCACCAAGTCAGGGTATTCAAACTAATTTGTCACAAGTTGTCTACTGATCGAGAAAGCAAGGAAGGCCAATTTCCCATGGACTTCCATCTTCTCCTTAAACACCAAGGGGTTTCCAATGTCCAGGAAAGGTTGCGTTTATATTACATTGCCTTCAAAGCAATAACCAAGTCTTCCTCCTCTACCTACCCATCAATTTTGTCAAAACTTTTTGCAACGCAGTCTTCTGAGTCCATCGAATACAGGTTTAAAAATTCCTGGTGCTGCAACCCCACCTGCATGACTGTGAAAGTCGCATTTCCTTAGAAAGTCAGGCTACCATCTCTGCCAGAAGCATCCTTTTGCATCTCTCCCAACACAGCAAAGAAAGAAGCATCCATTCACTTTCAGTAACTGCTTAAATTTAACTTATTTTCAGAAATACCCAACCATCAACTTAATCAGCCTAGAATCAGTGGTGTAAAACTGGGTCCTAGCTGTCCTGAATCAGGTACTAGAAGCAAAAAAAAAAAAAAAAAAGGGGGGGGGGGGAAGAGAAGATATTTCTACTATTTAGGCTGTCAACTCAGCATCTTTGTCCCTCCATCTAGTTAAAAAAAAAACCTATGCCAAAGAGCATTCTGAAGAGCATTTGAGAATTTTTTATTATAAAACGTGTTACTTGTCAAAAAAAACCAAAATACACATCCATGCCATCACTGCTACAAAATAAGGTAAGAAAACGTCTTCCTATACGAACAGGAAAGGTTGTTTTCTGCTGCTGCAGCGTGAAAGAACACGACTTAGGCACAAGCAGAAATACGTTATTTCCTTGAAGCAATGTATTTCTATGTGCTTAAGTAGCTTTTTAACTACTTCTAACAGCGTGTTTTCAGTCTAAAAGAACTGCAATTTCAGAGGGACTATGACCGAAGCCTCAACTGTTCAAAACAAAGCAAGAAAAACCCCACACCATGCTCTGAAGCAACTGCAGAGCAGGAGCACAATTTGCATCATCGGTTGCAAAACTGACACTTCCCAGTCCTCTCCATGACAGCTTTGCACAGGAACTGATGCTTTCCAGACTAAGCCTCTTGCCCATCCTAATTACTGCTCTTGGGGTCTCCGAGCTGACTCCCAAGAAGGGTGGAGAACTTTGTTCCATGGAAACAAGCAGCCAGCTCAGCCAGTTCAGTCAAAATTCAAACAAGCACTGAGACTTACTGGATAATTAAATCCAAATGCCGCTCCCAAGCCTCTCCAGTGAAAGGGCCATCACAGGCTGCTCGCTCGCCGTTTGGCTTGGTTTGAGTGAGCAGAGGGTGCAGGATGGATGGCTCTCCCTAGGGGAAAATGCCAGGGAATCGATAGGAATCCCATGCCCATGGGACACGCAAGATCAAGTTCTCCTGATCTAGCAGTGGCAGGACCCAAATATGCTTCAGCCTTGTGAGAAGGCAGCATTGAGACTACACAGCAAACATCTTCCCAGGCTCTGCCGTGGCTCCAGAGCAAACCAGCTGCAAGCTGCACAACACCAGTGAAGTATCCGCAGAGCTCAGATGGACTCGGAGACTCATGGAAACCACTGACTTTGCGCAATGTGAGCAGGTTCTTGCACCTGAACCTTCTGGCCCAGCTTCACTCTTGCACCATTTTGTACAAATTCACTTAAGGTATTGTACGTTGACAGGATGAATTACTTGTACAACGAAGCCTGCTCTTTCCCCAGCACAACATGTAAACAGGAATATTTGTACTATGGAAGAGTAGGACAAATAAAAGCTGATTACACAGACAGCAAAAATGAAATGTAAAAATCAATTGTGTTTGGTGCTGTCTCTTTGTCCCCAGTGTCTCTTCTTCCATCCTCAGCTTGTTCTTTATATTCAGCCATTTCCCTTAATAGGAAACTCATTTCTTTCTTCTCTACTTCCCACCACCACCCCAATTTTGCACTTTTTCAATCATCTTCCTGTGACAAAGCTCATTTGATCACATTGCCAGCCCACCCAATTAAGGACCACTTCCACCCAAATATAATAGAGGTCTCAAAGATATTCATGTCCCAAAGGTTTGGAGGCGGGGGGAAATATCCACAGAAGAAGTCAGCCAAGAGCCCTCCCAGGAAGCAATGACAAGCAGAGCTACAGTGGACATGGGAAGGTTGGGTTTATGCTTTAATTAAAGTACGCTGATCCATTTTGTCAGGATCTTATAAAAACCAGAACACCTTCTTCTCTCATCAAGTTTTCAGTTCTGTAAGATGTTAAGATTCACAGGTCGAAGGCACTACCAATGTGAATCTAGGGCATTCAGCACTTAGTAAAATCAACTATGAAGTGAAATCAAAAAGCTGCAAGATGACACATCTCTCTGCCCTTCAGATACCCGTTTCTGGCGCTGCTACATGGCTTCGGTTCCCGCGTGCGTGCAGGAGAGAGGAACTTGGAGTTTCAATCTTACTACAGCAAGCTCACTGCTGAACGAGAAGGGAAAAAAAAAAAAAAAAAGGCAGGGGAGACATAGTGAGCCTGAAGGTCAACACGGACCACCCAAAACAATTCAACAGTCAGGAGAGAAAGCAAAAGAAGAAGGGACAAAGGAATAATTTAGCTGTGTTCAGATGGTCTAGACAGTGCTGTTATTGTTGGCTTCACTAATAGGTCATTACTAAGAGGCAGCTTACGGTAGTTCCATGAAGCTGCTTCCATCAACACTGCAAAAAAAAGCACCAGCTGGATGAAGCACGCAGAAAAGCCTGCAGAAGTAAAACAGAGACTTGTAAAACACGGCAAGTTCTGATTTCGGCCTCTGTCACACACCAGGCAGAGCTGGGGCTGGGAAAAGTTGGGGAAAAATCCTGGGTGTTGCAGAAGGGACGAATATTGTCCTCTGAGTCATTACTGAGCAAGGCTGGAGCGTGTAGCTAAGGGGCCGCATGCTGTCATATACACTTCCGCTGGGATCCAACGTAAAACCACAGATGTGACCACTTGTGGTCACTAAAGATCCCACTGTGCTTTTTGCAACTGTGATGCTGATAGCCTGGCTCAGCCATTGTGCCTGTGTAAATTCCAGCAGCACCCCCCATCGCTAGCATCCACCTCTCTGGAAGGTGATGCAACTGCTGGGGATATCCCCGGGAAGAGTTCCGTGAAGGCTGAGAGGGGATGAGGAGAGGATGGGAAGCCTCACAGAAACATTGTTGCCTTCAGTAAAAGCCCTTTCAAAAGGCAAGACTTGGAACATGTGAAAAAAAATATTGAAATGTAATAAAACACAGTGAAAAGAAATACGGAACCACATGACTATGACACTGAGAATCTTAACTTTGGCCTACAAAGGACATCAGCCTTTCATTTTTTCTGGTTTTGGAAAACATACATTTATTTGATTAACTGTTATATGACATTTATCATTTACCAAAGAGAATCCTCAACTGAAAGCCAAAACTCACTATCTCAATGTCACTCAGTACCTACAAAGGCCTGTCTCTGTCCTCATGGACTTTCAGCTAAACTGTCAGGTGGAAAGAGAGATGAGCTGGGTTTTGTGTTTCATTTTACGGACAGCAATCTAAGACAGACAAAAGTCTTGCTCAAGACTACACAAGTCTGAAGCCAGAGCTAAATATGTTAACGGAGCTTAAATTCAGAAAGGACTTAACTTGTATCTAGCCTTCCTGGCCGTATACAAAGGCCACAGAAATTCATTCATCAGCCTCTACATCATTATCTTGATCCAGAATCACAAAAAACAGTCTCTTTCAGAAAGCTGCCCAGAAAGTCTCAGTTTGAAGAGCTCACGCATTTATTCCAATAACCTCTCTGTAACAAATCTCCCTCTAAATTCTAGTTTGAGTATAGCTCGCTTTGTATTGTACTCATTAGATCTTGACATTGCTGTATCTTGGAGACCCCTCTATTAACAGAAATCCCCCACCCCATCTTCTGCAGGTATTCACAGACTGCAATCGCATCCCCTTTCAGCCCTTCTTCATGTAACTAAATGGAAACACACAGCTTCTTACATTAGAGTAATCCTTAATTCATTCCTACAGCTCTTTCCAGTTGTCTTTTATTTTTTCTTTATGAAGAGCAGAGCAAACGTCAGAGTAGCATATAACATTCAATGCCCACAACACCTTTTCATTCCTATTTGCAGTGTGAGCATGGGGTAACAGCAAACTTGGCCCATGTGTTACAGTGAAAGTTCACGTCTACTGGACCAACAGGAACTTGGACTGCCCACTGCCTTCGTTAGGAGGTCAATGTCATACCAGTCCTGGGTTTGCTTTCCTGGACCAGGGAACTAGACAACAGTGGACAACACTGACCAATGTGAATGCAAGTGTCGAAGAACTTGCTTGTGAAGACAAATGCTGCCTTTTCTCCAAAAGCCAGAGGGAAAATAAGCTTGGAGATGAAGAGAAACCCAGGACTTTTGGGTTTCTTCAGCACCTGCAGACACCGTCAATAGACATGTACTGCAACCAGGATTCAGGCCACGCACAAAATACCAGGGGCAGAGCTACCAAGACAGCATGGACTCAATGATCTTAAGGGTCTTTTCCAACCCAAATGATTCTATGATTCTAAATAGCAGAAGGGATCAATTAATAAGTAAACACTGTCACAGTGACTGTCACAGTCAATACTAGGAAGGAGACTGGCAAGTCAAGAGCCTGACTTGGACCATAACAAAAGCCCCTAAGGAAGTGAAGAAGGGACCCAGACACTCTCACAGGCAGCTAAAATACTGTTTTGTAACTCACCCCCCCTTAGAAGGGCTGTCTGTGAATGAAAGGCGGCAAAACAGATTGCTGCATGCATCCATCTAGTGACAGAGACGCAGATAAACCTCCATGTAAATTAAACCCACATGCACAAATCGTTTTGCCGCTGTCTGGAGCAGTGTTCAGTATCTGATAAAGAGAAAAATTACCCAGTTACGCCCCCCCAGTCCAGATTACTGTGCACTGCAGCAGACACACCAGTGGAGCACGTTCCTTTTGCAAGTCAGCAAAGGCTCGCCGACAGCTGGATTCTGCTGTTGTTCACCCTCCTGCAACCCCACCCAAGGGATGGCAAGGTCACCCCTGTGTATGACTCGAGGGCAGGGCACAGCTCAGCAGGTCACACAGAGCAATTATACATGAGGAAGTGAGGAAAGACCCTTCTGATATGCAGGATTTCTTGGCAGGAGTTTGCTCGCTGACGTCTTAAGCTTGGGACACACAAATTGACATAGATAACTAATGCTGTGAGGTGCTGGGGTTTCTTGAAAGCACGTTGCTCCTTATCAAGGAGTTATGATGCTAAAGGGTGCACCATCTAATAAGTATAGAAGATTATTAATACTTTATCTGACAAATCAATGGTAAACGTTTGCTCTCCATAAATGACATCATTTTGGATTTTAATTTTGCATTTATAGCACAACTAGTAACTGCTTTGTGAAAAGAAACAAAACCAAACCCGTCAGAGGCTTTTGACAGCTACAGACATCCACCACGCCAAATGCCCAATAAAACATCTGTGGTTTTAAGGTACAGTTATACTATCACACAGACTCTTTTCTCAGGGATAAAGCTCATTTTGAGAGTTCCTGCCTCCTATTCCCCCTCTACCCCATGGTATCCCTCAGGTATATAACCCATATAACTACTGGTAAAACTGCACAGTCAACAGATCAGAGAACCTGTTTAGATGAAAAACAACCCTTCCCTTTACATCCCCTTGCAAAAGGGGATAGAAATTAGTGCTCAGGAATGGGCTTGAGGGGAAAGCAAAAATCTGTTTTAAAAAGCTAAACCAATTATTTTTTTAAAAGATAATTAGTAAAACTATATATCACATATATAATTAATTCTTATCACCACAACAACAGGGCCCAACCAGTCCCCAAAATAATCATGTACACAAATAAGCAAACACCTCCAATGTAATGTTAAGTGACTGCGCTCTTAACATGTCCATAAGAGCATTGAGAAAACAGCAAAAGAGAATAAACTAGCAAATAAATATGTTATATCATAATGTATTGCAATACGGTATGTGCAATAACGAAGAACTTCAGCTGCCCTCTGAATTTCCCCAGGGAAAACAAAAAACTAAGGTAACACTACTGGGAATTCACCTCCGTTTAGGTAAGACGAGAGTGACGACCTTATAACACTGAGTGATCAGTACCTTACAAACACCAAAACCTTTCCAGGGCATCGAATGGCAAGTTTTATCACCTACGTAAAAGTTTCAGTGGCTAATCCACAAGTCATACAAGAAATTTCTCTTGATGAACACGAAGGGCTGTGGCACGACACTGATGTGCCTTTGTCCTAGAGATTTACCAGGGACTTTTGCAATGGAAAAGGACTCAGATTACGTCTGCGGTTCATTACAACCCTCTGCTCCCAAAATAGCCATCCCTCTGACAGCGCCGTGCACAGTAAAATTCCATGGGATCAGAGCTGCTGGCAGAGCTTTCCCATGCTCTGCAACACACCGCCCTCCTCCACAGCCCCATCCCTGTGCACACTCGTCACCACATGTCCCCCATACATCCCCGCACACACGGAGGGTGGCGAAGCCCAGCTAAGAAGCCATTCCCCCCCCCAGATACAGCCCGTGCGACATCCCAACAGCCAGATTTGGTTAGGGCAAAGCAGCTTGGGGACCAAGGCACGTAAACTCTCTGGCGTTACAGGGTGAGGAGAGCTGCTCGGAGGCTGCACTGTGGTGGGTGTCCGTGCTGGACAGCTCAGAGATGGGCAAAAATCTTGGCCCTTGTAGGGTTTATCCCGTGGCTTTCAGATAAAGGCTGAGGCACAAAAGCCAGCCTCCTCCCTCCTTCTCACAGCCCCCCTCTTCCAGCAGCACAGTCCCACTGTGCCCTGTAACAACTGTGGGGGTCCAGCCATGGCACCCCACACTCTTCAACCATCCTCAGCTAATGGGGCAAACAATGGGGTTAAAATTGGGTGGCATTTGGTGGTGGGGGGAAGATTTGCTGAAGAGGGCAGAATTGGGGAAAACAGGTGCTGCCCCTCATATCCAGCCAGCGACTTGGATCCTGGAGCAGGAGACGTGATGGTTCAATAATAAAAAGCACACCAGCTTTTAGTGATATAAAGGGTTTCAGTGCTTCCCCAGCACTTGCTGACTGACCCCGCACCCTGTCACCACAGGGCTGTGAGGCTTAGCCCAGGCCCAGCTACCATGACACCCCTGGCTGCAGCGGGGTGCAGAGGCCCAGCCGCATCCCCCACGCCATGGGGGACAAGACGGGACCCTGGTGTGCTAGTCATACCCACCATCTCTCTAAGAAGACACCCCTCAAACTCTTCTCCAGCCCCCAGCAGGCATAATTTTGCTGCCAAAAGGGTGGCAGCGTGGCGCCTAGCCCTGAATCAGTCCCCAGCACTGAGCACACCACGCAGGGCTGGGACCCACAAGAGGAGTTCTGATGAGCTCTGCGCTCCTTAGACTGTTTTTGTCTTTAGTCATCTAAGCGAGACCAGCACCCAAGCCCTGCCCTGTGACCTTCCACAGCTAATTGCCAGCTTGCCATCTGCTTTGTCCATGCCACCTCATGGGACCCCAGCCAGCTCCCCTACCCCCTGGGCTGCTCCCTATAAGGAGAGCAGACGATGCCACACCATTTTGGGGGAGGAATTTGGCCATACCCACACACGCAGTGCTAAAGCATGAGCCGTGACACGTTTTGCTGGCTACCACAGGTGTAACTGGGTAAGCTGCTTTGCCTCGAAGTGCCTCTAAACTTGGCTGTGAAGCAGGGACCATAACGCAGACCGTGTTTGCAAACCCATTTGAGGCGCACAGGGAACGACGAAAGTGCACCTCAGTCCCCTGCTACCAAAGCTCATAAAGAGATCTAAAGCATGGCAGAGATTAAATAAGCAAGTCTCTGTTAGCCAAAGAGCAAGTATTTACCCTATGGGGCACCAAAGAGAAACTTAACCTAGCCCTGACCGTTCCAGCTGCCAAAGGCTTCCCAGCCCTGAACTGGCTCCTGCACTGGGTGGCTCCCACTTGCAGCCCTGGGCAAGACGGGAGGCAGAGACAGGAATACAGCAGTGAGAGTCAGGGCTTTCCTATAACAGCACAGAGTGCTGCGAGATAAGCCATGCTAAATCTCTGCCTCTTGGACAAACCCGTTGTTTCTCATTTGCTTTTGCAGATTAAAGTTTGTCTAGGAGAGCTGCAAGCAGAGGCTAGACCCTTAAAAAGCAAAATTAACCACATCTAAGAAAATTTTGTATGCCCATAGCTCCACTGAGCATTAAAAAAAAAAAAATAGAGGGGCTGTTTTGTTTATGGCACGATGCTTCTTCTCCCACAGCATCTGCCTGCAGAACTCCTCACCACTTCACAGGTACCAGGTACTGGTTTCTCTCTCTCATCCCACAACAGACTTTCACAGCTTTTTTGCTAACCCTGCCCTTTGCTCCACAGACACTAGCTACCTTTTCCTTTAATGGATTAACATAATTAAATTAAACGTGGGGCAATTTTTCCAGCCTGCTTTCCTGCTAAGCTTAAAATTTGCTCCTTCTGAAGAAGGGCTTATGCACCTAAAAGGCAGCCTTTTTTTTTTCCACCTCTAGCAGTTTGGTCTAATAAAAGTTATTACTTCTCCCCCCAATCCGTACCTCTCTTGAGCACACTTGAAAGGAGAAAAATGTTTACCCAGCGAGAAACATAGCTGGCAAGTTATTTCCCCTGACTGCCTCCGATACCTTTGAAGGTTATTTGCGGGCTCATAAAGACCTCTTTCTCCTTCCCAGCCCAGCTACTTCCAATGCTCAAAGCCACAGCCCAGAGCCCGTGAACTCCTAATCTGTTACTGCAGCAACGGCTGCAACGTCCCAAATACAGCAATACAGGTCCGGTCCCGCATTCCCCAGGTGCCCAAAGCACCTGGTGTGACCCTGAACAGGAGCCCTGGGTGCAAGGGGCACAGTGCCAGGAAAGGGAGAAGGAGACACGGACACCTCTTAACTTGGACACCTCTCGAAAATAACAAAACCTGAGCTAGAGAGCCTGATGTGCCTTATTGTAAGATAAACTGCTGCAATTCTACCTGAATTATTTTTTTTTAATAGCTCTCTGCATGCAAAGAGCAAGTGAAGAGTAAAGAGCAAGTGAAGAGCAAAACCATTGCCTTGGATTGAGGAATGAGGAAAACAAGGCATGGGAGAGCTGAGACATCAATGCCTGCGTGCATGGGGATAGGGGGAGCTGGTCTGTTCTCCCCCCACCAACTGGCGCAGTTCTCTCCGTCTCAACAGCCCCCAAAAAACCACTGAATTGGGTTAAATGGCCAGACCATGGCTGTGCGAACAGGCTCCCTCCTCCTTCAGCAAGCTGCTGTGCCTTCTGCCACCCCAGCCTGCAGTCGTCTTCTCCAAACACACCCACTCTGTCAAGGCAATACTGTAAATAAGCATCGTTCTCCCACCTCCTGCACCTCAGATTACCTTTCTGCTGAAGCAAAAGTCACACTTGCTTACAGAGAAGTACTGAAGACCTAAACCTTTGAGTTATATGTACATACACTGAACAGACTAGATAAGCATTCCTGGAATTTTTATCATCAGAAACACACATGCACGCACACAGCATTTCATAACCAGAATTAAGAATACTTAAATCGTTCTTAAACAAAAAGAAAAGAGTTAGGCAATAAACATGCTGGTGCTTTTTGTACCAACTTCTGCAGTTTTTTAATATCACTTTTACTGTGGTGGTGTATTTAAGCACAGCAATTTTTAACTGCCATTGACCATGGTCCTTCCACTGCGTTGTATTGGAGACATGGACATCTTTAGAAGTGTCATATGCACTCGCTGGTGCACAGATATATTTTGATCAAATTATAAAGAGGTCTTGGACCCTCGTGGAGAGGTGGCAGATGGAAATGGACTGTGAGCTGGAGGAATTGCTCTGTGCCAGGAGTGAGAGGTGGGACATCCTGCTTTAAGACACATATTCTCCACTCCAATTTTTCTCCCATTATCAAGGCTGAGAAAACCAATGTGAGGGGCACATGTCACTTGGACTCTTTGAGGCCTGAAAAGAATGGCAACCCAACAACCATGTTAAAAATGAGTTTGTTATTCTTCCAACCAGCAGGCACTACAGTACCAAACTGAGAGCAGATAACCACTTCAGGCTCCGGCACCGTTTTGAATGATCACTGTCCAGAAAGGTGTGTGTTGGGATCAGCCTTCCTGAAGATGTCTCTCTCAGACCCATGCGCAGTCATCTTACCCCACTTCACCTCCATACCCAAGACCTGATGCACTCGGGAAACGTGATCACCTTCTGAAGCAGTGACTGAACACCTACAGCATGACCTCCAGAAATCACAAAGTCCTTCCAACACCATTTCCACCTACAAACCATCCCACTGTTCTCACCACCTTCCTCTTCCATAAAATAAAAGTCAAATGCTTCAGTACAAATACAACTGTTACACATCTGGAGTAAACTGTCCCAGGACAACACTAAATGGGAGCCCAAGTGATTTATTGAAGACCAAAGCGTGAAGCAAAACCAGAACAATTCTGTCCCAAGATCCTACGCTGTATCCAGTTGCTCTTCTCTCTGAAATTAAGCCCTCTCATCTATCCTGCAGAGAGATGTCCAGGTCCTTCACAGAGAGCACTAAGAGAACAAGTGTCAAGTGACATGGTCATGGCTGCATCTACACATCGTAAGACCACCCAGCACTAAGGACCTCTGCTTAGGCTGGCCCCAAGCTGGCAGAAGTAGAGATACTGTCTTGGACCTGCAACAGTAGAGCAACCTACCTGCAGCACCGGGATGCCACGACTGCAGAGGGCTAGTCCAAGCACCGCTGCACCACATGACAACCAAACTGCTATGTCAGAGGTGCAGCCCACGGAGATGCCAGAAGACCCCACTTCCCATCTTGTGGTCTCCATACAAGGTCATGCAGCTTCCCTAGAACATGTCCGGCAGTGAACAGCCCTATGCTGAACTCTGAGACACTGAGCAGACTATAAGAAGGATTCTAGGAAGAAAGGTAGACCTGGAATGGACCTTCAGAGACCACTTCATCCAACACACCTCCTCTGTGGTCTACCAGAAGGGAATAAATGACATGACTGCAAATTCCCTGCTCTTCCCTTGAAAACGCTGCCCCATCCCAATGCGTAGAGGAAACAAACACACATATAAAAGGAGGGGGGGAAGTGAAACTAATAAAACCTCAAAATTTAGCCTAATTTTTTGTGCGTCAGCAAAGCTGTTGCAACAATCCTTTACCTAACAAACACCACTGGGTAACACTGATCAAGATACACATCACTTCATCCGTCTCGCCCCAACAGTCAAGCCAGAGACCAGACTCAGGACCGCACCACGATCCTTTCTGAATGCAGCCTGGCAGATCTAACCAGCCCTTACACAGGCATTGATGCTATGTTAGTGACGAGCTATAGCAATGCTCCAAGCAATGACACTTGGGGAAGGGGACACGCACAGCACCTTCCACCCACACACAAGTGTAAGCAGAACTGCAAATCTGCACAACACTCCTACCAATTCAGCTCACCTTCCCAAAAAAACAGTCACGGTGCCTTGCAAAAGGGTGCTCTCTTCGCTACAGTATTCCCACAATTACTGCTTCCCCAGTGCGTCCATATTATGTTTACAGCTGACAGTTTGAAGGCACCTTGAGCAGTTTGTATCAACCGCACTCCCTGTAACTTTCCTTCTTCTTCAAAAAAAAAAATTGCATTGACAAAGGAGTGGCTTTCACCTTCAAAATGAAAATGTTTTGAAAAAATTTGGGGGTTTTTCACCAGGGATTTTAAACTGAAATTTGTCATTCTTTATATTGAAGAAACAGGTCTGGACTTTCTATTCCCTTCCTTTTGTTTTTTTTTCACTTGGCTTTAAGTTAGTCCTCTCCCCACAAAATCTCTCTTCTAGGTAACAGAGAAAGAGAAAAAAACCACAGAGGTAAAGCCGGGATGTGATAAACACTGCTCTTCTCCCTTCTCCATGGGGGAGGACAAACAGTTAAGGCGTGGCAGTGGCTTCACATTTTTCATTTTTTAAATTCAAACCACTATCAAACTCTGAATCACTTTTCTACCAGGCTTGCAAGGACAATCCGTAGATTTACTGGTATTCCCCCCTAACCCCCCCCCCTTTTTTTTTTTAAGCACCATTTCAACCAGCCCTGAAAAGTTTTGGGTAAACTTGTGTAAATGCTGCAAATGTAAAAGTGAAGCGCTCAGCTTCAACCAGGACTCCTCTGTGATCTCTTCCCCTTTCTTGGGTCACCAGGTCAGGAAGCCATTTCAGGAGATGAATTTAGGCTCCTCTAACCTGCCTCTTCTGGTGAAGAAAACAGGACACGTGTTAATTGAGCACTGACACCCATGGGAGGTAGAACCTGGCCTTGTTCTTCAATCTGCTGAGCTTTCTCTTTTCAGCAAGATTAAAGAAAGGGAGCAGAAACCCCTGCAGTTGCTGGAACTGCTACTGGCTGGCAAAATGTCTCGTAGACCACTTTGGAACTGTTTTTGTGGTCAATATTCATTCTGCAAAGAGCTTCCTCATACTTTGCCATGCTCATAAATGCATGAAATGCTGGCTGAATCCCAAACGCAGCAGTGCTGCTGTCGGTAAGGCATGCGCCTCCTGTCAAGTCCTTTAGCGGGGATGGGAAGACACCAGGCAATCCCTCCAGCTGTGTCCCACCTGTGTGACAGGTTACAAGCACAGCAGCAGAGCACAGACATTTTCCTGCAAGTAAGGTATGATTTTGCAAGAGTAATGTGATAAGTTTGATGGCCAATGGCATGAGAAGCTGAAGGAGGCTGGGGCTCTCACACTCATGTCCTGCTCATGTGAGACAACACCACCAATCTGATTATTCACGTGCTAAAACAGAGAGTCCAGCACTTCCAAGTGGTCCCAATTTCTGACATAACAAGTTTCCTTTAGCAGCAGAGATAAAGATCATTATGTACCTCCAGAGCTACAAATAATTTCCACTTTTTAAAAAAAAAAGTCTCCCTCAGCACCACAGAGCGTCTGATACACAACTATTCCAGTAGAAGAGGGAGAAGGTGCAAGTAATCCAGGTCACCAATTAGAAAAGCAGTATACTCAGGCTCTGCTTGAAACGGAAGCTTCCTTGGGAGAAGAGATGAAGAGATACAGGGAATGAAGATGCTTTGCCCAGAAATACAAGGCAGACTTGGGAAGAGGCTCCAGCTAGAACATAACCCACCAGATCACACTGATGGTAAGAAGAGAATTTGTCCAATTTTGACACCACTGGAAGGCAAAAAAAAATTAGAAAGCAATGTAATATTCAGCCAGACCATCTTGGCAACATCTCCCACTGTTGTCATGCTTGGTAGCCCCAGCCAAAATTAGCAGGCTGCAGAAAATTAATTGCTTCAGGAGAATCCAGTTCTTACCCATCTTTCCATCTGTATCAGGCCTCCATTCCACCGGTCCCAGACACTTGTACCTTATCCTCCACTCTCAAGCATCCACCCTGTAATAACAAACATACACAGAGTTTACAGATGAATTTTGACATGTCAGAGACAGAGACTGAACAGGACCACCCTTCACAAAGCATTTCCCCACCATCACCTGGGCTGGAGGAAAGAGGAGAACCATTTAGTTCGGAATTGAGATCAGGAGTCTGCCCTCCTCTACACACCCCAAAGGTAACATGCTACAAATCTGGTACCTTTTTGTTTTTAAGATCTTGGAGTAACCACCTTATACTCGTGCCACAGGTCTCCTTTTGTTAAAAGCAGACCATCTTTAATACATTACACCTTTAATGTATTTTTACATTATTTAATGTAACCTTAAAGCAATACTGTCTTTAACGCATTACATTTTGCAGCATCCCTATGAAATAACACTCACATGGGGAACAGACCGACAGCAGGACATGGAAAGTCAGTCCCAGAGGCAGCCTGTATCAAAGCAGAAACCTAAATTTAGGCCTTCCAAATTCCAGCCAAGGTTCCTCAAGGCTGGACCAGCCTTCCTCTGACCGCATGGGAAAAAAACCCTGAGTCCGGGCAGTTCTCGGCAGCAACGTATGCCCCATACATCCCTCTTGGCAGGCCATGCCCCTGCAGCCCTTCCAGAGTCCCTGCCTGTTGCCAAGTGCTACTCACGGCTATCCACTCATTTGCCCAAAACCGATGCAGGAGGGGGTTCAGTTACCTGGCATGCTGCATTTAGCTAAAGCTCTGTGCCCAGCAAAGGCGTGGGGTTTTTTGCTCACCAGGAAACTTAGAGTGTAAACCTGAGCCTGCTGGAGTCAGTCCTGCTCACTAGTGGAAGACCTCTTTTTAGACTGAACGAAGGTGTAACCCACCTCAAGATGGGCACCTTTTAAGCAACAATGTGATAGAAGTGATCAAGCAAAGACCAGTCCACTTTAGCTGTCTGATAAGCACAGAGATTTCTTGGCCATAAACCTGTGTGATAGCACGAGTAACTGGAGAGACATCTCAAGTACTTCATCTGGCTTGTACAGAGAGAGGAAGACATTCCTGTGCTGCAGTCACTTTGCCCCAAAGACAATGACAGCTGTGTGCGCCAGGGCAGACGTAAATTCTGCAGTGTTACGCATCACGGATTGGGCAGAAGCAGCAGAAAAAGGCACCATGAAAATCTCCAAGCTCAGTCAAATCAATTTAAACACAATAAAAAAAAAAATCTGAAGGGAACCAGGAATGATCGCAAGCGTGGATTAAAATGATTTTCTGCAACTCTGGCGCCTTGGTGCTGGCAAGCAGGAGGATATTTATCCAGCCTATTTTGAGAGAGACAAGCAGGAAGGGAAAGCGATAAGAAAGCAGCAGAGGCGGAGACGTACATGTGCCCTGAAGTATGTTGTTCCTTTTACTGCTGCAGCTTCCTCTCAGGACAGCACCATTTAGCCTAAGAGCCCACGGCCGCCGGGGACTCTGCTCTGTCTGTTTTCAAGACAAAGGAGGAGGCAAGGAAGTAACTAACAGGCTTGGAAAGGTTTAAAATCCTATCTTGAGAAGGAACCGGTCAGTCTGTGCAAAAGTGGATCAACAGGGAGCAGAAAAACACCAAAGAGAGGTGTAAAAATTCCACCCGATTCTAACAGGAGCAGGAAACAGCCCACAGCTTCACTGCTTTTGCTTTCAAAATTGATGCGACACTGCCAGCAATTAAGCTGCGTGCAAAGTTTGCACCAAGGGCCACCTGCAGATAGCCGGGATTAACCTGAAATTCCTGGGCTAGCCTAGGTTAACTCTCCCATCAGTGTAATAGATTTTTCTAACGGCTTTTTAGAGACCTTCCAGACCTTTGCAATCCATATCTAGTTACAAAAGCATGCACCTACAGGAACTGTGCAAACGAAGCCTGGAAAAACAGGTGACCTATCCGTCGGCAGAGCCCTGCCCTGCTGCTCTTCTCCCTCACTCTCTGCCATAGCAAGCCCCTGAGACCCCACGGCTCAGCTCTCGTGAGCAAACCAGCCCTCGCACAGAGCGCAGGAAATCTCCACGGATACACGAGAGAAAAAAGGTTTTCTATTTTAGCAGATCTCCTCAATCCTGAGGACAGCCAGCCTTCAAATTGGACTGCAAACACTGGCGATTTCCGTGGCTTCCCAAAAATACATACCAGCAGCTTCCTGTTACAGAAGGCCAAATTCCTGCTTCTAGTACAAGTTCTGCTGTTTTATTATCTCCCTTAAAAAAAACAGGGGGGAAAAGGGAAAAAAATAAGGGGGGGGAGAAAAAATCCTTTTTCTACTCTGATGCACTTCAAAGCAGCATCCCCCTTCTCCTCCCACTAAGCTCCCTGATCAGAGCCTTCAAGTCTTGGCAGTTTACAACACAAACCAGCGAGCATCTGAAACAGGGCTCCTACTTCGCACTCCACCGCTCCCACAGCTAGCAGAACCAGCCTCCGCTGTAAATCTACTCTAAATCTCCACTGCCAATCTACAAACTACTGCCCTGGTAACCTTGCCATGCACAAACGCCTTCTACAAAGCAATGAAAGTTAAGATCTCGGCAAAGCATCAGCTCCCAGGGATGCTGAGGCGATGCAGTGCTCGTATCCCAGGTTTGTGTCTTGCACACAGAAGACTTTGGCTGCTCCTGCCTTCTCAGAAAACTGCTGGAGGTTACTTAACCTGCAGGGAAGTCCAGTATAGATGCTCTCATCTGGAATAAAAAAGCAGCTTTGATTTGACTGAGCTCAGCTCAATTCTGCAGCCAAAGTGGCTCAACATCATTACGGCTACATGAGTGCAGAGTATGAGTATCCATGCGAGAACTATATGCAAGGTTATTAATCCGCTTTAAAAATCAATCCCAGTTCTTCTCTTTTCATCCTATACTCCTGGCTGCAAAGGGATTAAGCAAGACTGAGTTCAAGGGAGAGAACAGCAACGTACTGCCCAGCTAGACATGACTCCAGCCTCTGCACATCTAAGTTGCGGAAAGCGAAGCAGGGGAGGAGAAGATGAAGAGCAGCAGTTTTTCCCTGGATGTGAGGGAAGAGAAAAAAGTGACTGGAAGAGACTTACTGGAAGGAAGGATATAGGATGGAGGTTATGAAAGCTTGAAGAGTGCAGTCCAGCATTGAGAGCTGGAGTCACCAGCAGCCTACCATTGACTTGAAATGGGATTTGCAGTATCACCCCAAAAAAGGCTGTTCTTACCCCACAGAAGCTCAACATCCAACACAAAACACGGCCCCCAAGTCAGGATGTCTTGCCACTACTGCAAGTGACACCTCCCTCTGCAGTTTATCATCCCCAGGTTTCCAGGGAAAGCAGCACCTAGCTATTCCTGCCTGAGCACCACTTAACACTTTGGTTTGAAGGTGTCAGGACACACCACTGTAAAAAAATAATAATAAGCCACAGTTGCCCCTGAAATATGGCTCAGCTGGAAAGGTACTCAAACTAGCATTGCTAAAATTGGGACTTTCCTTGTTTTTTCAAGCAGCAGGGAACAACATGTTGGGCTCAGAGAGTTTAACAAGCAAGAGTCAAGCGGAAAAAATCTCTCCTTTTTAAGAGTTGACCACATTAACTTTCAGCAAGTTTCCGGGAGTCCTGCCAGGGCACTGGAGTTTTGTATACTACGGAACTGTTAAAAATATTATTGTAAATGTTATTTTCAAAAAGCTTCAGAGGCCAGGGCTGGGGTAGTGTTAAAAACAACAGCAAAGCAAATGAGATTGTTTTAATGGTGAGAATACAAACGTATGCATGCTCATAGCTCAGTCAAACAGCCTGCCGGCTTGGCAAAGATGGATTCAAATGCAAAGAAAGAGCAGTTGAAATATTACAGGTTTCCTCAGATCATCTCAACCTCATCCTTATAGTTTTGTTCTACACACTATAGGACATTTGTCCTGGTGCACATAGAGCTGCCCTGGAAATGGGATTCATATTTAAGGGACTACACAAAAGAATAGCTATTTCGGTGACACTTCAGACGGGTAAGACCCTGCTCTGCTGGAATTTTTCTGCTCAGGTTAGGATGTGTCACACAGGGTTAGTCAAAAAGTAGCCATTTAAGACTATGCATCTGTGTTTATGAGCATGTAACTGGGATAGACTTTTTGCAAACACCTGTGTAACCGGGCCAGGTTTGCAAGCATATCGCCCAAGTAGGCTCAAGGGACAAACTGCACGATCCAAAATGAGGAGGAGAAAACCTTTCCTGAGCATGCACTGATCAGGCTGCTAAGCAAGAAGTGACATACATGCATCACCGTAGCTCACATAAGGAGCAAACCAGTGCTCTGGCAAATACAGCACATGAAACCCAACAAGCAATTCTGCATGAACATGCATCAGTTCAGGTTTCTTCTCCCCATTTTTGGGCACGGCACCCCAAAACTGCTTAAGAATCCTTTTCACAACAGATGTTGCTGGGAGAAGAGATCTGTGCTTAAGAGCCATCGTGCACGATGGAGGATGCCTTTAGCCAGTGACCCAGACAATGCAGCTGTATTCAACAGCCACTTCTAAAGAAAAATCTCCTGAGCCATCTTGTTGATTCCAGTAGTGTAGGAGCTTTAACACCTGCATGACTCCTGCTGTTAAGTTCCATGACAGCCCTTTAAGACAGCCATTGAGATCTTAAAACCTCTCCCCTCTCAACCCTTCCTCTTCCCGCAAATGACTTTGTAAATAAAATGTTGCAGACAGTACGCCCCAATAAGTTGTCTTTTTCAGTTAGTTTCTTTTCTTGTTTTACAGTAATAATCCTTTTACCAAATTCAGTGGATAATCAGTAATTTATACTGGCATATAAAATAGCTTTGATTTTGCATACAGAACTCAAACTTCTGGAAACCCATAAAACAAGGAAGCAAATCAAAAGGATTAGAAAGGACTCTTCCCTCAGCAAAAAAAACCAGACAACACAGCCCTATCAGGTCAGAGTTAATGCTTTTATATATATATATATATATAAAAAAAATAACAGACAAGTCAAGCAAAGCCAATTTCGAGAGAACACACGTGGTCCCCACCCATTTGGTTTCTTACTTGCATCAAGGTCTGCACAGCGCAGAACTGCGTCTCTACCAAACTCTCACTTGTTACAGGGGAACTGCCTCCTCCAGCAACTGGCAGAGCCAAACTAATCTGCAGACACCCTGATTACACCCCAAAGCCCACCTCAGTCCTGCCATACACTGTGCCTAAATGCAAATTTTTAAACCAGGCACTGAAGTGACAAAGTTTAAAGGATCCTCATCTCCTGCAACCCAGTACATTAATCTCCCCGGAATTCAGCCGAGCCAGGATTATTTAAACACACATCCCTGCTTGCTGAGGATGAAGGTCTGCAGCTAGAGGATAGCACTGTTCTGTATTATTTCCCCTTTTACAGGGCAAAATCCTGTCCTCTGATAGCTATCTGTGCACTTATAAAGCAGAGAGAAACCCTGATGCAAGTTACACCAACAGAAACCTTCTGATTTCAATGAATGCACCCCCCTAAGTGAACACAGCAAAGGGGAAGGTGTATCTCTATGTATAAGATCAAAGTCAATGCAGAAGAGAGTTATAATTTCTTACTCCTGCAGGTTTTCATGGCCTTTTTTTGTGGTTCTCCTCAAATGACTAAAGACTTTGTGCGGGGGAAATTCAAATGAAAGTGTACCTCGAAAAGTGAGGCTTCAGGCCTCTTTCTTCTATGTCCCTGGGAAAAAAGAAGAGAAAGGAGCAGAAACCGAAAAGGAGGAATAGATACTAAAACCTTCAGATGGAATATGCTCTCAGAAAAGCATTTGTCTTAGAGCAAGATCTTTCCTAGCAAAAGCAATTGTGAGAAAAGCATCTGCAGAGCACAGATCTGCTATCCAGCATCAGAAATGAAGAGTCTCCGTGAGTGAAGCTTTATGCCAAAGAGCTGCAAAGCCAACATTGTGCAATGGAGAACCTGGCCTGACAGCCAGCGTCTGCACCGAGGACTGGGACACCCAGTTCTCCCCGAGGACAATGGTAGGCAGGAACCAACCCTGTCTCTGTGGCTTTGACCTCTAAGAGTATCAAAAGCATTACAAACTTTATGACTGGTCCAACATGCTCTAACAGGGAGGTTAACACTGAACAACCAAGCTTTGGACTGGGAAGGAGGGAGGTCCATCCCATCCCCTAAGTGGGCAGCAAGACCTCATGGCAGTATTGGGGCTTTTAAGCTGCTGTGCCATCTTCCATGCTCATCCCACCTTCTAGCTGACCCACTTTATTTCACTTGCAACATCCCGCTGACAGCATGCAGGATAACACCTGTATCTCCTACGAGTTGTCCTACCAGCCTTTGTATACCACCATTTACCCTCAACCGGCTGCGATCGATAGTCCCTCTTGCTGCCATCCCACTGCGCAGCTTCATCTTTAATAAGCCACAGCCTCACCCCTGCAGCCCGTCTAGATTTGATTGATCATAACACGCCTTTCCGATCGACTGCGAAGCTGAGGGCTGAGGACTAATTGACCACCTTCTGCTCTCTCAGCAGCTACCTGGTTATTTTGTTCCTTCCTTGTGGGCAAGAAGCATGAGCTCCACAGCCCATGGGGAGACCAGGGTCTGAGGATCAGCCCCCAAGAGGCACCGCAGAATTTGCAAGGTCCTTTTCTTGCTCACACCACTTCTGCCATGCTATTCCGGATCAAGATTAGAGCAGTGGAAGGAAGCCGAGCTCAGCAAGCACTTGGTGGCAAATAGAGATTAAAAGACATCTTGTGGTTTTGGGCAGAAGGACCGTGTTTCTGCATAGCCCCAGGACACTGCTGTCTCCACAAGCTGCTGGCTTGTGTGTGCCATCAGGGGGGGGATGACAGGGTTATGAAACAGAAACACATTGGGTCAGCTTTCACAGAGGTTTTGTTCTCCTTGTCCTCTTGACTTCTAGTATTACATGAACTCAAGTACGCTTACCTTCATGTGTGAGTAAACACGATAAAAAAAAACGAGCCATCAACAGTGCAGGAACCAGACTGGGCAGCACACGGCCATATGCTCACACAACCTAACAGGTCTGTGGAACATATGTATTGATCGAAGCTCAAAGCCCTCAGAGCCTCCTGGGTCTGCCCTACCTCTCCTGCCAGCCCTTCGCCATCCCATTTTCACATGGTTATGGCTCTACAGAGTGTACACACAGGCTGTTGCTTGTTGCAGCACGCAGGAGGCAGCTTCTTTCAGAGGAGAAGCAACCTCGAGTTGCCCAACCTGTGCCATGCACAGCCATCATGTAACGGTGACCTGCTCCCCCAGTGCAAGGCAGCAGGTCGTGGCTGCTGCACTGGCTCTCCTTCATTCCCCAGGCCCGGTGGAGAGAAGAAAAGATGAGGAAACTGAGGAAAAGGCAGATCTTGCCTCTAAATCCAGCTTAGGGCATTGCAGAATGTAAGGCTGAGCACGACAGCTCACCAAGGCCAAGAGCTGTCTGCAAGGGAGGCAGAGTGATGAGTAATTTCCTTTCCTACGGCATCCAGCGTGGTGCGGTGCAATGGAAAGTCGCAGGCAGCAGAAGGCTGTGGGCCTTCTCGGCCACCTCGGAGGAAGTCTGACCTGAAAACCTTCAGAAGAGAGAAGCCCATCACCCTCAAGTGACCAGGACCAACCCTGAACTGTCAAGGCAGCCGCACAACACCTCTGAACTGGAAGACCATCAGAGCAACAGTTGCTCAGCTGCTCCAAAATCAGATCATTTATTAGGCACAGTGGGGAAACAGTCAACTACTTTTAGAAGAAAGCTCTGGAGAAATACAGTTCAACTCAATATTGATTCCCACGGCCCCATTACAGACAGACAGAATTAATTTCCAGGATGGAAAGAAACATATGCCTGCATATCAAAACAAAATACAGAAGCCTTTCCAGTTCTTCAGCTGCATTTCAATGGAAACCAGAATGCTGTCACGATGGAAAGATTTCAGTTTTCTAATTAATCCTCCCTGCTGAGCGTTTAATGCCGCTAATTGATGAGGAGAGGCCGTGTCCAGACAGCATTTGCAGTTGCTTTTTACATCTTTAGACAACTTTTCTCTAAATTAAATAATAAGGCAGATTTGCTCCCTGCATGCACTGTGCCCTACTCCAACTCCCTCCTCCCTAGAAGATGTCTGGTTGAGGGAAGGAAGGCAAAGCCCATCTCAGAGCTCATTTACTAGTGTTGGAAGTTTTCCTGGAAAATGTCATCTGCGATACTGTCACTTCCACAGAACATGCCAAGAGAAAGACCATTGGTGCCAGGGACATGGTCTGTACCGTGAAACACCCAGATCCATGGAGGGTAGGAGCTAAGGGATAGCTTCTCCTGATTCAACAGAGCAATCACTTAGCCAAGAGATGTCCCACAACACCTCCAGCACCTCCATAACAAAATGCACCGTAGTGTCAGGAAACAGATAGTCAGGCCGCAGCACAGTCCCAGGGGCTCAACACAGTGCCACCACCAGAAAAAACATCTCACTGGGGGCAGAGCCGGCTTGGTTGCTCACCTGCACCACAGAACGATCCTGGTCTCTAATCCTAAATATTGATCTCGCACTGGTGTTGACCAGGAGACACCTTTGGAGCCAGCAGAGCTATCCTAAATGCAAAAGCCAACACAGTCTCAACATGAGAAGGCAGTTCAGCACGTGCCTACATATGAAATTTCTGCTCCCGTCCCCTACCTGTGTTCAGCACATGCTCTAGTTCTTCCCTGAATTAGTTAAGGACAGAATCTGTCCCTTTATACTCAACACTTAGCAATTTCAATCAGGGAGATGCTCCATTTGCTCTGAGCTGCAAATGGAATCAGGGTGTGAAATAAAAAAAGTACGCATGCCTGAGGCCGTGCTATGGTTACTGAGGAGTAATAAACGAAACAGTGTTGATGGTCCCCAAGCTCAGGCCTGAAACTCCAGCACTGATCTGTTTGTCATAGCAATAGCATTTCCACCTGCACCTTTCTGATGTCTCCTTCGGGAGTCTTCACACACCACTGTCATAGATCATGGCCAATGGAGCCCAGACCAGCTGTGCAGATGTCTAGCTGGCTGACCTCTCCTTACCAAAAGGCTTCTAATTCCACCACCCTCCCCCCCCATTATTATTAGTTTTCAAACCATCTATTCCACCATAAATATAAAGTAAAATTAGCTTATTCCTAGAATGTTAAAAAAAAAGACAAGCTGACGCCTGCACAAACTGAGTCCCAGCAAGTCAACGGGAAGGCTCCAAGCATGCAAAGAATGTTGAGTCTAGAGATTTTGGCCCTTTTACTACAAAATCCTGTTGCTGCAAGCAACTTGTGCACGTGCAAGTCAAGTCACGTGTGTGCAGAGTTCCTCACCCGCACAGGCTGGCTGCTACTCTTCCATAGTACCCTGAGTAAACTACTCCTGTCTGCCCAACAGCCTACTAATAAATATACTCCAGGGAGAAAAATTGCATGCCAGCAGGGAGGTGGACAAGATGATCTAATAGGACCTTTTCCATCTCTTAACTTTTATGCTTAGTCACAGGATAAATATCTCCCATGTTGTAAAGAAACATGCTGGCTTTGCTTGCCTGCTTATGTTGGGAGAGCATTGCTCTCTGAAGACATTTCGTATTCTGGCTATTATTTCACTCACACTAACAGGACTTACCCAAGGAGAGTTAAGCAAAGGAGGACTTGTATTTGCCTGGCTTTCGGCTTCAGTGAGCTCTGAGGCACCCAAGCGAGTCCCCTAATTCCTGTCCCAGCAGCCACAAGCAGTGTAGGAACCTTGTTTCTTTATTATCAGAGTACTTGTGCTTCTCTGTCTGATCCTGTCCAATGTGGAGATGCACTCAATTTACTTTTTTGCAGAAAGCAGGTTGGCAAGAGAACAGACAGAAGCATGGCCCCCATCAACCAGCCAGGTCAAGCCTCCTAAGACAGACTGTCAGAAAACAGCTCAAAAAAAAAATCCCCAACCATGCCAGAAAGGGAAATGCAAGGAACCAAAGGGTTTGGGGAGAAGAGACTCCAATGCAGCTTAGAGAGTGGAGTAGAAAATAGTTTGGGTTGGAAGGGACCTTTAAGGGTCATTTAGTCCAACCCCCCTGCAATGAACAGGGACATCTCCACTAGATCAGGTTGCTCAGAGCCCCGTCCAACCTGACCTTGAATGTTGCCAGGGATGGGGCATCCACCACCTCTCTGGGCAACCCGTGCCAGTGTTTCACCACCCTCAGCGTCAAAAATTTCTTCTTTATATCTAGTCTAAATCTCCCCCCCTTTAGTTTAAAGCCATTCCCCCTTGTCCTATTGCTACAGGTCCTACTAAAAAGTCTGTCCCCATCTTTCTTATAAGCCCCCTTAAGTACTGAAAGCTTACGTTGCAATTTGCATTGGCATTGATTCATGCCACTAGCAGCAGCAAGGCCCTCTCTTTTTTTTTAAAATGCAAAACCAGTGCAGTCACACAGAGAAAGGTCCAGCAGCTGCATGACTCCAGCATCTCCAAAGTGTGTTCAAGCAAAGCATGCACCAATATGCAAGGTTTCTACAAGAGACCATCCTCACACATAAATCAAAGAGCAACTGAGAGCCTCAGGATCACAGATCCACAAATTTCACCATGTAAGGAAAAAAAGTCTTTTACCATATAAATTATAAAAAACCCACACATCATAAAAAACTCAAAAGCCACACAATCTAGATTCTCTTGCAACAAGACAGACACCAAGGGATGGGGAAGCAACACTGGAAAGGGAGTCGGGAGTACAAGGTTTCACTTCTGTTCCTAGTTCAGCTGCTGGACCACAGGATGACCCTAAGTGTTGCCAATTCTCATAGAATTCAATGTTTTTCATAAGTACCGTTCTTCAGGAACTCTGTGACTTCATCAAGTTCCTAAAGTCACATGGTTACATCAGAATCCACACTTCCTTTTTTGGGGTTAAAAAGAACTACTTGTAGATGTTAAAAGTTGAAGAAAGAAGTGTAACTCATGAAGTTTGAAATGCTCAAACAAAAAGAAATAGAAAAAATTATTTAAAAAAAAATCACTATTTTAAACTTAACTATTCATTTTTTAGAGGAAAGAATGTGATCCAGGATTCTTCTCCCCCAACACTATACACTAGAAACCTTAGACTGGGTGGG
>NW_008825616.1:4468972-4479873 GCF_000699105.1 Pygoscelis adeliae
GGAGGGTGTCCAACATCCCCATCTGTAAGTCACAGATGAGAAAATACAGCTTTCATAGCAACACCTGCCTAGAAACTAGGTAGCCCCTTTGAGGTACCCTGATGCTGGCCTCCCTAGTCAAAAGAGCATTATGCACCGGGGGACAATATGAAGGCACAGCAGTTTTAAAAAAAAAATTAAAAAATAAAAATACAGCAGAACATCTTGGCCAAATTTTGCTTCCACTTATTTTATCCAGTATTAGAGCAGGATAAAGCCCTGGAAGTCAGCTATGCCAGCTCATCTGCTGGCATCCTCCACTTACCAAAACTACCGGATTTATAGCTGCTGATGGACCTTGCCCAGCAGAAATACCTTATGGTAATAACTAGCCTGTAAATAAGGACTTGACCTTCTGAAAAAGCCTTTGTTGGCTCTTACAGAGCTCATCCCATGCTGCTGCTGAGCCCTGGGGCAGCAGTGCAGCTCACTGTGCTAGCCACAGTGGCTCTACAGGCACATGTAGAGCCTGGGCTACAGGGCTGCAGCTAGCCACCGCTTAAGAGTAGCGAACTTTGGCCTGCATTCAAATAGCCACAAGCACAATGAAGAGAAGAAGACAGCACACAACGCGTGCTGCCGGCTGCGGCGATAGAGTTAATTTTCTTCCCAGTAGCTAGTGTGGGGCTGTGTTTTGGATTTGTGCTGGAAACAGTGTTGATAACACAGGGATGTTTTCGTTACTGCTGAGCAGTGCTGACACACAGTCAAGGCCTTTTCTGCCTCTCACACCGCCCCACCAGCGAGCAGGCTGGGGGTGCACGACAAGTTGGGAGGGGACACAGCCAGGACAGCTGACCCCAACTGACCAAAGGGATGTTCCACACCATATGACGTCATGCTCAGCATATAAAGCTGGGGGAAGAAGGAGGAAGGGGGGGACATTCGGAATGATGGCGTTTGTCTTCCCAAGTCACCGTTACGCGTGATGGAGCCCTGCTTTCCTGGAGATGGCTGAACACCTGCCTGCCCATGGGAAGGAGCGAATGAATTCCTTGTTTTGCTTTGCTTGTGTGTGTGGCTTTTGCTTTCCCTATTAAACTGTCTTTATCTCAGCCCACGAGTTTTCTCACTTTTACTCTTCTGATTCTCTCCCCCATCCCACCGGGGGGGAGTGAGCGAGCGGCTGTGTGGGGCTGAGTTGCCGGCTGGGCAACGAAACCACAACACATTTATTTCCTTTTTTTGCATGGAAGAAAACTATTAAGACCTAGAAGACTTGGATCTGGGTTGTGTTATACTATGCATTGTATATCCATGGAAAAAGGGGGTAAACCCTACGCTTTTGATTAAATCAATTGTCTTTACCTACTCTGCCCAAAGCTAACTAACTAAATAAGATGCAGAGAAATTCAAAGGAGGAGAACAGGAAGTACCTGAGAAATCATGGTGGCCACAGCAGCTTCTGGTGCTGGGCGCTTGCACAGGCAGCAACCCCAGAGCCAACCCCAAGGGGTAGTGTCCATCACCCTGACTTAAGCTCAACTGTGCTGTTCTTTGAGCAAGAAGGGTTTGCTTTTCATCAGCCGTGCAGCCAGAGACGATAGCAAGTCAGCTGTTCCTGCCTCGCAGGACATGCACGGGGGCAGAAAAAGGAAGCCTCGCTGTTCTTTGCTGGCAAACATTTCTGGGTTCCTTGAGATTACAAGGAAGTGAGCACAAACCTGTCCAGTCACGTTGTTCCCGCTCACCCCTGGCTAATGGCCGGGCCATTACGCTTCTGTGTTCCTGCTGTTCCCAGGGCAGAGCTGCTGCCTCTCTGCAGCCCTCGGGGAGCTCTGACCCGTTCCCACAGCACACACCGAGACACGTTTCTGCCTGCCCCAGCTGGGGAATTTAACCACAGATGAGCATTGGTAGAGAACATGCACAGCACGAGAGGTTGGTCCACATCTATTAAATTCCTGAACTCAGCTAACATTGCTGCGTACAGCGTTTAACAAGCCTAACCCTCACTCTTCCCACCACCTGCAAAGCACAGGCACGTTAAACCCACCGCTCCACATATCTCCCTACTCAAACCTTCTATACCTTCTGCCTACTAAGGATTTCCCCTCCCTTCTCTCCGCCCGCTCTGAGGTGCCTGCGAAGGGTAGCTAGACTTGGAAAAGATACTGCAGAGGCTGCTGCAACCTGGCTGCAGAGGTTGCAAAACACTTGGGGAACCTCCTGCTATCCAAAGTTATCACACAGCTATCACCGCTCTGATTCTCCTCTGGTTAACGCTCATCTTGCAGCTCTTGGTTCTCAGGGATGTGAGTGCTGCTGCCTTTAGACTGAGCAGACAAAACCAGAAAGTGAATCAAGGATCTACAAATAAAGAAATAAATATTTTTTAAAAGGTTTAAAAAAAAAATAATCTAATTGACCAAACACTAAAACACCTCTTGCTCATACTCTGCCTCGCTGCATTGCTATAGAATCAGTCCTCTATTTGAGCAAACATTATCAACAAAAAAAATTGATGCAATTATGGTTTTGTTTGCAGAATTTTCTCTGCACCTCCTTCTCCTTCCCCAGCAGGATTTGCTTTAAAAGAAAAATACCACCCGTAATGTTTCTATGCTTGCTTATTTAAGAGGAAAAATACAGCATGTGGCTCTCATGTTATTAGTACCTTTCCCCTTTTTACGGCAAAACATGACTAAATGAGACATGCTACAAAAACTAAACAGACATGGTCTTTTTTTCCCCCCCTTTTTCAAATGAAGTAAGTATTTTATTAGGCGAGCTCAAAAAAATAGATCACATATACAAAGAAAGGAGTCTGGAAATCCCCCTCCCTCCACCCCCACTGCTATTTGCTAAGGAAACCAGATGCCCAAACCCAGCCAAAAAATGATCTCAGCCATTCTTAAGAGAGCCTACAGTGCATTTTCATGAGTCATGGAAAGCAACAACTCGTTGCTTTGGTAATGCTAGGTAAGCAACTGGTCATCTATCCACAACCAGACTTTCAACAGTAAGTCAAAGAGCAGACCATTTCTTGACAGATTACATCAGAGACGGCCCCAAAATAGAGCCCTCGCAGCAAGTTTACCTTGCAGGAGGTTTTATAGGACATGCCCCAAAGCGTGTCCTAGCAAAGCATTTAGCAAAGCGTTCAGCAGCCGGGGTCCCCCATGGTCCTGATCCCTGCGTGGCAGGGGTGCTTCTCAGTGCCCCACCTCCCAGCCCGTGCTCTCAGAGCAGGCAGAGATGCCTGCTACGGGCAGCAAACAGAGGGGGGAGCGACAAGAAAGCAGAGCCCGTCCCCACGCCCTTCCCCCCAGTCAGGGTAGACAGGAAACCTGCTGCCCGCCAGCCCAAAAACCAACGCTGAGGCAAGCAGGCTTGTAGCAAGAATTGCAGGATGCTTCATCCACCAGACCCCTTCCAACCATGGGTCTGCGGTGACTGCAGAGCACATACACACAGGACTCGATGCATATATGCCCACAGGCACATGAAAGATGTACTTAAATTTCCATCAGTCCCTGACCAAATTGCTTGCTCTTCTCATTTCTCAAAGTCTGCAAGCTAATAACCAGAATGATGCCAACCTGCGGTTAAGCAGAACACCGCTGTGTCTACCGCCACCTCAGGACTCATGCAATAAACGCACATGCAATTCATCCAAGCACTGCAATGGGAAAAGCAGGCTTTCAAAATATGGATTATATAAAATTTCCCTACCACCCTCTCTGGGTGAGGGAGGCTACTGCAGGGGCACGACTCAAAGCCCTCAGTGACACTCCTGAACATGGCCATGAAGATGGTGGTGTTCTGTGATGCAGCCTAGAGCCCTTCAACTGTACCTGTCCAAGGCACCCATCCGTCAAAACCCAGTGCTAAGGTTTTGGAAATCCAGCCCAAGATGGGTCAGGGAGGTGGAAGGTTCCCCCTGCAGCAAGGGGAGACCCTTTCCAACACATCCCATGTTCTTCCACAAACACCTCCCAACTTTATTACCCCTTGGCGACTCCCACAGCAAACACACAGCCACCCCTGCCCAAGAAGCTCCCGCAGAGGTGAGACACCAAACTGCACCTCTCTGGCAATACATGCTACAAAAGGCAATTCAGTTTCTTGTGTAATGATGAACCGGTTTCTGGAAGTCTTGCTCCATCTTGTCCAAGTCTCCACCAGCTTTGGGACTCTGTGGCGGTCCAGGATGAAAGCGCAGCGCGCCACACCACCTCCCTGGGACAGCCCAACAGGCTTCCTGAAAGGGAAGTTCTTCTGCACAGGATTTCCTGGACATAGACCAAGACTGGAACTAGCTTGTCCCCAGCTTTCCCTCCAGAGGTGAAGACAGTTACAATCTTCAGTGCCTTTTGCGCTGGGTCTAAAAGCTGATTGTTTGGCTTCGCCTCCTATAACACAAACTGCGAACAGAAACACACGTCCTCACCCCTTACAGCCCCATCCCAAAGCCGACCGGGCATGCACCAGATGTTAGTCACACTGGTAATGCTCTAAGTGAAGTTGCTGAAACATTGCGATGATTAAACATTTTCTCTCTTTTTCTTGAGTCATCAGCCAGGTAACACAGTGACACACATCGTGCACATCTTTAACATCGCAACACCTTGGGGAGAGCATCGTGGAGAGCCTCAGCAAGCATCCCCACCCCAGCCAAAAATAGGCAAGAGCAGGCATGGTTCCTCAAATCCTTCACGCTCAGGAGATTTCAGCCAAGCGAGGTGAAGCCAAGCCAGTCTTCAGACAGAGACCATCATCAGGGTATGTAGAAAACAACACAGCTGCCCTTTCATCGGAGCCACCCATGACTCAAGTCAGCATCCAGGAGTACTTCATATTCCCCGTGTAGCACAGCCAAAAGTGACCGTATCACAAGAGGGGGAGCAAGTGGCCATCAGCCCAGGCCACCGGTGAAGCAGATCCTCCCAGCCAGCAAAGCCAGGGTGAGCCATCCTAGCAGAAAACCAAGGACAGGGAGCGGGAGAGAGCGCCGGGCTGTGTGGTCCCACATCCAGGCAGACCTGATGGTCCCCTCCCAGCCCCAACACCCAGAAGGCTGCAACAGAAGGTGTCAGCAGGGCTTCCCCTGGCTGCCACCGTCAGAGGAGCAGCTCCTGGAGGTTAAGAGGAGCCAAGTGCAGTGAAAACCCAGGAAAGAGGCATGACAGGACTTGCCCCATCATGCTTCTTCCAGGGCACTGCAATCGGCCCCCCATGGCCACCATTCAGAAGGAATACACACCTTTACCTACCCTTTTCCCTCCGGCAAAACATGGCACAGCTCGGGAGCAGCTCGAGTGCACCCTGCTGCTGGGTTTTATCCCAGACATCAACAACGTTCAGAGCCGGACCTTGAACCTTCCAATAAAACCAATGATGCAATAAACTAAGCACAGCTCAATACAGTCTCTGTTTATCTCTTTTACTTGCCACCAGCACCATCCAAAGAGAAATAACTGAAATATCTTGCATATTTCTCTAATGACTCTTGCTACTCTGTTAGCACCAGCACTGAGGGACTAAGACCAAGAGGCAGCAAATGCATTCCACAGGTTTATTAACCAGGTGCTCAGGTTTCCCAAAAGCCACTCTCCGAGTGGGAAGCCAGCAGCAGGATTGCAGCACTCTAGGGATCAGTGCTGTAGTTTTGTGCTGAAAGGCAAACAGTAGGCATCAAGGCTGCAGTGTGAGCACCTTGCATTGGCAAGGAAAGCTTTCCAGGAGCTTGGCCCAGCCTGGTATCTTTGCTGAAGGATGCTTCATCAGTTCAGCAAAACTCCACAGCTCCACACTACAGCAATGCATTGACCAGCCTCAACAGAGGCAAGCCCAAATCTCTGATCTCTGATTTCCAAGTACCGGTTACCTCGCTTACACACTCCCAGACTGCTCTGCCCCACCATCCCACCCCACACACCTCCCTCCAGCCACCCACTTCCACAGCGACCGCGTTATTTCTGCTGCAGATACCAACCTGAGTTATTAACCCATCAGCATCACCTAGCTATAGATAACGCTATCAGCCACCCTTTTCATGACACTGCACTGACCCAGCATGCAAAAGAGGGACAGTCCCCCCCCCCAGGGCACTCCCCAGGTAGTGGCAGAGAGGAAGAGGCGAAAGGCTGAAAGGAAAAGGGTATTTAAAACAGGGTTTCTGCACACACACACGCACGCCTTTCCTTCAGTTCACCTTCACCACCAGCTATAACAGACCTCACCCTACACTCTTCTCCTCAAGCCATTTTCTCTGACCAAGTCTTCCTCATCACAGCACTCGGGTTGCCCCACGCAGGGGATGCTCCAACCCTTTAACCCAGATCAGAGGCAAGATTTCCCCGTTATTGAGGAACATGCCCACCACCCTGTGTCCACCACCCTTCTGCAGGGACCTCATGCCTCGGGATAGGGCATCACTGCTGCCACCTTGCAGAGCAAAAGGTGCAAACAGCACACTATGAAGAGATTAAATCTCTCCTAGATTTTTTTTACGCTCTTATCATGGAGGGCACTGCATTATTTCCAGTTTACAACTAGGCTACAACGATCTGACTTCTGCTCAACCACGAAAACCCAAAGGGTTGTAGCGCAAAAGCACTAAGCAATCCAAATAATCCACTGTCCTCATCACGATAGACTTCCACATACAAGGACAGATCTCAACAGATACCCCAAAGTCTTCCTCCGAACCTCTGCATCAAGACCGGCAGCAACAGAACTCGTGGCACAATACAGGGTTCATTTTTGCACATGATGTTCGGGCTAACAACTGTTAGGTGCAAAATTTTCAATAGTCCCTTGGGGATTTGTTGGCACTTGGAAGCCACTGTGCAAGAAACACCTTCACGTGGACAAGACAAATGCAGTTGTTCCAGGACAGTCCTAGTAGCGCAGGAGCACTCAAAGCATTGCAGAGGCCACAGACACCCTTCAGCAGTGTTGGATTTAAGACATTGCTACCTCCTTCACAAAGGCTTCTTATTTCACAAATTATTTTCCCTAAGCAATTGTACAGCGTCTTTTTTCCTCCAAATCATCTAGCTATCAATCAGATGACTTTTTGTTACTTAGCACGCAAGCTGCTGGCGATAGTAGGTTTGCAGAGCACCTCTAATCCGCCCACCTAGGGCTATTTTTTCAAGCAATTTGGTGTTTAATCACTACCTGAACGCTCAATCCATCCTCCCACCCCCTCGGAGGACCTGGCCCGCACACATGCTGTTTACACAGCAGCCCACGCAGTAGCTTGGCCGGCTCCTTCCAGGATCTGGCCCGTGCTGCTGGGCACAGCACGCAGCGTGTATTGCCGACCGGACTTTGTCCCGTGCAGCTTCTTCGGTGCCGAGCCAAACCCTGGCTCAGCTCCACCCTGGGTTTCATTGCTGTTGAGGCTTGTTCTCCCTGGGCTGCCCCAGATCATCTTGCAGAGTGGAGACTATAAAATTAGGGGAGCTTTCACGGAAGTGAGAATTAGTTCTGCACAAAATGGTGGCCAACCTGGGTTTTAACTCAGGAGAGCATGACAGGCTTCCAGCCTACTACAGATTCTCATTAAATTCAGAGCCCCTTGGTCTCCACTAACATTTATATTAGGATCTTCCAGGGTAGGAAAAAGTGTTTGGGGAATGCATTTGGGAGCTGAATCTCCCCTTTTAGGGGGGGTACAGGTATACCTTTCACCCTTGACTTCTAAAAGCCTCAGAAAGTCCAGGTCAAACCCTCTGGGTAGCCTTCGCAGATGTCCCAAGCGCTCTGGGAACAGAAGCTGGCACCTGAGACCAGACACAGCGACGACATGCAATAGGAAGTCCCCACCCCAGGTCACGGAGATGGGGAAGCAAGGGGAAAAGCAGCCGCAGGGCTCAACCATGAACCCACACACCCTCAGCTTGCTGAACCCTTCCACCACAACCGCTGCGACACCAGGTGAGCTGGCTTTGGGCCAAACTCCTCCACAGGACCCCACTGCGGGCCATGCTGATGCTGCGTCTTCCACCATCGCAGTCTCAGCGTGGCCCCAAGCCCTGTGGCTCCAGGGAAAGCTCCCGGAGCAACAGCCCCGGTGCTGAAACAAAGCAGGGAGCCGTGTACCCACAGCCCCGAAACTCTCCACTAGCCCCACTGCAGCGTTCTTCTCTTGTTCTCTCCTCCCATATAATCAGTCTTCTGCAGGGAATAACTTCCCAGTGGCTTTGAAGAGCATCTATTTTAAAGGAGATCTTTGCTTTTTCTTTCTTGTATCATTACCGATGAGCTAGGACAGACTGGTTCGGTTGGACACCAGTGCCATTTTAGTGACTAATGGGAAGATTACTTGGCCAGACTAGATCAGAACTGCAGGGACAGACAGAAAGCAAACAAAAATGCCCACATATCCATGCTCACGCGTGCTCACTCACACCTTCACAGACAGAATAGCACTCGTCTTGCCCATCTGATGCTCGCCACAGCATTTACCACATCAGACAAAGGCTCACGTCACAGAGGGTACAGGGCAAGCCTGGAGAGACAGCATGTTTCAGGCACAACTGAGATGACATTCATCATCTCTGCATCTCATATCACACTCAGCAAAGGCAAACATGGTCCTGACCCAGCGTGCACGGCCACATGTGGGGATGGGGAACGGTTCCCTGGAGGGGCCCACCGAAAACACCTGGTCACCCATTTCCCCTTGTGGAACTTAAATAGGAAAATAAAGTCTGGGGACTGAGAGTGAACCCGCCAGGCTCAGGATCAGTGGGCCATTTATAGCTTTTCTAAAAAGTGTCTGAGGAAGTAAAAAAAAAAGGTTGAATTCCATATTCCCCTTCTTATGGCTCCGTAATGCATTTTCCATCTCCCCGGTGCACAGCTGACATTCTGCACATTTCTGCGCACATTGCACTTGGCCTGTACTACGTGCAGAGAAGGGAGTGGAAGTGACTGAGCCCAGCAGCCTCCTGCTGCTGTCAGGCATCAGCGAGCCCCAGCCCCGTCACCCACAGCTCCCCTTCCTGGGACCCGGGCTGCAAAGGGCTCGGCCCCCTCCCAAGAAAGGCTGGCACATGGGATGCATGTCCCTCTCCCGTGCTGGATCTCAGGATCTAAGAGTCAGAGATTTGTAGAGAGAGAAAATGTGTTTCCTTAGACCAGATGAACTGTACAAGCTGAACTGTAGTTGAATATCTCTTTTTCTTTTTTTTTTTCCTCCTTTTCTTTCAGATGATCTCCTCAATTAGGAGAGCCAAGATAAGCTCAGCGCAATCGCTCCCTCCTAATTCTCAGCGCTGAGGTTTGCTGCTTCTGCGTGTAGACAGGCTCATATGCTCTGCATTCACCAAGCAGTCTAATAAAAGATATCCCTTCTAACAGCAAACCCTGACTCACTTCCCTCTAGCCTCCACCAGCAGGTCTCCGACAGCAGGGCCACGTCAACCAGTACAGAAAATCCTGCCAGCTTTCACACTGGTCCCCACATCCAACTGGGGAGAGCAGGGCTGGAAGCACATCACCTTCCATGCCGCGGCAGCACACTCCATCCCACTGCTCTGCTGGGGAGCCAGACACACCATGCAGTCCTCGCCAGCATCTCCCCGATGGGAAAATTCAGAAAACGCTTCAAGTCCAAGCTGCACGCTAACACCACGAAGCATCGTCAAGCTACAGCAACATTTCAGAAGGGATGGAGAGAGGACTGCACTCCTCCACTCGCCATAATCGCCGGCTCTTCATGACGCAGTCTCTCCATCCGGGATGAAAATCCAGACTACATCCCTTTGCGTGAACACATCTCCCTCATGGGCTCTAACAGCCTCCAAAAAAAGAAATGCATTGCTCACCAGTACACGTTAACAGGGCAGAACTGTGGGTTTCTGATGGAGATTTAAGACCCACGGAAAAAATTGCAGTACCAAAACCCATTTAGAGAAGGAAGGTATAAAAGAGCCTTTAAATTCACATCCCACCAGGCTGGCAGCCCATCCAGCCTCGCGTCCCGCCCCCAACAGAGGAGCTTTTACAAGCTGTGAAACCTTCCTTAACCTCCTAAGCTGTGGAGGTACACCCCAAATCTGCAGGAGCCCTGGGAAACATTGAGTCCCCTGGTTATAACTAATGTCAAATTAGGGGCTCTGGAAAGCGTACCATCCAATGCAGGTATCGCAAGACACAGGTAGTCACGGGCAAGCCCCCAAACGCAGCCAGTCTCCCACATGCCTGAGGAACAGCTCCCAGGAGCCACACTCTGGGCATGAATCCTGCATGGAGCTACATCAAACTGCACGTGCCGGACTGGAAATAAATTCACAAGGCGCCACAGAAGGAAATTCCCCCAAACCGCTCACACTCATTGAAGAAGTGAAAGAGCTTGACCCTGAAAATCCCTGGGATCACTCAAATTCCGCACAAATCCCAAGCGAGCCCCAGATTTTCAGTCCGTGCACCTGCAACGCATGTGGACCCTGCACCAAACCAGGAGCAGGTCTACTTCCAAAACCCACCAGATTACAAGACAGGAATTGAAGAGGAGGATAAAAGCAGCAGCTGAGGGGGAAACCGCTCTCCAAGCCGTGCAGGGGCCAGCAAGAGATGCGCTTGGCCACCGTGCACAACCTGGCAACTCTGCCAGCACACACCTACTCACGCTGGCACACGGCTTCCACCTCCGCTCCGCTCCGCTCCCCACCCGGCTGCAGAGGGCTGAGGTTTGGTGCCAGCAGAGCAAATCCTCCCGGAGCATCAGCCCGACTCACGGCACAGCTCCCCATGACAGCCGCTCGCTCCATCCAGGTGGAAATCCAGCTTCCCAGCTCCGCCGGCCAGCACGGTCACTCACGCGACACAGGTACTGGCTTCCCTCGCCCCCGGGGGGCCCTGCCCACCACCGAGCCTTCCTCCCCGCCCCTCATCCCATCCTC
>NW_008825616.1:4481017-4492962 GCF_000699105.1 Pygoscelis adeliae
CCCCCCCGGTCCCGCAGCCCGGATCAGCCCCGGTTGGACACCATGGGATCCCCCGCCTTTGCCTTCAAGAAGGGTGGAAGTTGACCTGCGCTCCAGCTGAGGGCTTCTGGGACCTTCTGAAACGGGGGGGCGGGGGGCTGGGACAGAACTGTCCCACTTAGGGTTAACTTGAAAAACCAGGAGATGATGAAAAACAGTGCTGAAACCTCCTGACTCCAGGAGACGGGGCTTCGTGAGTTGAAGCGTTGGAGGTGCTGGTGAAACCTTGCCACAGCGTAGCTTTCTGCAGTGCCCAGCTTTCTCCAGGCGGCCGGGATGTGCGGATGGGGCGAAGGGATTGCTCTCTGATAACTTGGTTTGGTTTTGCCTCTTTTCGGGGGGAACTGAAGCAAAAGCGAGCCATAGTTAAGACCAAAGGGTGGGGAGGCTCTCGGCCCTCCCCAGGCTCTGACCCTTTGTCACAGCGTGCTCTCCAGGACAGCTCGGGGCTCCTTGGGCAGCTCTCCGTGGGAGGTAGAGCAGCCTCGGGGCTGCTCCGATTTACACCCGCCTGTCCCAAGGCTCCTTTGTGTGTCCAGATCCCTTTGGACTTGGCTCTCCGTACGGGGAGAGCCATCGACGGCTTAAAGGCAAAATTCAGCCCCGAGCAAAGGGCCAATGTGAGTCTTGTGCCTGAAAGACAGATGGAAGTGGGACCGGGGTTTCGTACCAGATATCACTCAGACTGGTGGGAAAGAGAGAAAATCCATGTAGACAATGGAAAAAGTAGGTAAGAACATTTTTCTGATTATTTCCTTGTTTTCCCATTTAGTGAATGTGTCGTGGAGAGGAACAGGAACAAAGTCAGTTCGGGGGGGGGGGGGGGGAGGGAGAAAAAAATGAGTAGAATCCTAAACGCAGACCCATTCCCCTCAAGTTTTTAAGGACTTGCTGCTGCAAGAAAGTTTGAGCCGTTGCCTATAAAGGCAATAGAAACCCCAACCAGGGACCCCTCCTGAGAGATTCAGAGCTCACATCCTCGTATACAATCGCGTGACCTATTAATAAAATCCATAGAAACCAATTCTGTATATACCAAATAACAGCAGATGGCTCCAGCCGAAACCGCTCCGGGTTCCCTCACTCCATAAATGATTTTACTAGGGCCAGTCGTTATCTTGATGTAATTGAATAGGTCTCACTCTTTTCTCTCTTCCTCCCCCTCTCCAGAATATTTGTGCAGCTTACGGAGAGACATCCAGGGGGACCGAGCTGTTGCTGGAAGGAACCTCTGACTCCAGTTTGCCTCATCCGTTTGGGAAGCGGCGTAAGTCTATCTTAAGCCACCTGGCTTTGGGAAGGAGGTTGCCTTTCTCTGCACCTTCCCTCTAACTCCTACAGCTTTTAATAACATTCCGGTAACTTGGCACATTTGAAATGTTTTGGCTCCTGCCCATCGGGGATGTATGTAATGAGTTCTCGTGCTGCAGATGCCTTTCTGAAATAAATCACATGTGTTTACCTTGGGAACCAGGCACAGGACCCCAAGACTTCAGGTTCAAGTATTATAAGGCACTAAGCGACAAGCAGCTCCTTTAAAACCTCCTGGTTTTAATGGGAATCAGTTAGGCAAGCACTTTGATGTGCTGAAAACTCCTTCCAAGTGGCTTCTCTTTTCTGAATGTTTGATGCCCCAGGAATCCCGCTACAGGGATTTCAGTTCTAGGGTGTTCCTGAACATGATTCTATGAACAATATGAGGATTGTCATGTGTGCAAAGCCTGTTTCCATTGATGTCAACAGCTCTCCGCTGATGGGCGTGTCCCCATATTCTGCCTCCTCGAGTTGCTCCTGAAAACATTTACGAAGCCTGGCAGAAGAACAGAAGGAGGTGTGTGGCTCTGCGCATAGTTTCATGTGTTCTCCTATAAAATGCCGTCTGGCAGCCTTCACCATGTTTCTGGAGAGGAGTGAAAACCTGGTAGGCAGTGCAGACTGGAGAGCACTGGTAAAACCAGTGTGTCGCAGACAGTGGTTGTAGCGGCTCCGTACGGGGAAATAAAATAGACGTGGGGCTATTCTCTGTCCCTGAGGACAACAGGCATGGCATACCTTGTACCCATAGAGCCAAAATCTCCCTTCTCTTCCAAAACAGTGTCCAAACTGCCATTAGGAAACATTCTTTGGAGCATGCTGTCCCACGCCGTGCTGGTGTGTGTGCCAGTTGGCGAGATGAAAACCATGCCACACGTAAAATGTATAGATGTGTGCTCCAATTCTTCTGAGTTGGCTGGTATACGTGTTGGGGTGGATATGAAGGACTATATCATCCCGATAATATCTTCAGTGAAAAGTTTGGTGGCACAAGTGGGTAATAGTGAGCTATAAGAAAAGCTGATGGTTCATCTGCAGACCAAGAACTTTGCAAATCACAGCCCCAGGCTGTTCTATTTATGCTTCTCCTTTAATGACGTAAGCATTAGTATTTGCTGTGGGGAGAAAAAGGGGAAGATATTTGGTTTTTACCTAACTGCTACTATTTTGGGCTACGTTAGGGTTCCTGCAGGAAGTGAACACAGGTCCCAGAGCACCGACCCAATTCTTCTGTGACTAAGTATGCTCTGTCTAACCTGAAATTCTGCCATGCCTTCTGTTTGATATAATATCCTTTCTTGCTTCCTGTCCTGAACCGCAGCATAAAGCTGTTGTGTGCTGTGAGACGTCTGTCAGGCTTTCTCTCCCATTGCGATGGCTGCATATCGATGGTGGGTGAAATCATTCCTATACTTAGTTTGCAAACTGTAAAGGAATGATGCCATCTCAGTGTAAGGAAAAGAAACCAATTACTCACTCAGAAAATGTGTGCTGCTTCACAGCAGAAGGCTGGAGCTGCTAATGGACTTGGGTGGGATTTCAGCACGTAGACACAAGCCTGTGATCCCGAAACCTCTGCACGGCAGCGCCTGGGCTTGGCAGACCTGCGTTGGCTGCAGCTCCTCCTCACCCAAGATTGATCACGCGTCTGCTGTTTGCTGTGGAAAAGTAGGTGGAAAAAGAGGGCTAGAGCTATCCTATGTCCCCCTTAGTGATTCTATCCGCAGAGAAGCCACATCTGCTTCCCCCATTTCCCACGTGTTCTGACTGCTGATTTGGGGACTGCCTGATAGATAAACCTGGTCAGAACCCACAGACCACACGTGTCCTGAGGGGGCTTGTGCTGTTCCCAGAACACGCCTGAACGTATGCAGAGGTTTGCTGGGGACTGACGTTTGGGGATGGCACTTCATCTCTACCTCTGCTTCTCTTTTACAAGAACCACCGTGTGGAGTGGTTGAGAAGGGTGAGAGTCAGGTTCAGATCCCTGTTGCTGAGGGGCCGCACGCTTCCCAGCTACCTTTCTTTTCCTCTCCTGTTACATGAAATGTTCCCTGGCTGATACGACCATACGCTCTGTGGGGCAGACGCAGAGATCTGCTGTATGAAAGCCCTCACCACCAGGCAAGAGCAACAAGTGATCTCTCCGGCTCGATGGGTTTTGAAACCTTTCCTCTGCCGTGGCAGAAAACTGTTTCTCACAAACGGCTGATAAAGCCTCCTGCCCATGCAACAGATTAACTGTGTGGGTTAGAGCTTGGGTTTATACCCCCTCAGGCTGGGGGGGAAATCCTGGGCTCTTTCCCAGGCTCGGTGTACGGGATATTTCTAGCATCCACTCCAGCGTAAAAGGTAGGTGGCAGCAGCAGCAACCGTAGTTTAAAAGGAAAGGGTGAGTCCTGCACTTGAAGATAAAATGCACGGGCCTCATTCTAGAGGAGAGGGTTCAGAGCACGAAGACCTGAGAGCAGAGGAGCACTCTCCATGCACTGTCACCCGTTGACCACTTGGGAATACTGCAACACCCCATCTTGGTGGGGGTAGAACGTTGCTCTGTGAAGGGGTCAGAGCAAAGGGGTGCCCCCCAGCCCTCCCTGTGGCAACGTTTGTGTCCATCCACCTGGCCATACGCAGCTGACAGGAGAGATTTTTCAGATCTTAAGAAACAAGCGCTGAAGGCTAAGTGTGACACTCAGAGGAAAGTAGCAGCATGCAGCAGCCAGCACTGTGATCAACCAAAAGTCACAGATTTTAACTCGTATTTCAAACGAGCTGGGTGTGACTACTATGAGATTGAGTTGTCTGGATTAATTTTTTTTCCTGGTAGTTGTTGCATGTGCTTTCATGGCTGAATGTAACTTTCTACGCTGCCTTTGTTCCATGACTCACCTTCTCTGCCCAAACAGAGGGAAAAACGTCTCCAAAAAGAACAAAGTGAAAGTGAAGAGGATCTGATTTCTGGGTGCGTTGTTAAGCAAACATCGTTGCATAGCATTTCTCTGTGATGATTTTTCACGTATGCATGGAGCTTGGAACTTGTGTCCTCCAAACGGTGTTTCCAAGGTGACTCTATATATCACGCTGGTGAAAGGTGTGGAGCTGAAAGCCCTGGGGTTATACTACCTGTCTGCAAACAGACCCAGTTTAGACTTTCTCAGGTAAGGTTGGAACTATCCCAGAATATTTATGGGCTCATCTGGCACCTGAATATTGTGGAAAATAGCACAATAAATACTGTCCTTGTGGCGTTCACAGCTGAAACTGCAAGAAAGCCAAAAATCGCAGGGGACATCCTGCCTTTCCATCCCACCTTCCCAGAAAGTTCAGAGAAAATCTTGATACTTTTCCTGAAAAGAACCAAGATTCTCCACCCTGCAACTGGCTCCTCTCGAGTAGAGTCTAAAGGATAAGAGAAGGACTGAAAGAGCATGGTCCAGAAATGGGTTTAGGCATGTGTATCCAGCCTGCCCTGTTCTTTGTCGCCACTGACTTCAATAGGATTTTGCTCCTTGAGAATATGACCCTATTTCTCTAATCCCTCTCCTGATTTGAAAGGTAACCGATCTTACAGGGGTGTCATCAAAGCCACCCATTATAATCACTGGATTACAGCTGCCATTTCAATTGGTATTTTGCACTCTACTGTATTCTCGATGAAGCAGGTCCTACCAGAACCCTTCAGGCATATTTGTACTCCTACAGCTGAAAGTGAATCGTGTACGAGCAGCCATCGAGTCTGAGTTTCTTTGTGTTTCTTCCCATCCACCCGCGTGGAGCTGGATTTTAGGTGACAGAAATCAAGGGAAGTAGAGACTGATTTACCACCACTGGGATCTCTCCCATTGGCCATAAACTTATCTGCATGCATCAAGTGGAAACCTACAGTTTTTCCTTTACATCTGTCACGAGGGGGAAGAAATCACCGAAACAATCAAAACCTGACTGTTTACACATGTTTTGTTTTATAAATGGACTTGTATAGAAAGTTGCAGCACAGTTGCACAGACAGCTCACATAAATCTCTTATCACAAAAGCCATATGTCCTCATTTCCTCATCTGCGGTAAAATGCAAGCAGCGGCGCTTCGATAATTAGGAAGCTGGAGGTAAACCACTCAGCATCCAGCAGTAGGAAAGTGTATATGGGTGAAGGTTACCAAACACAAAACAGAGCAGTTTGGTTTTGAGCGGTGTCACTTGTCCATACAGCTTTCCATTGCGTGACTGTCGTTTGCGTGTTAACAAGCCAGTTCCTCCACGGAGGGGATACTGGAGAAACTGGAAAGGTCGGAGAGGTGCCTGATCTTCCCCATTCAGTTTGCTCGGAGCTGGCCGCCTCGTTGCTCAGCTTTGCTAGGCATTTATCCCTCCCTTGAAAAGGACTCAAAATCAGACCTCAAAATGCAGTGAACTGACCTGCTCCCATTTAAGTCCCTTTGATACGATCTCCACACATGTAGATGGGGAGGAGAGCATCCATGGATGGTCCTGCGAAAAGCCCTCTCATCGGACGGATGGCAAGGTGGGGGATCCCCTGTTCCCTGCATGGAGCTAATAGGGTTTCTCCTTGGAAGAAGGAGCAGAAGGGTCCCACAGGACCACTCAGACATTTTTTGGCTTCTCCCTTACCAAAAACTCAGATGACTCTCATCCGTGGCCCTTGTTCAGCACTGGTAAGCCAAGCCAGTGTCACTTGCTAACTTCACCCACGTCTTTCCATAAAGCTACTCTGAGATGGATAAAAATTAACTGAGTGCGTACAATTAGCACAGCTGCCATTATGGCATGTCTGAGTCCTTCCAACCTTTTTTTTCTTCCAAAAAGGAGACATTTCCTAAATTTCAGATCAGCCAGCAATGGTGAAATGCCCTTTTGCCCAGCTTGGTGTGCTTTGTGTAAAGGGTATTTATTTAATCCATCTGAAACTACATGAGAAAGGAGAGAAATATCCCGGCGGCGAGATAAGATGATTATCTTCCTGGCAAACAATAGGAACACAGTCAAAATTAAAAATAATTTGATTGCAAATAGGAAGCCTAGTAAAGCAGCAGGGCTAGAGGAAACATGACTAATTTTTTTTAGCTTGTCTGAACTCACACAGCAGAGCTTTGCAAGAGCCATAACTTTGAAATATAGATCTGTAGAAAACCCATGGGGGGAGGATGGCAACAATCCAACTGCAATAGTACAATAGGGGCAAGTTAATGCAGCTGGTAGATCCGACCTAAATGGCTAAATAGCAACAGACAAAAGCTATTTTAGGTATAATTTGGTGGGGACCACAGTAAATACGATTTAGGGAGGAGTGGAGAAAGTGAAGGCTTTTTTCTCAACTGTTTTTTGGTTTCCATTCATTTGCCATTCTCCCTGGCAACACGTGGCCAAACCATGCTGCCAGTGTCACCTGCAGGATCAGGACCAAGCTCTCTATACTGAGCCTGCGGGCCAATGCTTCACATCCTTGGTCGATGTTGGTTCCTCCCCTCTCCAGCAAAGAACCTTACTTTCTGCAGGGGAAGGAGGAGGTGGCTGCAGGACCATGATGACCTTGGGGTTTGTCTCCAAGAGAAAATTCTACTAGATGTGAAATCTATACAGGGGCCCTTATAAAGGCATTTCCTTCTGATAATGATTACCCAGCAAAAGTGTTTACATGATTTCCAGAAATACTGCGTACTAAACCACTGCTTCCTTAAAACAAAACTCAACATGAACCAACCTCTATCCAGTGGGGTTGTGAAGAAGAAAATGCTGTATAGGACAGCTGTTCCTCTGCATCCATGGCAGGCCTCTAACATCTCCCTCTGTCCGAGACAGTGCTCGTATCTGCTGTAGACATGCTGTTGAGCTGGACAGACACCGAGACTCACCTAGGCTGCAGTTCTTGTTGTCCTTGCATCACAGCCTGCATGTCAGAAATGGCCTATTGACTATTGATTTAACCCAGTGGACAGTAACATTTGGATCTTTGTTTTTAAGTGTCTAAGACGACTTGACTGTATCCTTCTATAAATGTTATTGTCTAGAATATTCTGTGCTTTTATTAGCATCGTTAGAGATGGGTCTCTAATATGAAGGCAGTCAACACTCAAAACACCCTGTGCGATAAGGAAGGGATGTTACATCCATTTTACAGCAGAAGAAATTCTGCTGTAGATAGAGGGTTGAAATGATCCGTTCCAAGAACATAGGGAGAAGCATGGATCAGAACACAACAAAGACATGATGTTCCCAGGTCTAGCTGTGACCACAAAACCACAATTTCTTTTTTTGTTTTAAAAGCCTTTTGAACTGACATTTTCAGTGAGCTGAGGGTTGAAGCAAATCCTTGGTTAGCTCCATTGAAGCCGTGTTGGATTACATCAGCCAAGGATGTGAGTATACTTAACTGATATTAAGCTAATTCAGTTGCAGTTGTGCATGTCTGATCCTTTACCTGGGTAGACATTTTTTCTAGTATTTTGAGGGCATAATATAAGTCAGGTGAGAGTGTGTTGCAAACCCATATGACAGCCATAAGCAGTAGCTGACACTAGATGCTAAACAGTATTTAAGCCACTTGGCAAACCTCAGACAGGTCCAGTAATTGTAGGTGGATGAGAGTTGCAGAAGGTCATTAGGTTCCTGATGGAGGAAATACCACTGAAAGGCAGAAGAGGAAATGACAGATTTAATGAATAGCGGTCACAAGCTGAACTACAAAGAGCAGTTGGTCTGTATGTTTTCCAACAAGAACGATCATAGCAGAACCAAGGCCAGACGGTCTGTGCACAGTACCTGATGGCAAGACCCTTCCAAACCAGAAGACATGACAAATGACACCAGGGAAAAGTCTCTGACCAGTAAGAAGAGCGGCTGCATTTTTGCAGGCAGTGAATTGAACTCTGAACAGGGCTGTGTCTTTCTGCTTCCACCACGGAAGAGAGTGCCAGGTCTTTTGCAGACAAAACATCAAAGCATTGTCTCTGGAATGAGAGGTCTCAGCATTAAAGGCAGGTTGCCACTGTTACCAATGGTTCAAAAAGCTGAAAGATAGAGCTAGGTAGAGTATCAGATATGCCTGAAAGAAAGAGGTGTTTCATGCTGGTGGACAGGATTTAGCATGCTACTCAAATCTAAGAAAATGAGATTGTACTTGTCATAGTCAAAGAGACATTAGAGCCTATGCTTGGACACAGCAGGACTGGTAACAGAATCACTACAGTCTGTCTCTGAGCGGTGCTGCACTATATGTTGGTCATGGAGGTTTTATGCTTTTATGAAAACAGCTAATGATGACATGATTCAAGATTCTGTAAAGGGCTCAGAGGGAGACTCAGTAAAACATCAAATAATGATGTCAAACGTCTCATGCATGACAAGCTAAATGCAAAGGCAGCATTCTCACAGAGACTTAAAAGAAGCAACAGTTGCTTCAAAAACTAAAGAGGAAATTATTCAGGCCAATTTGTTATTTTAAACATGTGAAACACCATCTGAATGGAGATGGTGGCATGCATCATTAATGAAGTTGGACATAGATGCTTATGAACATGGACATCAGTGGATGGCATGTCAAAGACTGAAATCAGTGATGCAATGACACAGCAATGCGGGAGGCAAACTGTCCGTCAGACGACAGCTTTATTGTCCTGGGGAAAGGTCATAAAGTGCGAGCCTTTAACACAATCAAAACTTCTCAAAAGAATATACAGCCCATGCGTGATAGTCACCTTCTACCTTATTGTTTGCAGTGCTGCTCAGTGCATGGATAAACATGCTGCTGCTCTATCTGTCTCCATCACAACACCGTCTGTCTTTCTAACAGATTTGTTCTGCATAAGCCATAAAAGGAGAGCTTACTGCAGGAGTGATGAGGTGCAATTCTATGGCACTGTTATCCAAGATGGGTACAACAGACATCTCTGACTGTAACACTCAACTGCAGGAATAAACAAGAGATGATAAATGGCTTTAATGAGCGAAAAAGGACACCCAAAGCAGCAAGGGGAAGAGTGCCGCTAAATGATTATTGACTTGGGAGTTGGTGTCTGTCCAAGACCTGGTATGCCATGAGGTTGTCCCTGAGAAACAAAGGGATCACCTGCCGCTGTTCACATTGCAAGAAGCAATTACTAGATACTGTCTAGCCCGGTCCCTAGGTTACCCCTAGGTCTGGGTACTCCACAGATATCCAATTCTTCTATCACAGGTCCCCTGTGTAACTTTATCAAAGTTCACAGACCTCCCCCCATGTCCCGTGACTTAACTAACAACTTCAGGGCTTCAGGAAGGAAGCCGTTTCTTGGAGGATACTTAAAAGAACAGAAATGACGGTGGAAAGCTTGTTCCCCTCCATACTGGCATGGAGATGGCTGGTATTGCAGTGCCTGTTGGCAAAGCTTCTCTGCTTTCCAAAGGGAGAATGGAAAGCTGGAACACGGTCTTGGAGTAAAGAGACAGGTGTCAGTGGAAAAAAAAACAAAGCTTTTGTTCTTGACTCTGTTCATCTGAATGGAAAATCCAGGCAAGGAGACTTGTGAGCCCACAGTTAACAATGCCAGGTCTCCTGTTTTCTAATTTTGGAACAAAGTACTCCTCACCACCACTTTTCCTAAACAACCCCGTTACACATATTTTCAGAGGATGATTTCACAAGCTCTCACAGAAGCAGGGACTGAGGAGACGTACATGCAGAATCTAAGAAGGGGAAACAACTGTGCAAGTAAAAAACTATCATCCTTTATTATTAGGGTAGACTATAGAATGGATGCAATCAGCACTATTCTAGAAAGCACTGGCTTGAGTGTGCAACAGGGTTTGTAGTCTCCTACGAGAGTGCAAAGGAAATAAAACTGACCTCCAACCACGTGACAAAAAGGGTACGGTGTTGGGTGTAAGGAGGTCTGGCTTCTGGGCCTGAGCAAAGTCTGTGTCCTTTGTGGATCTCTGTTTTTGCTGCCCGCTCTTGCCTGGATTGTGACATTTAACAGCCACGTAGGTGCAGAGTCTGTCATGGTGCTCTTGCCACCACCGCAATGTTGGACACCTTGTATCCTTTATATCTATGCAAATAGATATAAAGGCAGAGACTGGCTTGCTTTTAAACCCACTTTTGTTTCGTCATTGGCATATCAAGAGTTTCAAATCTTTTCTCTTTATTTATGTTGCAGAGGTTTCTGTTTAGTGGAAACCAGCCTTCCTTGCCAATGGGAAATAAACCCTTTTCAGGCAGTACAGCGCCTCTCTCTTGCACACCCATTAAATAAGACCTCTTTAAGTTGCAGTGCAAGTGGGTGGCTGTCTAGCAGCTATGAGTAAGTTACAAGAGGATGTCATTCTTGCCAGACTTGGCCCAGCTTAATGGCAACCAAGACATTGTGGGGGAAACCTGACTGCAAACAAAAGCAAACCCAACTGCGCTGTTGTCCTTGTCCAAATGAAGGCAAAGGCAAATGGGGAAGATTTATAAACTGGATTCGTAAAATCCCTCCATTTCTAATACAATAGAGAGGTGTTTGCTTCTATGGCATATGCGCTGCAAACTGACAACAGTTGTTTTCCTTGGGCGCGAGCCAAAGTTTTGGCTCTACTTTTCTTTCACCAAACGTGAGCCCTCCGAGATGAGTCACTGGTTCTTATAGTGGGCTGCAGCCTGCTGAGCCGGGAAAAGGAGCCCTTGTTGCACGGGAAGGGAATCAGGAGATGATGTGTCATGTGGGTCACACGGGGAATCGGCATCATTTCCCACAGCCAGCCAATGCAGATTGCATGCAGGGGACCTGCAAGCCTGGAGGAGATGGAAACAAAGCCAGGACTCCTCGAGACCCACTGGGGTTTGGGTACCACATTTAATCTCTGGTGAGCATGTAAGAGTCCGTGTGGCTCCACCAAAAGCTCCACTTCAGCAATTCAGGTACTTAAATGAGCTGCAGCAATTCATTTCTGTAAACCTGGATCCCCAGTCATCACCAGCTCCTTGCTGCAACATGTTAACCCCTTCCCCATCCTCTCCCGCCCCAGGAGAACCAGTGGAGTTACACAAGGGGAGCATGTGGCTGGAGACCTCCGCCACGGAGCCAAGCAGGATTTTGGGTTTTTTTTGCATTTCCTCTTCTTATGAGAGCTGTCAAACGAAGAAAAAGGATCCTGAGGGACAATTCAGTGGGTAAGGGATATGTGATCACTGGTGTCCAACGTCAACTATACAGAAACTATAGGATGAGGCAAGCCCAATGTTATTTTTCACTTTGGCCGCTGCTGTCAGTGCTGGAAGTCAAAGGCATTATTTGTTGCTAATCTACAGCTCACCTTTTGTTAGTCAGCAGGTAAGCGAGCTATCCGAAAAGCTGGCTCACACGCTAGCGGGCAAGGGTGCGGCCATATCGCAGCCTTGGCACTTACAGGATAAATATAACCAATGTTAATAGTCAGATCCAGGTGAGCGGTGCTCCTTGCAGGGATTTCACCATGGCTGCGCCCCAGCACGGCAGCACAAAGGGGGCTGCGCTTCTGTGTGAGGTGGCTCCCAGCTGTTGCTGTGTGGAAGGTAAAGAGATTATCGAGGTTAAAAAAACCCCCCACAAATTCTGCAGTAAGTGCGCTCTGGTGAGA
>NW_008825616.1:4493571-4516144 GCF_000699105.1 Pygoscelis adeliae
GGCGGGCTGAGGGGGAAGCGGGGCGGTGAGGCGGCAGCGGGGCGGGATGAGGGGGCTGGGCCGGGCTGAGAGGCGCCGAGCTGAAGGAGGACAGAGCGGAGCCGGGCTGAGGGGGCCGGGCTGAGGGAGGACAGGGCCGGACCGGGTGAGGCGGGGCGGGCCCCATCGAGGCACCATGTCGGGGGCAGCGAGGACGGCCATCTGCTTGCTGCGCTGCGACCTGCGTGCCCACGATAACCAGGTAGGGTCCGGCCGGCGGCCCTCCGGGTATTTCTTTAGAAATAACCCCGCTCTTGGCTAGGCTGGGGAGAGGTGCATGCTGCATCCTGTCCCCAAGAGCTGTCATGGCCCTCTCGTGTTTCCAGGTGCTCCACTGGGCTCAGACCAACGCAGATTTTGTTATTCCCCTCTACTGCTTCGACCCGCGGCACTACCTGGGCACCCACTGCTATGGCTTCCCGAAGACAGGGCCCCATCGGCTCAGGTTTTTGTTGGAAAGCGTGAAGGATCTAAGGGAAACACTCAAGAAAAAAGGAAGGTAGTTGAGAAAGCACCATGCAAATAACACATCTATTTTTATTTATTTTCTTTTTTTTTTGACACATATGTGCTGTGGGTCAAATCATCTCAGGTACTCTGGGCTCTGATGATGTCTCATTTCAGAGAGCCACAGCCCTTCTGTTAGATACAATAAGGTCCCATACGTAGCCCCTGTTCAGATGACCTGCGGTGGCATCTGCAAGGAAGCGAAGAGCCATCCAGGCTGCGTGCCATTCGAGGTTTTGCTGTCTTGAACTCAGATACCACAGATGGGTGTCAGCCTTCAGTGCTTTGCCCAGAGTTCTGACAACTGGAGACATGAATGGCAGTCTTCTGAGATGTAGACACAAACACTAGCCACTGTGGCATGTGTCCTACCTTGTCCCCAGTGAGTTTTCCCTTGGAGCTGGCTTGAGACAGACCGTCATGGATCCTGGCTTGTGAGACTGGAGAGTTAGGTTTGCTCATGCCCTGTCCTGCTAAACCCAATCTCTTTGGTAGGCTACATTGTGGGAAGGGGGTCTTCAGGGGTTCCTCCTTCATTATGTCTTTAGAAACCATAACTGGGGTAGACCAGGGCCTGAAGGTCTACATGCTGAAGAATCCCATTACCAGATAACATCTGACTTTGCTTAGCATAAGATGTGTCAGCCAGCCTGTATTCTCTCAGAGCAGCGTAACAGTGGTAGTAGAAGCAAGAGGAATGGCTCTGGGTTTGCAGTGCAGCGTGGACCGTGCAGATTGTGAATGTTATAGGAGACTGAAAGAACTGATCAGTGGGTATCTGCACCCACACCCTGCAGAGAACAGATTCAGAGCTGCTTGAATGCTACTGTGCTGTTGTCAGTGGCTGATAAGAGATTGGTGTTCTGCAGTGAGAGATGTGTGACTGTGAAGAGCCACGCTAAGATCTGCTCTCTCAGCAGCACCCCTTGCTCCTTCTTTCCTCAGACCCAGTCAATCTTTGAAGAAACTTTTCAGTTATGCTTTAAATTATTCTGGCATAACCACTGTATTACTCCTTCAAGAAATTCTTCTCCAGCACAGGCCTCTGTTAGACGACACAGTAGTGAGAAAGAGAGGGAAAGGGAAAGGGACAGAGTCACGTATGAGGCTCCTCACAGAACTCTGCACCCACCTCTGACCAACTTTCTCACCACAGCTTCTCTTTTGGTCTGGTGCCCTGGGTACACAGCTGGGCAGTTGGTGAGGTTGCAAGGTGGGAGGGAAGTTCTGTTGACTCTGTTACGAACACAGAGTATTCAGAGGAAAGAATTCCTCTGAATACTCCCACATGAAAGTGGAGAGGGGTCTGCCCACAGGCCACCACTGCCTGTGAAGGAGATTGGAAGAGGAATCAGTTCTTGAATCTCAGCTTCAGTGTGTGAGGATGAACAGATCTGATAGATTTACTTTTAGGTGATAGCCTGGCTTTCTGCCCAGTCATCCTTTCTAAGGCATCCGGGGTGGTAGAAATGTGTTTGACACAAACTCAGCCCCAGAGGCTTACAAACTGTGTTCATTGGGTCCTAAAAAATGTAGGCTAGTCAAATCCTGTCTGTTTGCCTCCACATGCTGTTGGTGCTCCGTAGAGAACTAGCACATGGGTGCGTGGGCCAGAACTAGGGCCTCCTGTACACATAAATAACAATAATATCAAACCTAATTCAGGCCAATGTTTTGTGTTTGCAGTACCCTGGTTGTGAGGAAGGGGAAGCCAGAAGATGTGGTCTGTGATCTGATTACTCAGTTGGGCTCTGTCAGTGCCGTGGCTTTCCATGAAGAGGTAAGGGAAATATTTAAGTGACATTGTTAAAAGATAAAATTAGGTTGTGGAGGTTTCTTCCACAACCAAATGGTGACGCAGATCCTGTATGTTCAGAGCCTTTCTTGTCTGTGGTATTGTTAACCTTGGGGAAACCGGCTAGCTCCCGGGATGGGGATGGTGCAGGTGTCTGGGTGGGAGACCTTGCTGTACGACAGCAGCTATTTGTGAATGATCACATGCAAGTGCTGTGTCTCGAGGAAGAGGGGTTTCCGGCAACTGACATTGTAGGTCAGCTGAGTCCATTTCTCCTTCTGTTTGCATCAAGCTGCCTTTTCCTGGTGCCTTCCTTGCACAGGGAGCTAGCTGCCAGGGGGCATATTGTATTGAGTGTAGAAAAGGCCCACGGTGAGTTGACAGCACCCATATTTAGGCAGTTGCTCACCAGTGCGTTGAAGAATGAAACACGAGTCCAGTCCCAGACTGGACTGGCTGACGGGGTTGGCATGTCACTGACCTGTCTTCGCTGAGCTGACTAAGTGGTTTGATCCAGAGCCTGCTGAATTCAATGGAGGGCTCTGGATCCAAACCACTGAGCCTGGAGGCTTTGTGTACACACACACACATACGTATATATGTACATAGATACACTCGGTATTAGCAGAATCTGGGCCTCAGAGCTGTCTAATGCAGGACTCACTCTGTGACCTGCACTGCAGGTATTCCTGTTGTCAGGCCTACAACCCTTGTAACTTGACAACCTACACATCCCCTAGTGCCTTACTCCATGCAGCACTAAGAACAACCACAGAGGGTCAGACAGAAGGCCTCATCTAACTCCATAGCCTTTTTCCTGACAGTGACCAATAACAGATGCCCAGAGAAGACCACAGGAGCAGGACAAATCTGTAAAGATACTTCCCCTGCATACTTTCCCAGCCTCTGTGGCTCAAGTACTTCTTGAAACAGGAATGCTATCCTAATATTCAATAACCCTCAGTGGATTTCTTTTACATATATTTGTCCAGTCACCTTTCCAGTCCATGCAAACTTAAAAGATCTGCAACGTCCTACATCAAGGAGTTTCTTATTCTGGCATTGGCACTGCTAATGGAGAGTGAAAACACTTGTTGGGTTTGGCAGAGGGAAATACTCAGAGATTGTCTGTGTGCAACTCTCTTTAAAGGGATGAAGCTAAATGTGGAGATGCGGGAGGAGGGCAAGACCAGGGACCAGGGTCTGTGTGCATGTGGGAGCTGAGGCCGTGCAGCCATGGCCTCACTGCATTTTGTTCTCCCTAGGCCACGCAGGAAGAGCTGGATGTGGAGAAGGGGCTGTGCCAGGTGTGTAGTCAGCACGGGGTGAAGATTCAGACATTCTGGGCATCCACGCTGTATCATCGGGACGACCTTCCCTTCAGGCCTATTGCCAGGTGGGCTGCTCCATGGTATCACTTACTCCTCCACTGTCCCATTTGTTTCTCACTCCAGTGAGCTGCTCAGGAGGGATCTTAGTCATCTGGTCCCACGGGGAAGGGACCCCATCTGCATTTATGGAACAGTGCTGTCATGCTCATACACATCAAGGAGAAGGGGCACATTCATCCCTCTGTACTAGTAGGATTTACGCTCTGATATGCATAAAGCTGAGGCTTTTGACTGTTTATTGGGGAACTGATTTCTCTTTGCCCTTCTACCAGCACAGTTTGGATACTCACTCTGCAGTGCCGAGTCCTTGTGACATCGGACTGGATTGCCCCATTACTCCATCTGGCTAAATGCAGCTGCCTATGACAATAGCCCTTTGCGTGTGGACTCTTCATGGCTCCCTCAATAGTCACTTGAGGTGTAGCTGATGGAGTTGAGTGATACATGGTATCCTGTAGAAAATGTATAAAATAGGGCAGGAGTCAGGCCATAAAAATACCTGTTTCTCTCCATTGACTGAAAAGGCAGTGGGAGGTTGCAAATTTTTACATTGAGGTCAGGCTTGTGTGTAATCAGAAGTTAGGTGAGATAAATCTGACCCTCGTGGATTGCTCCATCAGGACACACCTTCAATTGAAAAGGTACCATTTGCATCAGAAGCAGAAAGAAACTGGGTGAAGGACTGAACTTCCTATTGCTGCTAGCCCCAGGGGCATCTGCCTCTTCTGTGCCCAGTGATGTACAAACACGCATCACAAATATGAACTCGGCCCTCAGGAGAGTGCAGCCTAAAAAGCTAACCCTCCGTCTGTGGAAGCTATGTGGTGCTGTGTGGAGGGGCCAGGGTAGCCATCCTACGGAGATCTGACTGCGCTGTAATCCGTGCAGGTTGCCTGATGTCTACACCCATTTCCGAAAAGTGGTGGAATCGGAGGCGAAGGTCCGGCCAACCCTGCGCATGGCAGATCAGCTAAAGCCTCTGGCTCCAGGGGTGGAAGAAGGGTGTATCCCTGCAATGGAGGATTTTGGACAAAAGGGTAGGAAAACCTAATTTGGCAGTTGCTTCCATGAGATCCTACTTAGAGATGTTTCTTACTGAGAATCAAAACATGGAGGCCTCCCAAAGGCATTCGTTGCCCTTCAAACTGTAACTAACCCTCTGTTCACTCATACGGCAAATGAAGGCAAATTCCCTGCGTGGAGGAGCTGCCTAGCTGTTTTCTGCTAGGTAGAAAACATCCTCTTAGTCAGTAATTTTTAATATGTTTGATGTGGCCCCTGTTTTAAAGGAAGACCAGGGCACAATCTTTCATGTCCCCAAAGAAGACATCCCTACTGCTGAACATCCCTAGATTTTAAGCTCCCTACCTTTGAGATGCTTTCCAAGGGGGTAACAAGGTGACGGTGTTTTCTGTGGCAGATCCTGTGACTGATCCACGAACAGCCTTCCCCTGCAGTGGAGGAGAGACCCAGGCTTTAATGAGACTGCAGTATTATTTTTGGGACACGGTAACTCTTACATTTCCTTGTCTGCCTCCTCCCCCATGTACATATGGCTGTGCAAGTGGGTGAGGCTGCAATTTCACTTCCTAATAATATTTCCTTAGCTCCTGTAGAATAACACTTTACAAAGGAGGAAATTAGCATTATTTCAGTTTTTCAGAGAGACAAACTAAATCAAAAAGAAGTTATCCAGGAACTGGGAATGTAAGCCAGATACTTAGGAACCTAGTTTAGTGGCCATCCCTCTTAAGTCTTTTTTTCCATCAGCTTTTGGGAATTGGGACAATTTTTTAGCTCCTTGACCTTGATTTACCCTTTCTGCTCTCCTGTCCCATGTCATCAGCACTGTAGTTCCTCCATTTTGAAGGAGTGAAAAGCGGCCTGAAGGGCTGCAATTGCAGCTGGGGTGAGGAACAACCGACCCAAGCTGCTGCCCGCAGGTAAAAATAGTAGGAGGTTCCTAGTAGTCTGGTTTAAAAACTTGCAGCCAATAATTACAGCTACTTCTTGCTCCCTCACTTTGGTGGAGTGAAGCTGCTGCTGACTGCATTTCGTCTGTGCATCCTGACTGTTTTTGAACCTTTTCCTGGTCTAGTTTGAGAAACTGCCTTAAATTTGCCTTGTGTGAATTTAGACAAAGACACGTATGCTGATTTCCAACAGCATCAGACCCTATGCAGCTTTATGGATAAAGGGGGTAGCATCTCTCCAGCTGAGATGGGTTAAGAAGTGTGCTGTGTCCGGTGCACTCACTGGGACAGCCCCCAGGGGATTCTTTCAGCTGTGCTACAGAAGTTCCTGCATTCCCTTGCTGTTGGGGAGCATTGTCGTGGTTTAACCCCACAGCTCAGCCCCACACAGCTGCTCCTTCACTCCCCCCCAGTGGGATGGGGGAGAGAATCGGAAGGGTAAAAGTGAGAAAACTTGTGGGCTGAGATAAAGACAGTTTAATAGGGAAAGCAAAAGCCACACACACAAGCAAAGCAAAACAAGGCATTCATTCACTCCTTCCCATGGGCAGGCAGGTGTTCAGCCATCCCCAGGACAGCAGGGCTCCATCACGCGTAACGGTAACTTGGGAAGACAAACACCATCACTCTGAACATCCCCCCTTCCTTCTTCTTCCCCCAGCTTTATATGCTGAGCATGACGTCATATGGTGTGGAACATCCCTTGGGTCAGTTGGGGTCAGCTGTCCTGGCTGTGTCCCCTCCCAACTTGTCGTGCACCCCCAGCCTGCTCGCTGGTGGGGCGGTGTGAGAGGCAGAAAAGGCCTTGACTCTGTGTCAGCACTGCTCAGCAGTAACGAAAACATCCCTGTGTTATCAACACTGTTTCCAGCACAGATCCAAAACACAGCCCCACACTAGCTACTGGGAAGACAATTAACTCTATCCCAGCCAAAGCCAGCACAAGCATGCACAGCTTCTACTCTTGGTCAAGCATTAATACAATCAGTGCTGGAAAACCTGTTCTTTTGTTATGCAAATATTGTCTTCCCCGGTGAGCTAGAACAGCCCTTTGGCAGTAACCCGTGCAGCGAAAGGGATCAAGGAGAGATCAGGCTTCCCTATGTCCTCTGCATTGTCAATGGAGTGCCCAGAAAGTGGAAGACCAGCATCCTGCTGTAAATGTGGGTGGCCCAGAAATAACAGTGATCAGGATTCCTGCAGCTGAGTGTTGGGTGCTGTCAGATACTGTGGTTCTCAAACCCAAACAAGCAGCCACATGGACAAGGGAACCGACCGCCGTGTCCCGCTGGTGCTTATAAGCGGATTATTGATCCTGAGTCAGATGGGTATGGGCAGGGAGCAGCACAGCCAGTTTCATAGTGCTTGTAGAAAGAGATGTGCTACAGGCTGAAGCGGGGAGCACAGCTTGCAACACGCATCCCAGAGCTATAATGAAACCTGCTGGCCTGATTAATTCTTGTGCACTGGAGGCAGTAATTTGGCAGCTTTGTAATCCTTGCAGGCAGCCATGAGAGGGAGCCCCGCCCTGCCAGATTGCCCTGGCTCCGGTATGAAAGAAAACATATTTAGCAGGCTGCAGGTAAAGTATTAAAACCTTTTGTTCTTTTGCTTGCACAGAACCTGGTTGCATCTTACAAGGAGACTCGGAATGGACTAGTGGGAATGGATTACTCAACTAAATTTGCACCATGGTAAAGATTTTTATTGTGAGACTGGAAGCTCCTTCTCTGCTCCCCTCCCAAACTGATGTTACCTGGCTGCTGAGTGCTCAGTGGGCATGGCTAGGGGTCTAGGTGTGATTCCCCTGCCCTTTTTGTTGGGGTAGAGCAGCCTCAGCGCTGCTCTTCATTGCGCTTCCAGGCAGCGGTTCCCTGGGAACATCCTTGCAATTAGGAATTGCTGAAGTGTAGCAATACTGTGCCAAGACCCCGGTGTGTTGGGAGCAGCAATGTGAACAGGGCACTGGAGAGACACACCAACTTCTCTTTGGCTTTGTGCTATTTTGTGTGTCTGGGATGGTTGAGAGCAGCCAGGGAAGAAGCGTAGCTTCAGCGTGTTGATGGGGCTGTAGCAGAACTTGATCCAGTCCTGGTTTGCTGAGTACTGTGGGGCAAGTCACCTCACTTCACTGCCATTCCGTTTTTCTGTGGGGTGAAGAGACACTTCTGATTATTCCTATTGCAAAAGGATCTCTTGTTTGGGTAAATATGATGACTTGTAATTAGGGGTTTTAGTCTCCGGTGCTGGAAGGGGCAGAGTTAATTCTGGACTGAGACTGCATCAGCAGAACTCAGTTCAGCCTAATGCTGAGAGCATCTGGAGCGTTTTCCCGACAGAATTGCCATATGAAACATTTTTTTGAGGCTGTTACAGGTCAGGATTTCTTATTTTCAACTGGCTTTGTGCCTCAGTGGTTGCAGTGGATGGCTCCACCTGGTGGCACTTTGGGATCCCAGGACCCCTGGCACTGCAGAAGTTCTTTATCTGGGGTGGCCTTCACTCGAGTTTTTCGAAGCTGGCCGTTTGCCCAGAGCAGACAGTCCTGATCTGCCTGCCCCAAAGTGTTCCTCTGTCAGATAATCAAAATCAGACCAGTTCAAACTGCAGCCGCCTCATACTGGCCATTTCTAAGTGTTAGAGCTGGTCAACAATTAAGGAAAAACTCTTCAGGCCCTTTCTTCCTGTTTTCCAAAATTCATCAGAACACCAAATGTTTCCACGAGCCCTAGTGGGAAATTGCAGTAAAATACATTTCTAGGAAAATCAAGGTAAAAGTTGTTCTTTATCACCCTTTGCCATGGGGTTGGAGTCTACAAGCTCTTTCCTGCCTTGCACGGCACTGATTTGGAACAAGTGGAAGGAGCCCAGTGCGTTGGAATGCCAGAGCTGGGTTTGATTCCCTAGTTTTCCTACCCCACCTGAGATTTTCAGCAAGTCACTTGCCTTCTGTGGTTGCTAAAATAAGAGACTAAGGTACTGAAGGAATAGGAGCCCTGAGCGTACGATAAATAGGTTTGTAGTAAAAGGAGGGCTGTTGAACAGCTAAGGCAGATGATGTAGAGGTTGACATTCAAGATCCGTCTCTGGGTTTGTCATTGGTGTGCTAAGTCACCAGCTGATCAAGTCTTTTAGGCAAAACTTGTAAAACTTCTGTAAAATGATTTATCTCAGTAGCTTGGAAACTCCTGTAACAGTCATATGCTGGGAAGGGGAGGATTTTGATTCTCAGCTTGAAGAGTTGCAAAGAAGTCATACAACTTGACTAAAGCCGTTTGGGAAGCCAGTGGCATGACTGCGAACCAAGCAAAAATTTTCAGACAACAACTCTAAACGCAAAACTGCCCCTCCACACCCTCTGTGCAGACATCAAGCTGTCAGTCCTGCGTTGCATTCAGGACACCATTCTTCTGCTTTCAGGCTGGCGCTGGGCTGCATTTCACCTCGATACATCTACGAGCAGATCCAGAAGTATGAAAAAGAGAGAACAGCAAATCAGAGCACATACTGGTATGTCCCTGAACGACCACTGTGGCTTGTTTTCTCTGAAAAGGAAACTAGCATCTCATGCACGGGAGAGAGTGGTTTGTTAACTTTCTTCTTAATTAATGTTTGTTTTTCCTGTGCCTGCTCTCTGCTTCCTCTGGGTTGCATTGCAGTTCTGTTTCAGTATGGATTTATTAGTCTGCCTTTGACATCCAGAGGCTTTAGGCACTTTATAAGTAAAGATTATTAATGCTAGTCGTCATTATTATCGCTGGGAAATTGTGGTTCATGATTATTAAAATTGATCTCTCTAAATCATCACCATCCCTCTCTGTATTGTTATTATGGGCTAGATGAGAAGGAAGAAGAATGACTTACAAATAAAAGCCAAAGGGTTTCTCACATCAAGGATACGAGCAGGGTTTCACCCAAAAGGCTCAGCGACTGTGTCATTTGTACGAATCACATGGTGTCAGAAGGACCTCTGGGCACAGTCCAGCAAATGGCCCCGTGCTTGCTCAGCTGCTCGACCATGACCACACCACCATAGCAAAGGGGAAGAGGGGAGTGGGAAGTGCACTTAATGCATCCAGCCTTGTGACCCGTGCTCTTCCTCACCCCACCGCTGGCTGCTTGCCTACCGGCAGGTTGTCCTAAAGGAGTCCGGGGGACAGTTGAGGACAGTGTATCCATCCTTGGGCTGGCCTTGAACTTGCTCATGCACTTGAACTTGCTCATGCACTCTGATCTGCCCAGACACTGTGAATTAGAGCCTGGTAGGGAGCTCTTATGGAGAAGCAGGTTCATGTTAGAGCCTGGCCTAACACTAGACATGGATGGAAAAAAACCCAAACCAGAAAGTCTGTGCAAACTGTAGAACCATGTTTTCATACTGGTTTGTTACATTTGCAACATGTCAAACAGCACAGTGGTTGGTGAAGAACAGGCAAAACACTGGCAGCGATTCTGGCCAAAATATTCAATTTCATTACAATTCAAATGACAGATAAAATATCGACCTTTTGCCTGTTGAAGTGTATGCTTTTTTTTTTCTCTTCAAAGACAATTAAGAGAGGAAAGATTTCAAGAAGTGAACATACTCATGTTTTTCTGTCTAATAGCCAGCCAGCCTGCCTGCAGCTGGGGTGCCATGGTGATCTAAGCATTTTAAAGTGATAAATAATTATAAAAAAGAAGCTGTCAAGCTCCCAGGCATTGCAGTCAATTGTACCGTGAAGTACAGGTCGTGGTGGCTGCACATGAGGGATTGATTGAGTCTCAGTATCATGACACTAGTTTTTAGCATTTGGACACTGTCCTGTTTTGTAATCAGATTTTCTAGAAAGATCTTGTAAGCCTAAACATCAGCTGAGCAGAATATTTCTAATATGCCAGAGAGCTGAAGCAGGTCTCAGAGGCTGAGATGCCATCATTTTATGAGAAGCTCTTTTCATATAGAAGTTTTTATATAAAACTCATTTTCTGCGGGCCTAGCACCTGATCTCATGAGCTAGACCACTGCAAACCCAGTTTTGCAAGGTACCTTTAAGTGCCTTACAAAGGTTATTGCTTAAATCAACACAAAGCTCTTAGGAATGTGCTGACATGCTTGCTCACGCGGAAGCGTGAAGCTGAATCAGGTCCTCGCCCTGCTCTTTGGAGAATTATATCCCGGTAGGGACGGATGAGAAACAGGTTACCTGAAATTCTGCTCCTGCACTAGAGTTAAGGAAAGCTTCTCAAGTGATTCATGCAAAGTTTGCTTTCACTGTAGTCATCCAGGTGCAATGGGGCCTGGGGCAAGAATGGTGTCATGGGAAGGTGCGTGAAATTGCCCATTGGGAATAAACCTCAGGGTGTTAATGATGGGTGCTATGGAAGCAACATCCTAATTCAGTAATTTTATCTGACCCACAGTGAATTACAGACACGGCTTTGTGTTTTAGGGTCCTGTTTGAACTGCTGTGGCGGGATTACTTTCGATTTGTGGCCCTGAAGTATGGCAAAAGGATTTTCTCATTAAGAGGTGTGTATGGATCACCATATTTGGAGAGGAAAGGTACGGTCTTACAACAGGGAAATTAAGAGAAGAGGCTGTCGGCATTGTGTTGTACAAATGTTCTTTTCATAGCGCTTGTGTCACCACCCGGGGATGCTGCTGGGGACTTACTATTAGCACAGAAGTGCCTCAACGCCACGGTGCTGGACACAGTGTAGACACTGAGACTTTTGCCCCAAATCTGATTAGACACGGAGAGTAGTATTAACACATGTCGGTGGGAAACAGCAGCACAATAAGAGTAAAGATGCTCTTTCCGGAGACACTCCACCTTTGGAGAGAATCCAGGCTTCAGGCTTGCCCAGGTTCACCAGAGAATCTGGGACAGAGCAGGAACTGACTCAGCGGTGTGAATCCCAGGAAACCAGATATTCTTTCTGCCTTGCACTACATAGGGATCAGAATGAGATTCAGCTCCAGACCCAGTCACTTACGTGCAGGTGTTTACACATGAAATGGGGGTCTGAACTCTCAGTGCAGCAACAAGTATCTAGTCCATATAGTCAGGAAACCCTACACCTGATGCCTGTGTTGGGTGAGCAGTTCTCCATGTGATGTAGCTGCCCACACTTAAGCATACAGCACTGTTTTAGATGCCCTAGGGCAGTCTGCCTGGCATCCAGCTGTGGCTGCAGAGGAGCACACCTCCCTCAGCGCCTGTGTCACATCCACCAGGGCTATGCGGCTGTTTCGAATGCCCTAAAACATCTCAAATGGCACTGGATGCCAGTAGTGGGCCTAACCTTAGATGTCTGGAGCTAGAGCTGAGTTGTCCCTGCTGCCCCCATTCCCCAGTACAGAGGACTGTAATTGCCACTGGACCCCTGCAAACATAAAATCACCCCCCTCATCTGTTCCTACCCCACTGCAGGAGCAAAGTGTTACTGGGGGCTTCTGCCAGGTAATTCTGGGCTCAGTATCTGCTACAGAAATGGTTTTCACATAAACATTGTCCTGGAGTAAAATTGAACAAGAAAATACTAGCTTGGGCCAGAGCACATCTCCAGCCACTCGTGAGGTCTGAGTCTTTTTGAAGTGAAAAAAAAGAGCGAACACCAACAAAACAAATGATCAAAATCCGTTAGGGCTTGAGCATCCTCCATGTGCATGAGACACCCCTTTGCAACACTTGAAAGGAGGAACAGATCATCTCTAAACCTTTGCAGAAGGAACGTGGCTTGTTTGCAATACCACTGAGAGGGCGAGCTTCATCCTCATGTCTTGTGTCAACCAAAGTGCCCCTGGCTGTCATTGTTTTATTAATAACTGCCTGCGTCAGCATTTGTCTTCATTAGCAGTTCATTTTTTCCCTCAATAGGGCTTCAAAGTAAAGAGGTCCCCTGGAAAAAGGACCTTCAGCTCTTTGACTGTTGGAAAGGTCAGTAGAAACGGCGGGTTTGGCTGAGCGTGCTTTTGGTTTCCATGTGTCCACATGCTAACATGTGCCCTAACAATAACTCAGATTCATGCAGGGGAATGCTCAGCATGATCAGGCCCTGTCATCTAAACTGTTACCACCAAACAAGAATCCAACCCCTCAGTTCCGTGTGAGTGCAGGATACTTGGCTTCCCTTCTGAGACAGCGCACCACACAGGAGCAGGCCCACAGGGTATCATGAATGGCCAGGCTCTGTCCGGCTGGTACATGCTTTGTGAGATGTGCTGCAGTTAGATTTTCCTGCCCGGGTGGAAGTGTTTATGACGTATTGGTCCCTTCTGTTTTGTTACACAGAGTCTGACCAGCCCTTCTTATCAATGCTAAATTGTTCTTCCAATTGGTTTTGCTTAGAAGGTTAAAACAGCCTTAGAATAAAACATCTTTCGTTGCGCCACAGACTTTTAATACCCTTGCTTTTCTTTACCTTTTATAACTTTGTTGTCACATGAATAGCAAGCATAATATCTCAAATTAAAACTTGGAGGGACTAACAGACTAAAGTATCAGAATCAGTGAAATACACACCTACGTATCTTTCTTCACATTAATGCCATGTGTGTCCATTTGCACACAGGTACAATATATCTTTTCCTTAACGATAGACAAGGCTCTCTACTTCTCAGGTGCTAACCCTTGGGGACTTGTCCAATACATTCCTCTCAGCTATTAGTCACCTGTCAAGTATTTTTCTGTTCTTGGCCCATCTCACTGTTGTGTGTATATTTATTTTGCTCTGCAAAATTCCCTGCAATCCACCTTATTCGTTGTTTTTCCAGTCTGAGATTTTTCTGTTCCTTTTTTTTGTGCCGAAAATTCCCCTCATTTTAATTTTCAGTATAATTTCCCATTTAATTTCCGGTGGGTCTTAGTGGCTGCACGCCAGCTAAACCTCACTGAAATCTCTCCCTGCCGCTGTACACTGGCACTGTCTTACCTGCTGTCACTGGCTGTGACTGCATGACCACAGGTTGGTTTATGAGTGCCCAATAATGTCATCATATCCCAGCGCTGTCTTTTGTCTCTGCAGAGGGCAAAACAGGGGTTCCTTTTGTCGATGCCAACATGCGAGAGCTGGCTGCGACGGGCTTCATGTCTAACAGAGGGCGGCAGAATGTCGCCAGCTTTCTCACCAAGGACCTGGGTCTAGACTGGAGGACGGGGGCAGAATGGTTCGAATACCTGCTGGTAAGACTGAACCCTTTGTGTATCTGGAGTCACTTGTGCTCCCTGCCCTGAGTGACAGACAGGAGGGCAGCTCTGCCTAATAAGGAAGGATACAGCAGATGATCAGTAATCTTCAGGCTGATATAAACGCATGTATATACTGCTTGCATGGTATATACTTCCCAAAGCTCACGTAAGAAAAGGGAATCCATCAACCAAGATGTAGCTAGGAAGTCTGCAGTGATAGTTTTGATCCTCCATGTAGGGTTTTAGCCAGAGATCCGTCACGTTTGAGAAAACTTTCAAGCATAAATTATGTTAACAGTGCTCTGATTTGCTCACCCCAGAGGCTGGGGAGGAGGACAGCCCAGAAATAGAACATAAAAAGAAATGTGTTCTAGCCACTGAAGCCAGTGTTGGCACAGCGTCTTTGCATTGATCGCTGTGGACAGGGAAGTCATCTAGTCAAGAATAGGCGAGTGTGGACAATAGCTGGATCAGCTTCCAGAGAGCTCCACCCCAGCTGGAGGCATCCTTCTTCATTCTGGTGAGTCACAAGCTTCCCTGCCAACTGGAGCACCAATTCGTTTCTCATACGCCAATCAGCAGCCATGCAAGCGCAGTTAAATAGCTGGGTTGCTTCTCCGTTGTCAGTCCCCATAGATTCTTCCTAGGAAGGTCTGCCAGGCTGGCAGTCCCCAGTTCAGAGGCACAGGCTCTGTCCCTCTGTACAGCTCTGTGCGTCTTTGCTTGGTTGCCATTATCTCTGGCGATACTGATGGAGAGACCGTCAGTAGCACCAAGCTGAGTGGTGAAAACTGAGGCTGAGGAGGTGATAATCTGCACTTGTTCTTCACCAGGCTGAACGGTACAGATTGAGAAAGACACATCAGCCTCAAATTAAAGATCTTGTCTGCAGGATACAATAGGCTATTGGTAATCAGGAAACTTTCTACTCACTAGGATGGCTGGGGGTACAGAGAAAGCCCAGTCACCTCACCATTATCTGCAATTAAAAGAGCCTTTTTTGTGTATGTAATTTTCTTATTGAGCTTCCTTGGAGCTGGGCTCTGACATGGCTTTGGCTGCAGAGATCTACAGGAAGATCTGGGTGCTCTTCCCATTGCTGTGTCTCACACCAGTGCTGTGAGCAGTGGTGGGCATGCACAGTAACACGGTGCAGGACTTCTGCGGGATCCTCCAGCAAGTGGTGTTGGTAGCTCCATGCAGCGATGCTTTTCCAGATCAGAGCGAGAGCACCCAGCACATGGCACCAGAGAACCTGTATTGGAAAAGTGGTGGCCTTAACCTTCATATCCTGGCAGGAATTTGGGATGGAAAATCTTACCTTGAGTGCATTTCTTTTGTGGTTTCAGTGGGTTGTATAAGATAGCTGATATCCTGCGTGCCCTAAGCTTTGTAGCAGGGACTTGCCAAGCAGGGGCTGCATTTCAGTATGGATGATCTAACTCTTGTAGCCTGAGTGCAGTGTATATGACACACAGTGGCCCTCCAGAAGAATGGTACAGCACACGCAAATGCACAAACACATCTGTGCATGCCTGTCCTGCAGAGTGAGCCACTAGAACCGTTTCGAATGTTTCGTAGTATCTGGCTTTTGATGGCATCTATCAGCTATGGCTTTCAAAGCAGTTACAAAGGTGACTTCATTTCACAGAGAGGGCAGCTTGCTTCATGTACAGGCAAGCCTCGTACTCAAAGTCACCAGCTGATTAAGAGTTGGGAGTCAGGAATTGAGGCTTTGCTCTGACGGGTGGGCAGCCTTGCCTTCCTCAGATAGGAGCTTGGTTCACTTTGCAGTCAGACTCAGAGGGGCATGGAAGATTCCAGATCCTGTTCCTCAAGTGGGGAAGACCTGGAAGGTCTCACGCTAGAAAGATGCTCCCTGAGTTAGTTACCTTTATTCATACGGGCATGAATGTTACCAGCCTTGCTGGAAGCAGGATTTAGCACTCTGCACTAGCCCCTTCATCTTGGGAAGCCCCAGATGCTGACTGCCACTGTAGGTTGGTGTGGCACAGGCTGATCCTTGTGTCCTTCTGTCCCTTCCTTTCAGCTTGTGTCACACTGGTATATTGCTAGACAGCTCTGTTACTTTAACCTGGTGGCATCCCCAGGTAACATACAGGAGACATCAGTTTGATGGGGGAGATATGGCTACAGAATGGTAGAGGCCAGTACAGAACTGAAACTGGTCTCGCTTGCCTCTAAAAAGGGAAAGCAATGCATATTTCATCTCTGATACTTCCAGCAAAGGCCCACCGAGTGTTTGCGCGTGCCTGTGAAGAAGAGGGTGTTTGTCATCCACACCAGATGGGCAGGGAGACTAAGGCAAGCTCTCTGCAACCCGCTGAAGCCAGGGAAAAGGCCAGAGACCTCTGGTGTCCTGAACAGAGCATATCTCAGCTATGATTTCATTCACAGGGTCAGGCCCCAAGGAAAGGGAGAGAAACAAACAGAAGAGAATGCCAGGAAGGGGCAAGGCTGAGGGGGAAATGAGCCTGCCTCCTCCAGTCCCCCTTGGATTTGCCCTCACCTCCCACACACGCTTTCCTGCATGTTAATCGCACAATCAGGCCTCCGATGGCATCTTTCTTCCCCTCCTTATCTCGCCGACTGGAGGAAGTGCTGCTGGGGAGGGGAAGCCTGGTGCACAGTGAGCATAGCTGGCTATTGATCACCCTGACCCCAGCTCTCGACTGGCTTTGCAGAGAGAGGGGAAGAGAACTTGGCACAGCCCATTCCCCTGGGCCTTCTGCCATCTGGGTGCGTTGAGCTCCCCACTTCAAGGAGTGGCTGAGATTTTGGAAACATCACCGTGTGGAATGGTTGATGCTGCAGCTGCAGTGGAGGGAGAACAGCACTGAACCTGCTTAGCAACGTGTCTTTGCAAACTCTTTCTGCTGCAGCTGCCAGCCCTACGCTTTTGCAATGCGTAGGAATGCGCAGAGATCCCACACCTTACTTGCTATCACTGCCACTCCCCTCCTGAGCTGGGTTTGAATTGTCCTACAACTGGAAAGCTTCTGATGTTGGATTTAAGCCACCCTGCCCAGCTGAAGAGCACTCAAACTGAACCATGTTCTGCTCTCATTTGTGCCTGTTTCAGGAGCCTTGCTCCATTTTACATAAGCATCCGTGAGAGCTTTTTATTTGTTTAGACGTAGAATAACTTGATGATGTGCAGCCTACTGAGTACGTCATGGGAGCTCTAGTGTTTCCTGTAGTAAAGCACCTCTCTCTGCCAAGTCCCTGTGAGTTGAGGCTTATCGCCTGATGAAGGTCGAGTATAGCAGGGAGAAAACTGCAGTGTTTGTATGGATTGCATCTTCATACACTCTGTGTAGTCACTCCGCACAGTCCGAGTTAGACTTTTCTCCAATCTGCCTAGTAGGATCTGCAGAGATGATTTTGTTAGTCTGTGGTCTCTGTGTAACTGCTCAGGAAGAATTTTCTCTTGTATTTGAAATGTACTGGGCTACTGTTTCTTGGAATATGAGCACTCAAAAGCTAGGGCTAGTTGTCATGAAGTCTGCCGGATGATGGCAGAAAGAGAACAATTTTAAAAAAAAAGGAAGCTGAGAAAGAGAGGGACTTTGGTTGGACTTTCACCTATCTCACTGACCTAAGGACCATGAAGTGAAGTAGCCTGGGAAGCGGATCCCAGCTGTGCAAACCAGCCATGCAGCATGGTCCTCTTCTGAGCCAGATGGCTGTACCTACGTGGGAGAGCTCTGACCACCTCAGCGTGGCCAGACCGATTCCCATGCAAGGAATTCTCCCCTTGAGATAAGGGGTGGATGGGGAGAGAAGATCCACCAAGGGCCAGCCCAACCCTTCTTACTGTTTTCTTCCTCTGTTCTCAAGGTGGATTATGACGTTTGTAGCAATTATGGTAACTGGTTATACAGCGCTGGTATTGGCAACGACCCACGGGACAACAGGAAGTTTAACATGATTAAACAAGGCCTGGATTACGATCGCAATGTAAGTCTTGTTTGGCTGTCTTACAATGAAGAGCGCAGCAAAGCATATGTGATAGTTTCAGGGAGCAGAGGAGATCAATCTGCTCTGTGGATACTGCTGCAAAAACAGATCTGTGATCTCCTTGCCAACAGTCAGGCAGATTCCTCGTTGTTGTACAGGAAGATCTGATGTTTACAATCTGCTGCTGTCCCAAAGAGGCTGGTGCTCTGTATGCCCTCCCTGCCCTGCCATTGGGCTGTGTGTTTAGTGTTTCATCACCATTTCTTCCGGGCAGCAGCCACATCCCATCCGTATCTCACACAGCCACTTCCTTGAGCACAGAGCAGCTTCTTGGAGAACTCAGAAGTGACAAAAGAGACGGAGCTGCTCACATGGCACCTCAGGAGGTCCTGGGGAGTAGATTAAACCTGTGACTCCTCTGACTATCCTCTGTAAGTGCTGGGAGCAGATTAATCGCCCTTTCCGTGTGCTTAGCCAGCGTTCACATACCGGATTACCTGCTTCCACCCTGCTCCTTGGCTTTGTGGCAAGCTGTGCTGTTGCCTTTCGGCACTGTAGCTGGCAGGACTTCGCAAGGAATCAGAAATTAGTCCTAGTAGGGGACATAGCAGTAGAGTTAATGGGAGAGATTCGGGGGCAAGGGGTGTTCATCTCACCAAGCACAAAAGTGTGCAGCTGAGCTAGTCACCCTAGTTTCCTTTGGTCACTGGAAAGAAAAAAGGACTTCTTGTGAGTGACTTCATCTTACTATGTCCTAAATAAGGCAGGTGAACTGTACCAGAAAAGCACCTGTGTCTCCCTCCTCTGCCTGCAGAGTGAGCCTGGGAGCTCCAGCATCCAGGTCGCTGTGTTTAGGCACTAATTCTGGGTAGAGGGTTTCGCAGGAGGGGCTAAAACTTGACAGAGGTAACTGATGCTGTAGTACACCAGCTTCTTTACCTGGAAAGCAGGCTTCTTTCTTTCATGTTAAGAAAGACCCTTGCTGGGAAGCACTTACAGATTGTTACTGAATGGATCCTGTCCTGTTGGTTCTGTTTGCAGGGGGATTATGTCCGGCTGTGGGTCCCAGAACTACAGGGCATAAAGGGAGCAGATATCCACACCCCTTGGGCACTGAACAGTGCTGCTCTCTCCCAGGCAGGAGTAGCTCTAGGTGAGACCTACCCACAGCCAGTTGTGACAGCCCCAGAGTGGAGCCGACACATCAACCAGAGGCCCGTGAGTACTGGGAAGGTTCCGGTGGGGCGGGAGGGCTCCAGGCAGCTGCTCCGCGTCTGTAGGAGTGTCTGTGAATTCCGCTCTTCTTTCTCAGGTATAAAGGGACAAAATGGCTTTAATGCAAAGTCACATTACCTCACAGCAGAGGGTGGTCCAGCTCTGTGCAGGGACTGTGCAGCCGGGGTTATTTAGCTGTGTCTGTCCTGGTAAACTAAACAGGTCTGAGGCACGAGCCCAAGTACCGACCTCCCGTCATCCAGACAGTTACACTGTTAGTGTATTCCCCAGCACTGTTTTGCCAGGGCCAGCGAGCACCTTCCAGAACCTTCTCCAAGCACAGTTTGAGGGTACCACGTGCTAAGGACTGTCACAAAAGACGATCTTGACAGTGCCACCCTACATCGTATGGACATAAACTGTGCCAGGCCAGTTGGCTTTAGGGCTGAAGAATGAACCCATGCGCGTTTTGTTTACTATTTTCTAGGTAGCTTTTCTTACTCGGGATTTTTCCTTCTGGATATACATAGTGCCAGATATACCCGCTGTGGTGAATGATGTACATTTTAGCTGCTTCTTTATCCCATCAGCCTTGTGTAGTCAGCAGGGCTTAGACAGAGAGAGCGTGTCCTTCACAGCATCCTTCCCTGCCCTCCAGACCCTGCCTGCCCTGGCAGCCCCAACGGCAGGCAGAGAGGGATGGGGTATCTCTGAAGGCCTCCACTGGCCTAACCACTCCCCGATGCAGACGGGCAGAAGGGAGCCAGGGCTGACGCTCAGTTTCCACTCTGTTCATGAGGTGGAAGTAAAAGCAATCAACTTCCTACCATGCTTGAGTGCATCCAAACTGGAGTCAGCAAGACCAGTAAATACGGGGACTGGCCCTTGCACTTTGCTTTTTGGGTGTATCTCCCCTTTAGAATGGGGACAGATTAAGATGTGGACCCTGCAACACGTCAAGACTTGTATCTGCTGACTGGGCTGCTGTTCTTGGAGGAGATGGGTATGGAAGGAAAGCGCTCTGTAGGTCTGGGTGGGATCAGTGGTGGGTGGAGCTGGAAAGGAAGAAAGAAATATTTGTAACCAACAAACAGTTGCGTTTTTCAAAGGGCTTTCAGCATTTTGTCTTCCCCCATGTGTCCTCCCTGCCCCCTCCCGAGTAAGGATACTTTGTGGAGGCTCAAATTTAGCTGTCATATGACGTTCAGTGAAGAATGAAACATGTCTCCATTTCAGGTTTTAATCCCAAGGTGCAGTACCAAATTTCTCAGGCCAGATTCCTTTGCCATGAGTAGGAAGTTTTGCGGAAGCAAAGCCTTCCGCTTCCAGCCATGCTGTTGAAGGGCCTGGATCATTACCCTTCTGCTTAAGAGTGCATCTGAGACCAGAGAAAGGACCCTGCGAAGGAACCCCTCGGTCAGACACTGGTTTGAGGCAGTGATGAAACTTGAACCCAAAAAACTCCTCCGTCAGGCAGGAGTTTCATCTTGATCAACCTTCCAGCTCACCTTGGGCTCTGTGGGCCTGCACTGCCACGCTGTGCTTGTGAAACTAAAATACTGCTGGCAGGGACTGTTGGCTCAACGTTGTTGAGGCCTGGAGAAGAATCTCTCCCTTCAGCCCCCCCCAAACTGAGTATCAAAATCCCTTTGAAAATACGAGCCCACACCTCACCGGAAACCCTGGTTTCCCAAGTCCAAGCCTAGAGCTGTGCCTGTCAGGCCTCCCCTCCTTTTCGCAAACTTGGGGGCAGAAGTGTCTTGTGCACGTTTTTCTGCACGTCAAGGCTGCTTTGTGATCAGATCCGCCCTGCAGCATCAGTAAATATCTCACTGTTCATCTTCCATTTGCAGCAGGGAGGAAGTCCCCATCCCAGGGGCAGGAGAGGACCTGCACACCCGCCAACGCAGCACAAGGACAGAGGGATGGATTTTTACTTTTCTCGCGAGAAAGACGTATGACGAAGGCTGTCCAGGTGCGTGCCGGAGAAGCGCTCAATGGGAGCTTTCGCTGCCGAAGATGTCAGGATAACGGTTAATCTCCTTGAACCGAGCCAATGGTAGAAGTCCGGCCACAACAAAGTAACGAGGGCTTTGCCTCTCCGCTGTTCCCAGGGACTCGAGCTGGACGGGGCTATTTGGAGGCTGTGCCTTAGCACTGGTCGTGGTGATCGGATCTTGTCTTTTCACTTCGGTGCTTAGGCTGGTGCTGTGAGCTCTCAGGCAGTTCGCCTGTCCAGGAGCGGCTGCCCTTGGGTGCTGAGGGTCTGACTCCCCTGGACAGCGTATCACTCTCAACTCTCTAAAGTCCTTTGGTTGAAAGGGGCTGTCTGACTAATATTAATTAACCAAAATGGCATGGCCTTTCTGTCTGGAGGAGGTGTGGCTGCTTTTCCAGTGCCTCTTGCCTTGCACTGGTCCTTACAGCTGTTAGAGCTAGATTTCTACCTCTCTTTACAAACTGGAGCAGATGGTTCATGTGGCGGGCGTTCGGTCAGAACTCTTTCTAGTGAACTTTCTTAACGCTAGTATTTCATGTTTTAAAGCTTTAAAACTGCCTATCGTGGTGCAATTAAAAGTTTTGCTACTGGAATATTTTATCTTTCTCATTTCCAGTGATGCAACAGAGATCCATAGACAGAGTGAGACTTCAGGAGACGTTCTTTTATGTGTTTCCTAAAGCACTTCGGAGAAACAGTAAATTCCTCTTGAAAACTGCCCTGGAGTCCTTGCAGCCCCCAGGTTGCTTTTGGTACCAGCCTGGAAGCTGGAAACTGTTCAATTCATAGCCGAGAGCCGCGTTCTGGACTCAGCACCAAAAACCAGTCTAAAACGGTTCCCTGGCCGTTTTAAGCATTTTTTTTTTTTAATGCAGAATGTTGTACTCGCTGGAGGAGTTTGGGAATTTGGAGATAACCGTATCTGTGCTGTCGTGGAGCATTGTCACCCCATGGAGAGCCCAGGTTTGAACTCCTCAATCCCAAAAGCAGCCCCCTCTCAGTAGACGGACGGCACATGGCTCTGGATTTATTACCACTAGGTATCCGTTTGGGCCTCTTTCGTAAAGAATAACACCGTAATTCTGTTAAATCTCTTTGAACACTTACTTGGATAGGTAGGTTCAGGACTGGACTGAGAAAAGAACTGGCATGGAACACAAAAGCAAGTTCTTCTACCAAAGGGAGACAAATCAAGTGATTTTGTGTCGGGACCCCGTCAATAATCCCACTGTTTGTTGCATTACGGGGCTGGACAGGGACGTAGCCATCATGGGGTGATTTTGGGGGGGAATAGAGGAAAACAGCTTTAGGAACAGCACTGTTCCCTCTGCGGCAGTAGTGTCTCCCCAGCCCACACCACGCATCCCGCGTGTCCCCGTCCAGGGCTGCCCCGCGGCTCCCTCGAGGATGGCGCGGAGCCGAAGGACAGGGCGATGAACCAGCGCCGTTTGCCTCCTGGGGAGAAAGCCCAGCGTCGAGCCAGGCAGCGGGGAAAGCCC
>NW_008825616.1:4516890-4539666 GCF_000699105.1 Pygoscelis adeliae
CGCAGCCCGCGGCGTCCGCAAGCCGCGCTCGTAGGGGAGCGGGGCCGAGCCTGCCCGTCCCTCTGTGGGGCTGCTGTGGGCCGGGCTGGAGGGGCCGTGTCTTTCGCCAGGGCTCCGGGCTCGGGTTTCTCTTCGGGGCGCTGCCTGCAGCTCCTGCCGCCCTCTGCGACAGCAGGGCCCAGCTGAGCTCGGCGCTTCCTTGATGCCTGGGAGAGAGGGGATGTTGTTTGTGTTGGTCTTTGCTGCTCTGCCCGGGGAGGCGATGTTAAGAAAAAAATCCCACGCAGAAAGAAGAGCCCTTCCCAGACTGTGGAGTGACCTCCTCGGTGTTTTTATAGCAGCCTCATTTCTACTAACCATAAGCCCTGCAAAGTAATCTGGAGCCCCGTCTTATCCCCAGCCTTCAATGATACAGTTTCTGCGTGTCACAGGGCGCTGTGGGCCAGGTCAGCCAGCAGACAGCTTGCACGGACACGGGACGGTGTGAAAATTCTGATGTGTGGGTCTGTGTGATAGGAAGGTATTTGCAGGGAGGGATGAGGGATGTGTGGAACTGGGTAATGGAAGGGAAAAATAATTAACTGGATGATGGAAGGGAAAAGAATTTCCTTGCAAACTGAAAAAACTTGAGGTAGGTCAGTGAGCAGTATGACCGTCCTAGTGCTGTTTTGGTAACTTGTTCTCTGTAGACTCTTCGTATTCTTCATGGTCACAGAAGTTCAGAGGGAAGCCAGCTGTCATCAGAGGGGGAAATTCATTGCCGAAGGATTTCCAAAGGCAGAGGCTCCGCTGCAGTCCTGAGTTGTATAATACAGTTTACCGGGTTAGTAATGAAGAAATAGCAACGCTCATTTCCTGTTACTCATGGAGATGAGTGAAGATGTAGAAATTCATCTATGTAGAGGGCCTGACCAGGAAGCGATTGAGGACTTCCCCATACGCTTGCCGTTCTTCCTAATCAAGAACGCGCTTTGAAGATTCAGGTTTGGGAAAGAAAAAAAAATCAGTGCGCTTCGTGATCCACCGGTCAGAGGTTCGTAACAAATAGCAGAAGCTTCCCGCTGTGCGAGAGAGCTGGGACTTCTCAAAAACGTTGAGCATCAACTGGGCTTCTTCTGGCCCTGAATTCAGGAGCTGGCCCACTGGAAGGGAACGCAGCGGACGGTCTTCGTCGGAGCCTGAACAGACAGCAGCAGGATGAGTGGGAGGAACCTGGGCTTCAGGAAGGTCACAAGTTTAGCCCGGCGGTGGGTCACGCTGCTAAGAAGAGAGGGATAAATTCGTGGCAGAAGGACCCACTGAGGGCTGTTCAACACAAAAATATTGCCTCTGACTCAGAAATTCCTTAACTGCCAATTGTCCAAAAGATAGATTATAAAAATAGATTGTAGATTATACCTAAACGATAGATTATTTCAGGAAAATATCACTGTACGCTTATTTGATTCTCACGTTCTCCCCATGGCATCTGTGTCTGACCACTGCTGCAGGCAGGGTGCTGGGGTGGGTGGACCCGCGGCCTGACCCAGCGTGGCCATGCCTCTCATTATTTTTGGCTGAGGATTGCAGCTAGGGCCTGTGACCTGTCGCTAGCGCGACGAGCTCTTGCAGAAGTTGGAGATACTTACGCTCGTAAGAGGGAAGGAAACGGACAATTGCAGGCACTCTTATGCACGGTATTTCCTGATGCCAAGGGCATCTTTCCTTACGCCGGTAGGACTCCTGCAGTGGGATTCAGCTCAGAAAACGTCAGTATTGAGGTTTCTGTGGTCTGTGCTTTTATTACAGGAGGTGCAGATCTGGGGCACGATTCGGCTGCCCACACGAAGGCATCTCAAGTCGTTTGAGAGGCCTCAGGATATCTCGCAGGGCCTCCACCTCCTGATGGCCACAGGTCATTCACAGGTCCAGTGTCCAGCCCATAACAAATGTCTCGGACACTCTGGGATCTCTCGAGTGACACCTGACGCCTTTACGTGGGCAAATGAGCCAGGCTTCTTTGGGACGCAGCACCCCCGTTAAACACAACTCGTTGGTGCTGTGCAGCTCTAGAGGAGGTGTTTGGGTTGTCGTTTCTACTGCAGAACCAGTTCCCTGTCTTCTCGTCGCATGCTCCATTCCTGGCTATTCTTGGGATGCTAAAAATCGGTATCTTCTGCGGCCTTGAACAGTTCCACTTTTGGCCGCTCTGTACAGTGGGGCTGTATTTAGCAGCTCCCCTGTTGCACTCTCTGGGGTACAGATACTCGGAGGATGCGGCCCTTCCATCCTGGCCGATCTGCCCTACGTGTGATCTTTCCCAGCAGCTTATTTCGTTGTACAATCGCCTGTAGGGATGTGAAGCTCTCTGCTTCGGTACGAAAAAAACTGCTGAAACTGAATTGATTTTTGTTTCCTCCTGACCTGTTACAGAAGTGCTGCTTTCCCGTTTGAGAGTTACTGGGTCTGTTTTCTCTCTCTTCTCCTCATGCTAATCATTTGGCACTTCAGGTTTCATGGTTTTATTCTTTCTCCCCAATACCTCAGGCTTTTGTTTGACCGTTGGAGGAGCGTAAAGCCTGGACTTGTGTGTGTCAGATGCTGGGCGGAGTGCGACACCTTAACTTGGAGGAGTTTCTCGCTACTTCTTTGTGTGGGTTTGCATCCCTTTTTCTTGTACAGTCAGGCACTGTTTCCAGCTGGGGACTAATCCCTGCCAAATTAGTGAATGTCTTTCATCCTTTCAGGTTCACTGAACCTGTTGGCGCTTTCGGTGCGATAGGGCCCCCACTTTGCACTCGTAATAAAACCGTGAGGCTCCGGTGTTTTGTTTCGCAAACTTTGCCCAGCCCTCAGGTTTATCCTGTAGGGATAAATGGGGTCTGGGATTACAGCATGATGCCATCAAAGCTGCGTGGGTAGGCTTGACTAGCTGAATCAGGGGAGCACTTGCATTAATGAGTGTTGCGTGTCAGCCATGTGCGGTGTGGTGATGAGCTCTGGGCACCAATCTAAAAAAACTCAGCTCAGGCCAGCATAGCTCAGCCACTTTTGCAGGTGGGAGAAACAAGGAGAGAAGACGCGGAGCAAATACGCTTAAAATGAACATTTCTGTGTTGAGCACTAGTATTAGTATGCCTTTAAATAATTGCCTGCTCTTGCCTATTCAGCAACATTTTGGATTGTGAAGCTGGCTGCCTAGGGAACCAGGGACATGTAAGGTGGTGCCTGCGTGCTAGTCCTTCCTGTGGAACTTCTGAACCCGTTGGCCAATTCAAAGTGGCTTTAGTCATGATTTCAAGGACACTGACTTGCCGGACACGAAATGTACACACCTCGTGGCAACAGGCAGCTGGCAGAGAGGTGGGACGCGAGTTTGTGCTTTAGTGAGGAAAGACCTGAAATCTGAACCTTCTGGCTGGTAGAGAACACGGCTGATTCTTCTCTCCACTGCAGGACTGGGGAGGAAGGGGGAGACGGGGAATGCCTCAGCCTCGGGAAAAGCGGTGATCAGATCTGAGACTTTACTAGCTTGGGGATAATCCAGTCAGGAGATGCAAAACTATGAGACAGAAGCAGAGGAGGGGGCATCAGGAGCTGGGCGTCCTGCAGACCCGCTCGCTACTGGTCAGGGCTGTGTTACAGCAGTGCTTACCGGGCTCCCACCCGCATCCTGCGCTTCCAGGAGATCCCTTACTCTGCTGCTGCTGTTGCACCAGCGATCTCTGGAGCTGCGCCAGCCTAACCCTCTGAGTGATCAGTACTTTTCTGGCTGATATTTGTAGTTTTGTTTTCTTTAATTTTAAGTAAAGGAGAGGGCTCTGGGGAGTTTCATCTTTTTGTTGGTTCCATTCCTGGTTTCAAATCTCCTTTTACTTTCAAGTTCTTCTGTAATTGCATATTGCAGAGTGGCAGAGGCTGCAGGGTTTCTTGTCACTTCTCCAAAGACTTTGCGTTTAGATTTATCATTCATTTTTAAACAAAATCTGTTCATAATAGATCTGTGTCCATCACTGTTCTCTTTGGGAAGTTCACGGCAGCGAACGTGGCAGGCCTGCTTGCCCTGCAGGTATCCCAGAGGGGATGTACCCACCTGCTCTGCCTGAGCTAAGGATGTTAGACCTGGTCTGCACTAGTTGTTGCACAATATAAAGCCCATTTCAGGGGCTCCATAGAATTTTACGTGATCCTCCTGTATGCGGTGGGTGTATGTACTCGTTGTCACCTGGAGGTCTGTCTGACGAAGGCCGACGGTGTGAATCGGCTAATGTGTGTCTATATTTAGTAGTAAAAGACAATATGAAGACTTCTAATTGAGAACCCCCCCCAATTATTTGATGATTTTAAAGCCTCCGAAATGCATAAGAATGAGAGCAGGCAGTAGAGTTGAGACCTGTTACACACATGGTGCGTGCTGTTTAAAGTGTACTGGGATATACTAGAACTGAGGATAATAGGAGGAGATTGATTTAAAGTAAATAAAAGAAAGTACTTCTTTACACAGCAAGAGTGAGCTTCAGGAATTAATTGTTAGAGGAGGTGGTGGAGGCAGCATCAAGAAGTTCAAAAAAGGGTGAGAGAAATTCCGGGACATCAGGTCCATAAACAGGTACCAAAAACCAGACAGGGGTTTTCCCTCTAATATCCCTGATCCGTGAAATAGCTATTCCTCTTCTAAAGAGCTCCAGCAGTGTAAAACCGCCGTCACAGGAGCCTCTCGCATCGGTTGTGTGTTTTTGCAGAGGAGGACTGTAAGAAGTACTTACAAAGGAAGCAGGAGCAGGCCGACCAGCCGCTTCAAGTGCCAGCAGTAGACAGCAGTGTGCCGAAGACGTCAGAACTGATGGGCATCACCACCAGGGACGATCCGTACGGTAAGCACCCATGATTACATTGCTGCGTGATACCTCATGTTGGAATTGCCTTCAGCCGTAGCAGATCCCCGTGAGAAGTGCAGAAAACCTGTTTGCCTTCATTACTACCCGTGCCGTTTCACAGCCTAGGCCAGAATGCTGTAGCTGGTAATCTGCAGGCATTTTCATTTTTCCTGTTCCCTAGGGCAGAGAGGAGGGGCAACCCTAGGGAACGCCGTACCCAGAAGCAGGCTGGCACAGAGCCCACTGGACACGCGTGGGAGGAGACTTCCCAGAAATGTGTCCCTTAGCACAGCCTGGCGCAGAGCAACAGCTGCTGAAAGCACAGTGGGTTGGAGGCAGGGGGGAAGGATGTCAGAGCTGATTGCCTTGGCTACGCTGCCCTGCCTTCAGCAGATTTAACCACCTTGAATAAAAAGGAAGCAGGGTTTGAAGTATGGCTGGGTGTGAAGTGGGGGGAGAGAGGAAGCGCAGTTCTCTGTGTGTGTGTGTGTGCTTGCTGGGCTGCGCGTGCAGCTCTGCGTGTGCAGCCATGTGCGTGTGCAAATGCCTGCGGGGCTGCGTGCGCAGCCTTCTGCCTTTCTAAGGGCGCCGAGCTGTGCACGCGGCCGTGTGCGTGCATGCTGGGCTGCGTGTGCAGCTGCGGGCTGAGGAAGCGGACATCCCATGAAGTTCTGCGACAGACGGAGCAGCAGCCGAGGCTGAGTGGAGATGTGTCAGCTCACCTCTTCAGATGCTCCTCTGGCCAGTCCGACTTTGGGTGGCCACCTTTGCTGTATGTGGGGACGTGATTAACCCCAAATGTCCATAGACCAATGTGCTGGGGTTTGTACATGGCAGCTTTGCCTGATGTGACCCCCAAGTTAGCGCTGTGCCCCTAAAACAGTACCCTCAGCTTCATTGACCTGGCAGCCAGTTACCCTTCTGCTTGACTGGATGCTTCTTGGGCTGGCTCTGCCTGCCGGGTTGATACTTTTCTCAGCAGCTTTTAGAGCCTGACCTATTTTTTTCACTGTGGCAGGCTTTAACTGACATAAAACTTGAAAATACATGTAGTGACATTGATACGGAAAAAAAAATAACACAGTGGGAAACTATCCAGCAGTATTAAGGCACTGAATTACGAGAAACATTGCCCTTAAAGTCCAGCACTTCAATATTTGGATAAGTGCTAAATAAACGAGAGCTGCCGGCCATTAACGTCTTTGGAAAACAGGGCCATTTACTTAGGATGTGACTTCAGGTACCCAAGTTTGACATCTTAGCCATAAAAATCAGTGTCCAAATTTCAAGGCCTCGTAGCTCAGTAGGCAGCGGGTGTCAGGACATTCCTGGATTTTGGTTGGGAAGTTTGAATCTCTGTGACCTGAACTAGAGAAGTAGGACCCAGAGCCACGAGGATATTTTAGATGTGTAACTCCCAGTGAAATCCCGGAGCATCGGGGCACTGAGTTGCATCCTCTGGGGTACTCTGCTCCCTCCGGCTCTTCCCAGCCTGTGTGTCCCCCCCTTCCCTGTGGCTGGATGTTATTGCCTCTGCAGATTTTGCACGTCTGCATCTCAGCTACCCTTCCCTATCCACTGCCAGCGAATGTGGGTTTAGGCGAATAGCCTGGACTGTGAAACAAAGCAGTCAAGGCACAGACATGTGTTACCTCCTGTCAGCCCCGTTATGGGCAGGAGTCTGGGCCGAAGGGTAGCTGGTCTGGTAAAATGTTAAATTACCTTCGCAAGCTTGGCCAGAGCTTGTCTGTCAGAGCTCCTGATTCTGAGTCAAAAGTCTATGGTGAAGTTAACTCACCACAGGAGTTAACTTCATTTATAGTAGAAGACGACAGCTAAATTTTTAATGGTTTCAGGGAACGGAACAGAGATGTTTGATGCCTTCATCTGCTACTGTCAGAAGGACCTTCAGTTTGTCCAGGAGATGATCAGGGAGCTGGAACAAACAGAGTTCAAACTGAAGCTCTGTGTATTTGATCGGGATGTCTTGCCAGGAACGTGTGTGTGGTCCATCAGCGGAGAACTAATAGAACGGAGGTAAGTGAACCATGGCTGTTTGGGACATGGCTGTAACATGGAATGTTACGCTCATTCCATGAGTGCAATGGAACGTTAGGTTCATTTTACCATGATGTCTGCAGCATGGTGCCAGCGAAGCAGTAAAAATCCACAAGGATGTCTTTATGGGGTTTGTTTTATGCTCTTGGCTCCAGAAGGAAGACTCGAGCATTCCCAAACATGTCGCCTCATTGTGTTCACAAGGAAGATGCCACTGTAGTGATGTTGCTTACGTTTGATGCCTTTTCTCTTGGCTGGAGTATCCTGCAGTCGCATCCTTGGAGGTGATCTGGAAATGAATACAGCTCCAGGCTGAGTTAGCTCCACCTCGCAGTGTGGAGTTGGAGGGGACAGCACTGGTGTTGGCTCTGGCACTGACTTCAGGGATCCTTGTGGGACGCGGGCGTGGTGGGAGCTGTGGGACATCAATGCGACTCCCCAGACAGGGAGTGACAAATCCCAAGGCAGGTGTTGGGGTTTTAAACATCAGCCTTTCAGAGGGAGGTAGCTTGGCGTTAACAGAGACCCGTGTAAGGCCTCACTGTCCTGGCTGTTGTACAGCGTAGCCTTCCATAAAGAGCCTAACGTGTAGTTTACAACCGGGCACCTCAAACGAATGTAAGCAACAAATTGGAGAACAAAGCTCAAATTTATGAAACCAGGTGAATTCACAGTAATGTGAGTGCAATAAAGCTCTGTCCAGTTCATTCTAATATTAAAAAGTACCAGTTATGCTCAGTCAATAAAGGCAGCATGTTAGCAGCTAATTAAGATGGCATTGTTTGTAAATAGAGACAGAGGATCAAATAAAGATTGCACAGACAATCTGGACTTTGCTGTTTCTTCATTTTTAGTAGATGAGTGTGTATCTGTAATCAGGTTTCTGTGTGTAACGCAGCTATCTGTCTGTCAGTAGTCCTTGCTCTGTAGTTAACTCCTGCTGGAACACAGCTGGCGGGTTCATTTCTCCACCGGAGCAATTCAAAGGAATACATACTTCTACCAGTGAGAATGAGAAGTATCCCTGTTGACATTGTATTTTTTTTTCTCCCGACTGCTTTATCTTCAGGTGTCGGAGGATGGTGGTCGTCATTTCAGATGATTACCTGGAAAGTGATGAATGTGATTTTCAGACCAAATTTGCTCTTAGTCTTTCCCCAGGTAAGATCTCACAAATACCCCATTTAAAATTGCTTATCAACATTACAATTTTTATTACAGTAACATCTCCAGCTGAGACCAGTGCTGTGCGTATTGGGCGCTGCACAAATGCAGAATGAGGGGTAGTCTCAGATGTCTTTAAACAGATTAGATAAATACAGGTGAGAAAGGAGAAAACAAATAACTGATAGTTACAGAACCGGTAACTCGGTCTCAGATCCGTGTTCTCACCACTGACTTAGGTTTCACGTGTATGAAAGTCCACCCAGGCACAGGGCTTGCCCTGGGTGTAATGCCCTTCACTAAGCAAACAGGCATTTATCGCTCTTAGAAGCAGCCATTAAAACTAACGGTGGTTTTATATTTTCGTCGTGCAGGCAGGGACCTGGACTTGGTTCCTTGCCCTGCCGTTGACCTTCTGCATGACCGCGAGCGAGGAGCTTAGCTGTCCATGCTTCAGTGCGCCAGCTGTCAAGTGGGCTAACGCTGCCTGCTTCAGAGACGTTGCAGCTGCACGTCAGGCCTGTGAAGTGCTTTAAGATCCATACAGGAAATCCGTTACTAAAGAGGAAAATATTATAATAAATTTAGGGTGTGAGTAAATGCTGGGAATAGGGTAGCAGGTAACGAACACGCAGCTTTTTGCAGAGATCCTTGAGTATTGTGGATGGGTAAACAAAATATGGAATGCATCTTCAGCTTGGATTGGAAAAATCTGTTACATATTTTGTTCTGAATTGAAAAGCCATCAATTTACTTCTGCCGAGTCTGTTCAGATTGCTTTTCTCTAACCACTAGTTATCCTACACTTGTGTATGTTGCTGGGGAGTAAGTGCAGCACAGCCTAATAGTATGGAGGATATGTAATACGTGTAGGAGTGTCTGCATGTAGATGCACCTCTTTCTAGATGAGGTATCTGACATGGTATTATAAGTGACGTGCCAGAGGTTAAACTGGAAGCCAGCGGCAGAGCTGGGAACTGGCTCCATCTTCCTTGACACAATAATTTCATACGATGGCCGTTAATCCTTTGAACACCCCTAGCATGTTGCATCAGCCCCCAATCATCAAAATTGGCAGCAAAGTCCTTCTAGTTCCTCACCAGTTTTTTTGTTGGCATCATACCTTTCATTAGAACGACAGGAAAAGAAATGCCCATCTGTAATGACCTGAGCTCTACCAGTAAAAACACGCGTGTAAGTACAGGCTTACAGAAATCACAGAGTTAACTTGTTTGCGTGGGGCAACTAACACGTGGAAGGGTTTGGCGGCAAGTTCTGGGAGCTCCACAGATTACTTAAGCACCTGCTGCCGTTACGAAATCGTGGTTTCTTGCCTCATCCAGGTCTCGGTGTCATCACTTGCACTGGGCAGTTTAGCTGGTAGCGGGTGTCCCTGTGGAGAATTGTAAGGGGAGAGGTTCCTCTTTAGAAGAGCTGCTCCTTCAAGGAGTAGCAATCGCGGGGAGAGTTGTCTGATGCCTCAAAAAAAGCAGTTCGTGTTAGCAGAGCGATTCGTCGCAGCCCCTTGTCATCGGTGGGTACTGTCTGCAGCCTGAGTGAATCAGGGTAGGAGGAAGAAGAACTGGAGATAACCCAGCAAAGCTGACGATCTAGAAGCAGCTTAGTCTCTCAATTTTCTCTTCCTACGCACCTGGAAGTAGTCAGGCCTGTATACTCCTGTTTGCGTTCCACAAGAAACGGCAAGCTGCCCGATGCATGCTAGATGGGGCCCCGCTATGTATTTGAGTGAAATGTTCTTAGCAGAGGGCTTGGGATTCAGAAACTTGCTCTCCAGGGTGAGGGTGAGTTGCATTATAATGAGATGACACAAAATCGGGAGCAGACCTGGATCTCGTGATGTGTGTGCTGCTGTGGGGAGAAAATGGGTACAGGATCTGACTGTGGCTCTGTGTAATCCTCTGCCTGTGTGACCTGTCTTTCAGGTGCTCGTCTCAAACGGCTGATTCCAGTCAAGTGCAAAACCATGAAGAACGAGTTTCCAAGCATCTTACGATTCATTACAATTTGTGATTACACCAATCCTTGCACCAAAAAATGGTTCTGGATGAGACTGGCAAAATCCCTCATGCTGCCGTGATGCAAAATCATGAGAGCCAGGTGCTCTTTTGTAATCTGTCCTGGCTGTGCCTTCGGACCGTGGTGTTGTTCACGCAGGGTCTTTCACCACTTCAGAACCTGGATCCTCGCAATCGGTGTTTGGAGCCTGCGACCGGGAGCAAAGAATTTTCTCTAGCACTTTTTGGTAACTCGGAAGGGGAAATAAAGCAACTGTGAGGATGTTCCTGCTCAGTGAGCAACAGCATCCAGCACTTTGTGTAGTAAGCACTTTCACTGAAAATAAAGAAAATACACATTTAAAGACTGAGCGTCTAATAGAAGAAGGCTCTGTTGTAAGCATTTAATAAGACCTCAGAGCCTCAAACTGCAGACTTTCTTAAGCAAATATTTCCTATCATTTTAAAAACTGTTTAATGGCTATAGTAACGTCTAGGGTTGGTGGTGTTTTTTTTTTAAATTCCAGTGAAGTCCCATGGCTGCCCGGTGATCTGCAGGAACTGAGGTTTCACTCTGATTCCTGCTTCGTGAATGGCCAGTGCCATGAGAGTGACTGATTTTGGCAGCCTCGTCAGCGGGGTGCAGCCTGCCCTGCCAGGGACGATGTCCCCTGCCCTGCGCTGCAGCCCGGCTGCTGGGCAGCACGGCGGAATGCGTGTGGGCTCTCCCTGGCCCACGCTTGTTCTGAGGGCAGACAGTCTCCTTCAGTCTTTGTTTTGAGAGAAGCAGAAGCGTATTTTAATTGTCAAAGCACTGCAAAGAAGTGAACGGTTCTCCCATTATTCTTAGCAGTATCTGCAAAATTAGAGCAATTATCCTCGTAGTTATAACTAATGCAGAATTACTGAGCTTGGTTTATTTTCTGTGGATGTTTTCCTCCTGAAGTTATGTCACAATATTCCTGTCCCGTGTTCATTTACAGGATAAATCCCTTGGCACTAGTATTTTCTGAGGCAGTCCCTCAGATTTGCAGTAAGTGGTTATTTTTCGCTCGTTGAAAGCAGGAAGTGTGAGGAAAGACCTCGTACCATGTTGGTCATGTCTGTCTCTGTTCAGGTCATGTTTGGTTAAGTGACCTTATACTAGCATTTTATATTCCCAGATCTTATTAAATGTTTACAATAGAGCCTTCCTTTAGTAGAAATTCAGTCTTAAAATGTGTATTTTCAGTGAAACTCCTTGCTACACAAAGTGTGGGATGCTGTTGCTCATTGACTTGACTGGGAACAGAGCTGTGCACCTAAGTGGGTCCAGATCTTAAATTGCTTTACCTTTTAGAGCCTTCCAGAACACATCAGCTTTGGGGATGCCTCAAAGGTACAGGGATAAATATTGCATAAAGAGTGTATTAAATTATCAAGTGGGCTGTTTAAAATATAAAGGCTAATGTTACATTAATAGGAAAGAGCGTATTTTAATTAGCCACCATGATCACTAATGTATTTCTGTGACTAAGGCTAGGAGCAACATTGATACTGCTCTGCGTGTTAGACTTGGCCTTGAATTCTGCAGAGACTAGTGGATCTCATCAGTTCTCGGTGCTCAGGGGTGAGGGGCAAGAGTTCTGCCCAAAGTTGTGTTTTAAAGGGACCCGTTGGTGTGTTAAACGGATTTTCAGTAAATACTTTCTAAATTGGGAAGAGAAGAGTCTTGCTTATGTATCTGCAGTTGCTTGAACTCTGCCACTTCGTTCATTACTTCAGCCGCTGACTCATGTTGATTTTACGGCTTAATGTTTTACTAATTTACATTTTTAAGGTTGCATCTGGATGTGATTTTTTTTTTCCAGGATTTGTTTTAAAGCATTGCCAGGGCTGAGGTGCAGACAGAAATGTGTGCTCCTGCCTTTTCCTCACCCAGCCTGTCAATGAATGGTCCCTTACCAAGGGGGTGCTGTGAAGTCCTGTCCACGCGCCGCTGCGGGTTCCTCCTGGCTGAGAGCAGCCAGCCCTTGACCTGAACATGGTGAAGCTTGTTCACGCACCTCACGTTAGCGTCAGGGGCCATTTTTGGATAGGCCCACGAGCTGGGTGTTTTTCAGTCCCTCCTACAAATGTAACTGCTGCCATCGTGCCAAGGTGACGTTTGCACCTCTCTCTCGTGCTAGAACAAGTGAGAAGTCCGTGAAAAGTTAGGCTGATGATGGGTTTCTAAATAGTTCGCCTTCATGTCCTATTGCCCTCAGGCCTCTCCTGCAGAAGCGGAGACAGCTGCTTGCCTCGGGGTTTCTGCATAATCGTTAAATGTTAATTATAGAAGAGTTTCTGGAGGCTGCTTGATCCCCAGGCGCTCCTGGGGCTCAGTGAATTCTCATACTGTGGAGTGTCTATAAACATTAATTATGGGTCATTACTCGCAGGACCAAACCAGATTCCTCTTGTTTCGAGAGCTGAAAGGACTCCGGTAACTAATTAATAACACCACAGGCACAGGAGGCTGCGCTGCAGACGCTAGAGGGAGGCAATGGCCCGTGCTGGCACCCTGCGAGGGATCCTGCCTGCTGGGTGGGATGGAGGGGGGACGGCAGGGATGGACCGGCTGCACACTGACCCGCTGTCACGGCCAGGGTCCGGGATGGAGATAAGAGGAGTGGGTTTTCTTCCTCTGTCCCTTGCACCCTCTTCTAAGGAGGCTATACCAAAAATAGTGAGAGTTTTGGCAGATTGAACCTCGTGCGGTGTCTTCTGCGCGAGCCCTGACGGGAGGTTTGGGACTTGGGGTGCTGCAAATGAGGAAAAAAGAATAGCAGCAAAAATAGTAACGGTCGGCTTCGTAGGAGATGATCTGGTGATCACCGAACAGGGAGGGTGCTGCTTCTGCAAGGGAAAGACAAGAGCTGAATTTCTGAATCTCCTGACTTTCAGTAGATAAATGCAATATTCCAAATAATTGTGAAAGATGTCGGTGCTTCGGCAAGATCTCGTTATCACCCGGCTCTCTGTGCTCTGGCCTTTGTGTCTGCCTGGCTCGGATGCCGGGCAAGTATTACTGGTGTCAGACTGTTGTTTTCCTCCAAGCAGTTACAATTGTCTTGTAGGCTAAAATAATTACTTTGGGGTAAAGTGAGATAACAGCCCTAAAACATAAAATATGTGCTTTAAATATGCAGCGTCTTCTATGTAAAAAACAGAGTGTATGCACTTCTGACATTTTCATATCTGTCTTGTCATGGTGACTTGATGAAGTGTGACATCTATGAATGATAGAAAAACTAGTTATTGTAAACACATTTCGGTGGCAATTGTGGTTCTCCTCCCCTCTTTCATGCTCAGTGGAAGGTCAAAATCTTGAACACCTTTAAAAAAGGGATTTACAAAATTGTGATGTTACATTTTTTTCCATTTTTTTTCTTTCCCTCACTGAAACTGTCCTAGTTGAATCTGTTAGTACCAAATCATTTATTTTTATATACATATAGACATATATATTTATATTACTTTCTATCCTGATACAAATCTTTGGAAAAGCATACGTGTTTTATAGCCATTCTGAAAATAGTCAACGATTCTGTGGTTTTTTTCCTCCTCAAAAAACCCAAACTTTTGCTACTTGTGAAAACATTTTAAAATAAAGAATTAAAATCCATCAGGCTGAATCTCCTTCTTGGGCATCGGAGAATAAATACTAGGTCTCAAAATGAAGTAGTGAGAAATAATACGGGCTAGTTCTTTTTTGTCTTCTTGTTTTGCCTAAACAGCTTCCTCAGTGGAGGCCTTTGGCCGTGTCTGGAAGAGGGAGAGGTAGAGTTGTGTCACGTCAGGAGGAAAATTATCAAGGAATTGTACTGCAGACACGTGTGGTTCCTCTCCAGGTCTCATTTTTGGCTTTGCGGTCTGTGTCTGTCGCCGTCCTGGACCTGCTTCAGCCCCGGTACCCAACAGGCTGGAGGGGACGGAGCCAAGGCTTCGGCTGTGCGCCCCCAGCAAGCAGGGATGCTGGCTGGTGAGCTCCTACTCCATCCTTTCTAGAGGCCCCGGCAGGGGATATACTGCAGTGCAGCGGTCTGGAGGATTTTGCCAGCTTTATTTCCTTTGGCTCGGAGTCGGTCCAAGACAGGGAAGTAACTTACAAACCCAGCAGCTGTCGGGCCAAGGCCCTGCCACAGGAAAAGACGAAGGATCACTGAATCACGGAAGTGTTGGTTGGAAGGAATTTCTGGAGGTCAGGGACGAGCTGCACTTCACAACAGGAGAGGCTATACGCTAAGCCGCTTGCAGGATGGTATTCCCTATAAAGCATATGAAGTAATGTCTTTGCTATGGCTACTACGAGTGAACATACGCACGGTGATATGGAAACCATCTCTGAATTCTTTATTCTAGATAGAAATCGCTGGCAGGAGCAGCCTGCCAGGAGAGTCCCACTCCCAGAAACGCTGGCATCCCATCACTGTCAGTGCGGCTTTACACCGCTCGCCTGTTTGGATGTTTTTGAGCAGTTAATGATTTTTGCCTGTATTTGGCAGTAGCTCAGACTCCGGTGGGGTCAGGGGGTCCAGCTGTGGTAGCTCTTATTCCTCTTGTGCCAGAAGAAATATTCCCAGTCCTGTATTTCATTCCCATGCAGGAGCGTCGGCGCCATTTCCTCGTCTACTGGGGGACAGCGTTTACCTGGTGAAATTCAGTAACCGCTGCAGAATGTTCTAAGCTTCAGAGATGGAGGGTGAGAGATGAAGTATTGCCCCTTGATGGATCAAATTCTGTTCTTTGTTACGCTGACGTGAAAAGAGCTGCTTTATCATGACCGAGGCACTGCTTGGTCCGGCGGGCACATTTACTGGAAGAAAATTAGCATAGGGAAGAAAATGTAATTATGCATAAAAATGGCTGGGAAATGTTGTTTGAGCATCCTGGAAACATATTTTAATAAGGCAATAAAAAGAAACAAACCCGACAAGGTTCACATTACTGGAAAGCATGCCAATAGAGCTTATTAAAAAGTACCTCTGTCAGACCTGCCGGGGTTTTACCAGACAACTAGACATGCGCTGTGTACAAATATTTCTCTGAAGGTAATTTTCTCTCGGTGCTATGTTATAATGATTTTTGGTTCGGCTGATCCCCACCGGGATTTTGAGATGACTTTGAACGCGACACAACTTCTTGATAAGCACTATCAAGCCCTGCCTGGAAAACTTGCTTATTTTGTAGCGAAATCTGCAGTCAGGAGAATGGATATTGTATCGACTCTGGAGCTGCACTGCCCTGCAAAGGTTTCATTAATTGAGGGTGTATTTAAGTGTTCAGCTGTTCCAAAGTCTGATTTACAAACAACGCATTTTCTGTTCCCGTAGCAGAGCCCGGCTTACCAACGTGCCTTTCCCTCCTCCCGCTGCCGCCGATACAGCCGCTCGTGCAGTGGCAGAGGAGGTTGGGGCTGCCCGTGCCCACCGGACAGCGGTTTGCTCTCTCTCAGCTGGGGTAAGACAGTTTCCGCAACGGCACGTCACCGTGCACCAGCGGTTGTGAACTGCTGTCCCACGCTGCGTGGGATGCATCCCTTCAGTTCAGAGCGTGAACGTTTCGTCACCTGGAGTTTCTCCTGGCTGGCAGTCAGCGGAGGGGGTTTGATTCCAATTTCCCCAACTCCTAGGCTTGCTTAGGTTGGGTTTTGGTGGGGCTGGACTGGAAGGAGGGGATGAACGCAGTCTGCATTGGCCGTGAAACACTTATTTACAAAAGGTTGCTTGGAACTTTTTTCTTCCTCCTGTTCCACACCCGCCTTCCCGCTGCCCTGCAGAGCGGGGACAGCCGAGCGTGGTGTCTGGGGCTGAGCCCGAGGACAGCACGGCTGCTCCGTGCCGCGCGTTCAAGCCTCCCCTTCCTAGCAAACGCAGAGACCCCCCTGGGTGAGGAGGCAGGTGGCAGACGGCTGGAAGCACAGAGGCGCTGGGAAGAACATGCCCGGGTTTCCTCAACAGCCAAGCATCCAGACTCTCTCCGGACCGGACAGATTTCGTACAGCTCACAGCCCTACCACGCGTTCACGCGGGGAAGGAGCAAAGTAGCGTGCCAGGCTGGGTGCTAGCCTGTGGGTGAAAGGATCAGTGGGTCCTGCTGGCTCATAAGGTGGATGGCTGCTCGTTTCACCCACGCTGAGCGAGCAGGAGGGCTCTGTGGAGGAGGCGTCAGGCGAGACGGTGGGAGGAGGAGAACCCTTGGTCTAAGCCCCGTGAGAACATGCGGGCTCAACGCTATGAATCTTGTCTAGTTTGTTAATGAAATCAAACTCACGAGGTGATGAAATGGGCCATTCCCCATCCTGCCGGAGCCACGGTGGACCCTGTGGCCTGCTCTACAGCAATGTTTTCGAAAGTGTTCAGAAATCTGGGCGACTGATCTAAAACTACGGAATCATGGAAGATTTAGCGTTTGATTTTTGGCAGCACTTGGCAGACACCCCCAACTGAAATATATGGGGAAATGAGATTTAAAGTGCTTTGAGCTGAGGACCAAAATGGACATTGGCCTTAAAATGTCAGTGTCTCAGCATTTCTAAAACCTCACATGGGTATGCGAAGAACATGATTTTTCAATATCAGTAAAGGGCTTTTAGATCTTTAGAAGGAAAGGCAAAGAAGAGAAGCATCACAGTTTTTACTCTAAAGCTATTTAGTCTAAAAATGAGTATTCCCTGTTCTTCCTAACCGTTATTCTTTTAGCCTCCTTGGTGACTTAACCTCTCCTAGCACTGCATCTGGCATCTGCTTAGCTGCATTGTTTTATCAAGCATCGGGAATGGAAGGTTTTAAGATTTTCTATCTGAGCTCTCAGAAATCTCGCCTCATCAGCATGCTGCTCTCGGCAGACGGGTTTTTCTTCAGCTCCAAGACATGCATATTGATCAGTCATTTTCTTTTGTTACCTAGCATCCTGTCATCGATTTTAATTGTTCGGTATTGAAGAGGAAGCATTCAGTACACGTAGAATTACCAACTATGAAATTTTGCTTTCCGCACCTTTCGCCAGACGGTGCCCGCAGCCAAGCCCTTAGGAGCTGTGGATCTCTCTCTCTCGGCTAGCAATCTGCACAAATTATGCAGCAGTCAATTTTTCTCTATTAAATCAATTTCTGATTCTCTGTGACAGCTTTCCCTGCCGCGTGATTTCACACTTCAGCGGTTTGTTTCTGAGGTGCCATGCGGGTTTTTTTTCTTTCAAAGGGGAGGTGGTGGGAATCCAATTAACTCGCAGATACCTTGCTGATGTCTTCCCAGTTCCCCTTTCCTACTGCTGTCCTTAAGAGATTTGTACCACTTCAGGTGACTCCTAGCGAGTCCCCTCTTGTGGCTCCTCTCTGGCTCCTTGTCAGCCCACAGGGCTGCTCCTGGGCTGTTTCCTGAAGCTTCCTCTTCTACTGCTGAAGTGGGACAGCTTCTCCACGATGAAACTGCAGCTTGGTCCTACATCTGATAGAGAGATGAATCTTCCCATCCCCACAGTGCAAAATATCAAAGCTGGGAGCTGGTGCGATTCATTAACTCTTCTTCTTCCTGCAAAATATCTCCTTAGACTTAGATTGTTCCATCTTCTGAAAACATTTCTGCACTCTCAGAGGGCTTTCATTACAAATATTTCCTGAAGGCTCTGTATGTAAGGACCTTGGTCCCCTCTTACTGTCTCTACAATTCTAGGTTTTCCTTTACTTTAGATACACAAAAAGGATCCTATTTTTAGCAGCCAGCACTCAATGACAGAGGAATTCATGAGTAGGGAGGAAAGGATGTGAACTATCCAAATAGGTTTTTTTTCAAATGACTCTCTTTACATTCCTATTGCCACAGTAATAAGCTATGAGTCACTGTTACACTGAACTATTAGACTATTATTGTAAACTCATGTCATTAGAATCTGCTAATGTGAACCACAAACCTTGCCGAGCCTCAGCTTAGCTGGGTTCGAGAAGATATTGGCCGTTTATAAGGATAAGAACAATATTCCCTCACAAATCTTATTCCCAGATGGCAAGAAGTGAATGAAATCTTATTCAACCCTATCTTTCTATTCCTAGAGTTTCTCTTCCCACTGGCTTTTAAGAGAATTCATCTTGCTTCATTGTAGTGTCACAAAAGATGTTTTATTTTATTCCTTCAAAGTTTGCCAGCTGTAAATTGGGTCCAAGCACTCCTAGCTGACAGAATATCCATGCTGTATCACCCAAGAGCAGCAGCGTCTCCTCCAAAAGCTGCTTTCTGTGTTCAGTCCTGCCATAGCCAGCCCTCAGAAGGAAATCTAAGTACCCAGGGATACTCGGGACTTCTCTGCTGCAACAGCGAGCAGCAAGGAGGGGATCTTCTCTGGCATTGCTAAGCTGATTTCTGTCAGGAGTTATGTCTGGACTGAGTATTTTTCTAAAAGAGTGTTGTTGAATAATAAAATGTCCAAAACGGTCTTAAATACACACACAAATCTTTATGTGATAGAACCAAGAGTCCTTGGCCACCCTTCATCACCTGCAAAAGAGGAGTCAGGCCAGGTGTACCCGCTTGTCCGTCAGTCAGGGTCTAGATGCTTGCATCAGGCTTATTTTGCACTTTCAACAATGAGGGGAAAAGCTCTGAAACACATTCTTAACCCCCTCCCCGTCCTGCTCAGCTGCTTAGAAAATGTTTTATGATGGAGATTTACCCTCCACAGAAAAGGCCAGTGGGAAAACCTTTCTGTCCTTAGAAGCTGTGACATTCCCAGGGTGAAAAGAGGTACGGGCATGTGAAGTGTCTTTCATTACCTCCTGTAAAGACAAAGCAGTATGAAGAAAGCATTATTGTAAACCAGAGGAGAGCAAGAGCTGACTATTAAACTGTGGTTCAGGTATGTGGTAATCAAGATCTTGTTATAATTATTTCTTACACCTAGCATTGATTTTATATTAGATTTGACGGAGGCAGCAAAGCTGTAATTTGTTACAGAGAGGGTTAACTGGCTTTCAATTTGTATACTAAAAAATCATCAACTTAGAAGAAAAGAGTAAGAAGAAAAAACTTGTCTTGGTCATAAGCTCTTCGCTTGTTTCCTGGAGCTTAAAATCTGGGGGATATTTTCAGTGGAGGAACTAAGAGAACAACGCAGCATTTCTGTTGAGAGGCAGTGGTGATGGGATAAGAAGTGTGTTTGCAGAGCGAAAGCTGGTTTCCGTAAACATACTGTGAGAACCAGAATTCACCTGTTAAAACTGGGCCTTCAGATACTTGACTTCAAAGTGACCTCAAAGGTGAATTTAAAATGACTTAGCACACCGGCACTCAATGACGGGGCGGAGATACATGGTAGTACACAGGATCACTTAGGAAAACCTGCCGGTGTGGTTTAGACTGGCATTTGGCTTGTGTTTTGAAAACAACTATTATTAAAAACTTGCTCCAGTTGGAGGGTTTTAAATCACTGCTCCTTCCTCCACTGCACGGTCCTTGCCTTATTTCTCAAAACCCAAAGCAAAGCTGCCAGGAGTAACCCCCGGAGATAAAGGGCAGTGCCTGCCTTTGTTGGCTGGAGAGGAAACTGCCTTGTACTTTGTTAAATAATCAGCTGCTGTTCGATAGAGTAAGGTCCCTTCAATAAACCTGGGAGTGTTTCCATGAAGAAAAAATAGCGGGCAAATTTGGTAGTGAAACAAGGTCAGGCATTCTGCTTGCCGACGCGCACTTGCCCTATTCTGGATGCAGTAAGGCAGGCATTGTTGGGCTCCCCCTCGCTCTAGCAAACCATGCCCGTACCAAGCAGTTCAATAAGCACATTAACTGCTGTTGTTTGCAAGAATCGTGGTAGCTAATTCACAGTCACTTACAAACAGCGGTTTATGAGGCCTTAAAAAGCCTTTAACTAGAAACGCGGCAACAAATGCCATGGCCCCAAACACTACTGAACTGTGACAGCAAATGCCTCTGCATGGCTGTTCTGAGAGAGCAACTTCGACTTTAACTGTAACAAGAAGAAAATGATATATCTGAGAGTCTACATGAATGGTAAGATGAAATCTGCAGTGCCTCGATAAGCAAACTAGAGTTTAGACTAGTTTTCTACAACCCAAGTGTAAATTAAGTTAATGTATGTTCACTCTTGCGATGATGATAAAATACACCAGATGTCAAGGATCCTTTACAGGTACTAAAGCTAGCAACGTCTGTGCGCTGAGGATTAGAATCACCAAATTATGCATTAAACATCAAGTTTACGATAGCCAATATTACATGAATGGAAAAAAAAGGCAAAGAGCTGGATAGTGCCAGTAAGCTTCATTGAAACAATAAGTAATTGGCCCACAAAGGCAGGAAACCACGTGCCTTACGAGAATGAGAGCATTTTGTGCGAATGCATGCGCTGTGTGCCTGTTGGGCGAAGGCTCCCAGCCAGTCGCCGGGGAACATGAGCCCCCAGGACATCAGTGAAATGCAGGTGTCAGAAGAAAGCCTTTACTCTGCAGCAGAATCAATGGGAGGAGGGCACTGCCTGCTCTAACCACCGTGGTGTTTTACTGAAGTCAAAAAATACGGGATAACCAGCTCTGAGACCTTTTCTTGGACTGCAGCCTTCCTACCTGAAAGACGTCTGGAGTTTTTCCACTTCTCAGTCTCCCCTAAAGCCTGATCCAGAGCAGAGGTGGATACACCAGGAAACTGCCTTTCCACTTCAGATTTCTACTAAAATTTCTTGTTATTACAACAAACCACTTCATTCTGCAGCACCACTTCACAGGCTCTTTTATAGAGACATTGCTTCTGCCCTGAAGAGCTTACAACCTACACGAGACAGACAAAATAAAGCAAATCAGGAAAAGTAGGATGAGCAGAATATTAATGATGAAACAGGAGAAGGTGCTTGCTTGGAGATCTGAAGTGGGCTAAGGATTAAGATCTTCGTGGAAGCCAGCTCCATTTTTTCATCCCTCATCGGACTCAGGTTGAAACAACCCGTTGAATGAATGAATGCAACAGCAACGCCTGACTTTTGAGGGACCCAAAATGATGAGTTCATTTAAAAAAATAATACAAAATTTGTGGGACCCAGATTCTATGTGAATGAGAGATTTGGGGTTAAAAATGTGGAAATGCATTTTTCACTGCAGAGCTGGAAAACTCAAATACAACATTCATTTGTGTATGCTCACGTGGCCACTGGTGGTCTTGTCAGTGCACATTTTAAATTTTAATTTCGATCAAAGTCTGCGCTAATTCTTAAAGAAGGCGGCTTATTGTGGGCCTAATCCCACCCCATTGATCTAAATCAATAGACTTTTAGCATTGCCTTCAGGGGGTGGATTTTCGGTCCAAAATAACAGAATTCAACATACGGTTCCGACTTTAAAAACACTGTGGCAAATAAAATTAAGCATATATAAGTCTCTTTTTTTTTGTTGATGCCTGGCTCAGATCCATTTTTAACATGCTGTTAGCTATCAGAAATATGACACTGGCCACCCGAGTGCATGCTCTGGAGTAAAAACCCGCTTTTAATTGCTATATAAACTCCTTTCATAACATGGTTAAAAGATCACAGAGGCAGTTCCGAGCAGTAATTAAAGCATACTTAGCAAATACTAAAAATCACTCGGCAGCGGAATGTTTAACACAAGTAGGAAAACCAAACAGCTTTTCAGTTGGAAGCTCTGCTCATGGACAGAGACCGTCGTTGTTGAGTGCCTGCACAACAGCAAGCGAGATGGGACTGTGGGCCTCTTGCTTCTGTAGGACAGCAGAAGAGTAGAAGGAAGGAGTTAGTGTCCTGCGTTAGGTAGCACAAGTGAAAATACTGGAGTCCGACCATGCATTTGGCAGGGTGCAGTGGCCCTCTACAAAGCCTGGTTCATCAGAGGCATCTCAGGAATTTGTCCTAATAAGCTAAAAATATGTATAACTGATGTTCTTTGACTCACAGTAATGCCTGACATCAAGCTACAAGAAGAACAGTGACTGGCAAAGAAGAATGAAACCCGATACAGAAATTCCCAATCGGTTCTCCTGATGGTTACCATCGTGCCTGGTGATAGGGAGAGATGCGCCATTTTATCTGTTTTATGTCAGAAAAAACCCAGATCCCCAAACTGCAAACACTTTAAACCTAAATATATAGACAGCAGCCTTCATGAGTTCATGGTCCCAGTTAGCCTCATATTCCTCACTCTTTCAACCTGATTTTTTTTTCCACACTGACCACCAGATGTACTTCTGAATGCATCCGGATCAACAAAGCTCCAGCTACGGACCTGTGGGCCGTGAACCGTCGGGTGAGGGTGTTGGACGTATCCCTGAGCGTTGGAATTGCAGTGTGGAGCAAGCAGAAGCACCCGGCAGCTGGGAAACCGGAGAACTGCTCATCCTGGGAGGCGGCGGGGTGAGAACCGGCCCTCCCGATCCCTCCATACCCGTCGTAACCCCGGGACCTATTTTTAAACGCGGAATGTGGATCCCCGAAGCGCCTGGGCCGGGCTCCACACCTGCTCACCACAGGGCCGCGGCCGGCGGGGAAACGGAGAGGGGAGACGGCGGCTTGGCCCTCTCTGCCTCGGGATTAAAACGTCCCTCCTGGACCAGAACCGGGCGAGGCCGCGCCATCGCTTTCTGTCCTTCCGTCCGCTGGGTTCCAACGCGTCCGGCGCACCATGGGGCCACCACAGGGCTGCCGCACCG
>NW_008825616.1:4541120-4542235 GCF_000699105.1 Pygoscelis adeliae
CTGCCTCTCTCTTCTGCGGGGGGGTGGTGGGGGTGAGGGGGGTATATCATCATGCCGGGGTGAGCGGGGACAGAGCGGGACGGGGTCCACGCTGCGGGGGCTCTTCTGTCTGCCCGTCGCCGTGCGAGTTCGGATGTGCTGGGCGTGTAGGAGGAAACTCCGCAGCTTATGTGGGCTCTTTCCTCCCAGGGCACCCCCGTTCCTTTCGGGGAGACGACTCGTCTCTTAGCAGTTTCGGAGCCCCGCGTTGCTTTGGTCCGTGTAGGGTACGGAGGATTTTGTTGTGGCGCCGAACGAGCCTTTTATCCTGGGTTTTTGCTGCTGCTGTGAATTTTCATTCATTGTCCTCGCAGCTCGAGGCCCCAGCCCTTGCTCTCTCCAACAAATGATTCCCCCCCTCTCTTGACTTTAAACTGCACCGTTACCAAAGGCCTCCCGCTGTACTGATTTATTGGTTGTCTCAACCATTTTGTTGGGGTGTGTGTTTGAGGGCTGTATTGCTCTAGGGCGAGTATGTGACACGGCTGTGGTGGTGCCACAGGTGACTCTAAGGTCAGTGCCTCCTGTCTCGCTCTCCGGAGGCACGAAATAAGGGAGGAGGCAGCAGGGCAGGCTCCTGTCCCAAGGCTTTTAGGAAGGAGGTTGATTTTTAGAGTAATCTTTATGGAGTGCTTTTATTTGAAGTTTATCAATGACGTAGCGCTATCATGCCCAGGCCTTCCATCTCTGCCTCATGGGGAGACTTGTTTTCTGTTAAGGAGGGTGGGAGAGTTTGTGAAAATGCTGTTTTAAGAGATTAAATTCTTGGCATTGTTTAAAAGTAGGAAGGAACTAAAGCTGTGGAGGGGGGGAAATCCTTCTGGAAATCCCTGTTGCTCTGTGGGATCAGGCTTTGTCCCCTCCCTTCGCTCACTGGGAGCAGCGGTGCTTTAGGAAGGAGACAAACTCCCCGTAAAGAGGGAAGGCGTAATCTTACAGATCAACCCTTTAAACCTCCTTTGGAAAATGCCCCCTGGGGAGGATGATGTTCAGCCTCTTTGAGGAGCAGGAGATAAAGGTGCGGGGAGGAAGGGGGAGAACATGTCACCCATTTCCCGGGGAAAGGGAACTGTGTG
>NW_008825616.1:4542261-4545299 GCF_000699105.1 Pygoscelis adeliae
CCTGCAAAGGGGTGCTCTGGTAGCACAAAGCAAGGATTTGAGCTTGAGTATCCAACCACAGGAGCGAATGGACAATCTGCCTCTTTGTAGCTGGGGAGCAGGGTGGGATGGGAACAAAAGGGCATGTAAATGCACTTCTGCTCTTTGGAGAACTTGCTGCTGGAGACGCACATCCTACAGCCTCAAAGTATTAGGAGGAGCGCGGAGATGTGTTGTTGTCTCACGTTAACTGACAGAACATGGGGAGAAACCAGGAAAGAAGTATTTAATCCGTATCTTTTCCCTGTCCTTCTGTAAACTGAGTTTCTGGACATCGCCTACTCACTGAACGATTGTGTTGGCATTCTGGTGTGTGATGGAGTGTACACTGAAATGTGTATATTGCAAACATACGGTTTCTCTTTTTCACTTTCCCATCCCCCCCAAACGCCCCTTACTCATTTCAAACATTGGTGTGTCTGCCAGTGTCCTGGATGGAGATGTGACGCAAGTTTCGTAGCACGTATATGATTTGTGGGACAAAATGTCACTGTGTTAACTGAGCTGGACTGCCTTGCTTCTTGCTTCATGTCTCCTATAAACCTCAAGGGTTTGGGGGGGGTTTTTTTTTTGAGCTCTCTTTACTTCTGTAGAGCTGTAAAAGTCTTTCAGCAGGGAACAAAGAGATGTCCTGGTGTGGAAAGAGATGAAGCTTGCAGCGGTGCTTTTAAAGGATTTAACTTGTTTCCTGATGAAAAACGTTGGTCTTTACATTTAGCGTCCGACATTCAGTAGATTACCAGCTCAGCTATTTTTCCACATCAGAATAAAGGAAATCCATGTGTAGTCCAACTCCTTAATTTGTGCTGGTTTTGCCTGAAAATAGCCATATGTGTCTTTCATTTGACATGGATGGCTTCATACTGTTTTGGTGCAGGAATCGAAAGAGCATGTTTCCTACCTGCAAAGAGAACTTCTGTAAAACTGCCCTCCTGATTCTGGCTAATAGTAAAAAAAAGGATTACTCAGCACTGGGGATGACTCATGCCATTATAAAGGTATGGATTAATGCCTGTGTTTATTATGCTCGGTTAATGTTAGTAACTGTTGAGTAGCCTCCTTAGGTTAAATAACTCCTGTTCCACTGAATCAAGGAACCTTGCTCAGGATCAGAACCTGACTTTCATTTCAAAAAAGGATAAAATGGAGGTAGGGTAGAAGAAGCAATTTATAAAGCATTTCTTTGAAATGTACCCCCAGAGCAGTGATAGTCTTGGCAGGTGAATGCTGCCTCTGGAGACATCTAAATTTTCATCTAAGAAGAAAAACGTAGTCTGTGCTGGTGGTTGTGAAGGTGGTCGTCTAAGCGTGGATCGCATATAAATCACAGCAGTTGTCTCTTTGAAGCCCGGAAAAAAAAAAAATTCGACCTCATGCTGGTTGTGCTGATCAGATACTTGCACCTGCAGGTTCCCTTGGATCTCACAATTCCTGTTGGAAGTGCTGGTAGCGGTAGTGAAGTTGATTGGAACTGGGTCATTCTCATTTTGCTACTTTTTTGGAAAGATGAGAGCTGTGCTGGCTGTGGCTGTTTGATTTAGGAGCATCCTCTTTGCTGTGAACAGTCTGTGCCAGAAACAGAAGATAAATTAGCAGTGGGAGTGCTCCCTTGCTCTATTCCTGTGCCCTTTCTCCCCTGACAGATTCCTTCGTAGCGATGAGGACAACGCAGGCTGTGCGAACAGATGTGGTGGGAGTTTCTTCTCCCCTCAGAAATCAAGCTTAAATTGAAAATTGAAGTCACCATTTACTGAATGATTAGGTTTTTTAATGACTGCGGTTTGTGTAGCTTTTGAGTTGGGCTTTGCCTGTGAACACGGTGATCTTTTGGAGTTGAATGTTTAGATTTCTAGCCACATTCTTCCCAAGCTCTACATGTGAGCATGTGTACGCCTGCGTGGGAGAAATTTTCTTTTGCAGGTATAGAGGAGCTTCTTAGAATTAAGATTTCCGCTTCCCCAAATTTTATCAAAATGTTTGTGGTCACCCATCTTGTGCTTGTGTAGTTATCTCATGCACTGAAAAAGCACTGCTGTTGAAAAAGAGCAGCCTGTAAGTACTCACCAGGTACGATCGAAGGCTTTGGATGTAAAACCCAGGCTGGAATGGGAGGCTCTTGTCCAATGGTAACTTTTTAGGTTAGGTTTCTCTTTTGAAGCGTGGTGTTGATTGTTACCTGTGAGTCTTATGTCCTAGCTGCAGCCAGTTTCATACACCTATTTAAAACTCATTCAAGAAAAATGTTGCACTCTATAAAAATATAACTGCTTGAGAACTAAATTGAGTGTTTAGACTTCAGTCTTGGTGCCATATGTTTTGTTTTAGCATTTCCACGCGGATTCCCACTCCTCCCCCAGCCTAGCTAAACAAAATTGATTCCTACAACGCTTTCCCAGTATTCAGGCTGGTTAATTCATTTGAAGACTTGCTTTGTGTGCTCATTTGTAAACTTTTTCCACTTGAAGTTGGTAGAAAAGCCTTTTTGTTGTTTTACGTTATGTTAAAGCTTATATAAAATTATCTTTGGGCAAATGTAGATCTGTTTTTTAAAAAAAAAATGTTAGTGGTCATTCATAGTACTTGGTCTGCTTGGACACTGAAGTGGGCGATGCTCAGTACCTCAGTTTCTCAGCTACTTGGATGTAGACAAATATATCCTCCCTCTTGCGTATTCCTGAGTGAGACTGAATAGCCAGGTTACTCCTGCATCCAGGCTAACTTTCCTTTGAATACTTGGCCCATCTCATTTCTTTAAGACCTTTGATACCATCACTCTACTAGAATAGGGCTAAATTGAATTGGTCTTCACCTCTTGGGAAGTGAAAACAAAAGGTGTTTAGTTGTGTGTGTGTCTTTGTTTAGTGTTTCTGTTGTTTGCTCTCTGATAGGAAGGAGGATAAAATGCACAAGGAAGCAGACTGAGGACATACAAAGCCAAGCGGTGATGAAAGAGGCTGGCTGGGAAGAATACATCGTTGTTATCGAAGCAGCAGGGCTGC
>NW_008825616.1:4545326-4553007 GCF_000699105.1 Pygoscelis adeliae
AGTTCCTGCTGCTTTCAGTTATTCTGGAGTATTAAAAAAAACCCCAAAACACATGTAGGGTGTTTCATGTGGAAGTAGTTCACACTTTCCCGTGGTTGGTTTCAGTGTGGTAGTTGCTTCCAGTACTGCTAAGTTCCTGGGCTGATTAATGTTTAACACTTTCATTTCTCAAGAATACTATTTAAATAGTTTCAGTTTAATGCAAATGTCTTGGCTAGTGCTGAGAAATTCGGATGTGCCGTGTTCCTGAGCACACCTGAGGGGTGCATGCACTGGCTGACAAATGCATGCCTGGGAGGCTTCTTCCTTCTGCAACCGATGAAATCTTGGAGAGGATCAACTCTTCCCCAGAACATTCATCTATTTAAACTTGGCAGCATCTGTTTTATTTCTGAGTGTTAGCAGCTTGCCCACCAAGTCAGTGTCTAGAGATGTAATCTTTTATTAAAAGTTGGAGCTGTTTAAAATGATGGGCAATAACACTGGTTCTTACTGCTAATTGTGTTAACGAATTGCCAAAAACTGCATTTTTAGTAAAATTTTCTTGGAAGATTTCCCCTAAAATGCATGATATCCATCATAAGTTTCTGTAGTAGTAAATTTAGCTGTGGACATGCTAATGGAGCGCTTGTAAACTTAGTGTTATTAAACTTTCTTAATAGGAAGAGACAGACTTGAGAGCTTTGTGGGTGTAGAATAGCTGTTGGAGTAGTGGAATCTGGCATTGCAAAATCTTTGAAATATCAGGATCCTGGGACTTTCCAGATGAGTTTAGCCTATTACCCTGCGCTCCCTTTAGACTCAAACAACTGAGATGCAGATACAAAGAACTTGGCTCTCAAAGTCACTGCAGTTTCCTGTGACTTCACCTAAGGGAGTTCAGCCTTGACATTTCTAAAAAACATCAAACTCCATCTGTCTTTCTGGAGGTCATGTGGGAAGGTCTCAGAGGCGAGGTTAGGTCCCTGGCTGGCAGGCGGTCCAGGCTCTTTGCCAGAAGGTCATCGCTCCTGGTGTATGAGAGGAGAAGTGGTACCTCTGATGTGCAAAATAATGCATATGCTAATGAAGGGAGCCGTACTAAGAACAAAATCAAACTTGTCTGATTCAGTAAGACAAGATCACTGTAGCAAATAGTGCAAATACAGCTAAATGACAACAGGGTTCCAGGTACCTGAATAGGTCCGTGATACCGCTTTAGTATTTCTCACGTTCCTCTCGTGCACGAATACAAATGAAGAGACTGACCTTAGTGTGGGATTCCGTCAGCCTTAAGTTTGATCCCTTAGGTTGTCTGGGTGCGTCATTTGCCTTGAAACACTGCTAATGCATGGGCTTCTCATGTTAATCGTCCCAGCCTGCGTATCATATCCCCTGTTTTTAACCACGTAGTACAAGCAGGTAGGGATTTGTGGTGATCCAAGTGCAAGAAGGAAAAATCCAGTATTTTTTTTCACCCCTACTCAATAGCTACAACATCCAGCGACGTTTTCCAAGTCCGTCCTTTCACTGCTCCCCGAGGTTCTTGAAGACCGTTGTTTCCTGATGTGTGTCACTGCGCACAGAATTTTTGCTTAACACAGATTTTCTTGCAATTAAGAGAAATTCCACCCCGGGAAAAAAAATATTTGGTTATGTATCAACCTCCATCAAACCAGAGTCTAACACACTTTGCAAGGATTTCTTAGACCTCTTTGGTTCTGCACACTGGGAAGTCTGCAGGGGACAGCTGTCTTCAAGTCTTAAAGGCTTCACAAATCCCATCCATAAATGAAGTGCAGAGTAAATCCACAGCACTGATTCACTTTCTCGCTGAATCTTCCCTCCACACATCCATTAAAGTTTTACACAACTTGTACTGCATGCTTGTGAAACAACATTTGAATTCTTATAACTCAGTCAAATTAAAATGCATTTTTTTAGGGAATACAGAAAAGCTCTTCTGAATGAGTTTTTAGTTTCTGGCCAAATTTCAATTTTCTGCCCCATCCGTTTTGTCTTGAGAGCTACTGAGTTGGGGGCGGGGGAGAGAAAAATTTCTTGTTTTGTTTCATTTCACTGTTTCATGCTAATCTGACTTTATAGCATTCTCCAAAATGGGTATTTCCTTCAAGCAGGAAATGAGCCTATGTAAATTCATCCTGGAGAGTAAAGGTATGAGCAGCTGTTAAAGAAGAAATAGTGCGAACTGAAATACTTCAGTGATCGTCTCTTACTGTAGTAAATTCTCCTTGGATTTTGCCAAAATTTTACTGCTTTGTAGTCATGAATGGTAATTTAAGCACAAACTTTACTCTTTTTACTGCTAGCACCTTGCTATTAATAAAGCTGTGTGGGACGATGCTCTGTTTCCTTTGCATCCAACCACAGAATTGTTAATTAAGTTAAAACTGCGGAATGAAATTTTGTCCTTGAGTACCTCACTGAGTCTTCTGAGCACGTGGCTTGTCCTGTGGTATCCTCTGCTAGCTTATTGTGTGGAAGAACTTAAGTTGCCTTTTGTCTTAGAGCAGAGTTAATTGACAAACTTTGCAGTTAGTTAGAGGGGAGAGTGTTGTCAAATAGGAAAAAGTTCTAAAAAAACTAGTTGTGAACATGGAACTGTATTGACATGCTTGTGGTCAGGGTGTGAGATTATTGCATCTTGTGGCAATTCAATATATGTTTTATAAAACTGAAGTTTTCCTGAACATTGGATGAAAGCTCCATAGTTACTGTTGGACAGGTTGTGCATTTTCGTTTTCAATTTTGTCTAAGTTAGGCTTTTGCTCATTTTTGGTCTTCAGGGGATTGTAAGTCCATTTTCTTGGGATCCAGGGTTCGATCCAGCTTTCTGAAAAGGAAGCTTTGAAAACGGTGCAGAGAGTAGTGGAAAATGATAGCATTTGAAAAGTGAGAGAGCAAGTTAATAGCTGTGGGATGAGAGCACTTAGAGAACGTTTTTCTTAAGGAAATCAGCTGCTCAGAGCTGATACCTGTTGAGGTAAGTGGGGCAGCTGAAACAGCAGTCAGGTGTTTCAGGCCATCTCCAGCTTCAGGCAGACAACACAATATTAGGTTATCTTGATGGCTTAAAAACTCATGAAGAAGATGCTTCTTGTCACGGTGTAAACACCTTTCCTGCAAAATCTCCAGGGATGGATTTCATTATGTCAATTTTCAGAACACAAATGGAAAGCTACTGTCACTTACTTTGCTGAGACACAGAGCTAGAAAGGACTCCCAGGGTTGTGGAGTCCAGTTCCCTGCTATAGCTGATGCCAAATTGTATAATCCCTATACCTAATTAATGAATGCTTGTGTTTGAAATGGTGCATGGGGGAATTACAGGCACACGTTCTATTAAACACTCAAACCTCCGTGTGACCCTGTCATTGCTGTATGAAACAGCTGCTTAATGGATTCCCTATGACAGTGGGAAGGAACAATGCCTTCTCTTTCATAGCAAGCGTCTATAACTCGGTGTTTTTCTTATGCTGCTTGCTTTACATTCAGGCTGTATCTGCAAGAACGCTTCCCAGTGAAGGCATGGGAGAGCTGCAGCTTGGCGTTTGTGCTGTCTCCAAACCTTAAACGCGTTGACTAACAAACGTCTCTGATTTGTGATTCCTTAAGATCTGCCAGTGGAAATTGAGTCCTTTGGAAACTTGTTATATGTCCTCACCTGTAAGAACTTCACCTCCTAGGCAGCTTCTTTGTGAACCTCTTTCTGTCCCTCACCTTGTGAGGTAGTGTACCAAGCAAGTTGAAAGCTGAGGCTGTAAGTTCCATCCCTTTGCTAAAGTAAAAATTGTCACTGAGGATGCCAAGTGCCGTCTAATAAATAACGGTATCAACAGTTAAGAAATACCTTGGTATTGACTTCCAGCAAACTGTACTTCACTGGAAAAAGTGTCTTGAGCATGAACTCTTTTCCCATTGAACAACTCACCGATGCAAATCCTTATTTGAATAGCTGAGAGGCTGATGCACTAGTTACTTGTCCAGATACTAAGGCTCAGGATGGTTCTCATTACTCTTGGTTAAAGAATGTAATTTTTAACCAGTGGGCTAATCATGTGTGCTGAACACACTAATAGACGCAGAAAAGACTTCTTAGATCAAGCTATTCCCTGAAAAGAAAGGATAATAGCCTTCAAGAGAGGACATATCAGATATTTAAAAGCTTATTTACCTAAAATAACCACTGTACTATCAAACATCTGCACCGTATGCAGACAGATTGTTCTGTTTAGTGGAATCCCAGCCAAATAAAATATCCTCTACAGTTGACAATTACAGTTGAGACAGAGTTCAGAGATAAAGGTTGGGAGGGAAGAAAGGGGAACACTGGCTTGGCTACTGTACCAGGGCTGTGTTTCGAGCCTTGGTAATACCTGATGACAGCCAGCATGATATTTACATTGCTGCATATACCATAAAGACAACTGACAGTGATTAAAAGGGAAGGATAAACCTTCTCCAGCAATATCGCTGTGTTTGGAAATGAGATGTTTGAGCCTGCTTTCCATCGCATAGAATTAACGCTGCATAGCTGTACGGCCCTTTAACTTAGCCAGAGACGCTGGCACAAAATCAAAAAAATATAATTGGTTTCAAACTGAAAATCTAATTTAGGCATGCTAATAGCATCTTAAGTAAATGTGGCAGGTCACACAGGACTTGTGTAACTGGCCCTTGGAGCTTACTGTAGTGACTGCCATGGGGAGAACAGTCTCAAAGGCGTTCCCCAAATCACCTGGGCACCTTGTGCAACTGGAGGGTGTTTGTGTTTTCTGGTGAGGTTCTGATCCATTCCCTGCAGACTGTTCCTGTGACAGTAGTGTTTCTGTCCTTTTCTTGAGGTGGGCTTCAGGTTAAATCATATCTGCTTAAAGGTATGATGGGAATGTATGCTAGTTTGAACTAATTTGGTATGTCCTGGGGGCTGCAGGAGGTTAAGCATACAGTCACAGCAGCACCCTCCGGCCATATCTCTCCTCCATGCTTTGGTGTTTGCAGTGAAAAGGTTGGGGACAATATTAGATGGGCTGATACTTGCCCCTGTTAATTCTTCTCTCCACTGATACCATCTGTGACCAGTGGCTTTTTCTCTTGTCTTTTTTTTTTTTCTTGCATCTCTTGTTCCAGTGTAGAGTCCGACACCCGGGCAGCTGCAGCTCTTTGCTGTGTTCAGCACCGCTTGGTGGCAGGGAGGCAGCTGAAAGCCTGGCTCAGCTGCATGCACCGTGAACGGGTGACTGCAGGTGAAGCAGTTCATTGGTGAAACGAAACAGCGAAGTGACCCGCTGACAATTTTGTCAGATATCTTGCTGACATGCTTTGCATGGCCAACCCTATTCCTCATCCTCCATTCCAGTCCTGGCCCGTGTTACATTGACAGGCTGACCGTTTTCTCTCCAAAGCTGTCATTTCTGTGCTTAGTCTGTAAGGATTCCCAACCTGAATGTTTGCTGAAGGTGGGAGAACAGATGACATTTTTCTGTGTTGAGGGCCTAAGGGATATCGAAAGAGTTTCAAGAGAACAATGCGATGTGGGGTGGGGTGAAAATTTCCATAAGACTCCTCTTCCTTTCTGCAGAAACCTTGGCATTGAGTCGTGCGGTTTACAGTAGCTAGGTCTCTCTACAGCATAGAAATCGGAGACTCATTTATAATGTGGAGTTCGATGGGGCCATGGGGAGATGTCCCCAGCCACAGCTATTGCCCATCAGTTGCTGATGGCTCTGAAAATGGTATTGGACTTCTTACAAATGACTGGATATGGGTTTGTATTCCTCCTTTGGAATTTAAGAACTGAATTAAAGACCTGGGCAATAAGTCTGCAGTGTCGAGTGTTTCTGTATAGATGGACCACTGGAAAGGAAGCATGTCTAAACAAGTGCTGGCAGCACTGTATGATCTTTACTGGCTTATCATTGCTCTCTGCTGTACATGGAGCATTAGGAGTCCTGAGAAGGACATTGTCTTACATGGGCAGAAACCTCTGAGCTCTGAACACAATGCATGGTTTTCAGTGGTATTGTCAACAGCGAGCGCTCTCGTCAAGATGCTGAATAATTCACTGTCAGCAAGTTTATGTACAGTTCAAATATTTTGGCTGTATTTCTAATTCGATAGCTGAGTTTCAGAAATCTGCTTCTTATTTTCTGAAATTCTTTGAACATGCTGGATTAATGCTGGCATATTAGTTGTCTGTTGGACACTGCAGGTACTAACACGAAATGATTGAGCAAAGATTCTCAGGCTTTGGGGAAAACAAGTAATTGAGTCTTAACAATATAAATCCCTCGTGTGTGAGTACTGTTTGAAATAAATGGCCTCGCAACTTGCATGGAATTGCGAACTACTTGAGCTCTGGCTATACTGGAATAAATGACCAGAGGTCATTACAAAGATACACCTGCAATTTAAATGGAACAAACATAGGATTTCACAAGTAATAACTGTGCTTTTTCCCATTCCTCCTTCCAATCCTTTCATTAAAAGGTCTAGACTGTAGTCATCAGATGTACTGGTGCGAAATAGAAGTCATTTGTATTTAAGTCTTAATTCTGTGCCTGGACATACTACCTCCCAATTATTACCCTTTCTCAATCGTCCAGCACATGCCTGTGTCATAATGTACGTGTAGTCACCTTCGGCTTGAACCCAGATAGATGTTTGCAGCACTTGGCTGTGCTCAAGGTGAGCCTGAAAGAGGAATGCATGTGCTGCATTCAATGATGTGAGTTATGCCATATTGCAGGGCAGGGTGACATTTTGACATGGACCACATGGAAATACAAAGTTTTAGAATAATTTCTTTAAAACAGGATTGAACTATTCTTTTTAAAGCCTTTTCCTCAGAAATACGAGGGTAGCTACTCTTGTAGATGTGAGAGTTGAGCTATTACGCCCACCTGTAGGACTGCTGCACACGCATAGTGCAGGTCTTCATGTATAGCGTGTAGTTATGCTGTGATACATAGTCAGTGGGGATTGCTGGTTTTCCTCCACCCCCCCATACAGGCTTTAATTTTTTTTTTTCCTCAGAACTGTTCCGTTAAATCTGCTTTCACTTTCTGGCTTTGCTTATGTTTCGTTGTTATAATAGTTCCCTGCACTGTATTAGCAAGTATTTCTTTCCCTCTACTCCGTATCTTTCCGCCTCTGCTGTAGATCAAATACGGCACGAGAGTTGAGAGAGGGTGCACCAAGTTAAACTGGCCTCTTACTACCTCTGCCGGGGTTTTAAATAGGGTATTGCTGTCTTGTGCTGTGGATGTATCATCCTTCAGCTTGCGGAGAAATAAATGTAAAGCCCTAGTTCTTCTCTCTATGGGAAATACTATTCATAGTAAATCCGTATCAGGAATGAGTGGTGGGAAGGTGTCTGGGAGTGAGCGTGGCTGTGTTGGTGCAGTTCTGGGAGCTTCCTGGGGGTAGGTGCATGTCTGCGCTCCCCATGTTACTGTGGGAGGGCAGCTCCGCTCACTCTTGTGGTTTTGTAGCTTTTTTGTCGTCTTGGCCATGGATTGCTCTGCTTCTGCTTTAGTTTCCCACAGGTTTTCCAACCAGGCACAGAACAAAACCGACTGAATTTGCCCTTACTGGTTTTGCTGTTGCTCGCAGTGTTTTTAACAGCAGCATTTGGAGTCGGCTTGCTGTTTGGGTTTGCTCTAAGCAGTGCTAGAAGCAC
>NW_008825616.1:4553043-4554758 GCF_000699105.1 Pygoscelis adeliae
AACATTTGCAACATTCTTCCTGCAGTACTGGGCTGAGTAGATGACACTTTCCTGTGAAAGCTTTCTCCTCACCATGGGTGAGCAGATTTTTTCATCCCCTCTGTGGCAGTACTAGGAATATATCTGAGTCCCATTATGAATTCCCTTTGGCCTTATTGATGCTATTTGTAACTGTCAGTGTGGACTGCATCTTCCATTTTGTAGTAGGAATTTGACGTATAACGGGGAGATGGCTTGAAGAACTATGACTGTATTCAAGGACAGTTAACATTGCATTACTTCAGTCTTCCTGAATCGTGGGGCTTGTGCCAGGAAGACTTTTGACATCCAGTGGACTCTTCTCACCAAGTCCTGCTTGGGGAAAGGAGTATTCCCACCCTGTACGGAGTTGGCTACAAATTCTTTGTGAGAGGACTCTCTTCTCACCAGAAACCTCAAATGAGGTGGAGAAAATAGAGGCATAACTTTGTTTGGTCCATTTGCTATGAAGGCAATGCAAGATCAGTCTGAGTTTGAAATCTGGTGTTTAATTTCTTGTTTAATTAGATCTGTATCTGCCCTTGTGCTCTGTAAGAACGCTTAAGAAATTCTATTCCCAGTCTTCTAGCTTCTTGTTTTATTACTGTATTGTCCTTGGAGTGAGTAACCAGAGAGCAGGGCTCCCACAGCTCTTTGACATGAGGCTGTCAAAGAGTTGAAGCATCCGGAGATGGAGGTTGCCGTCCCCGTGCCTGCAGTGGCAGGAGTGAATACAGAGTCTGTGTTATAAAGCATTAAAGGTCTCCTGGGCTTTGGGTGTCCTGTCTGTGTGATCTGTAGTGAGGACCGTTAATGTCATATCCTTGACCAAGATACTTTGGGGGGTGTGTGTGATTCCACGGCTGGATCTTCTGCTCATTGTTATAGATGTGTAATCCCATAAAAAGATGTGGAGCGCAGCAAACTGTCTACTTCTCTCGCTGCTTCTGCAGGTAGTCACAACAGGGTGATTTCTTTGGTTGGTGTAACCAGCAGGGTGTAAGACAAACCCTTTGAGAGATTGTGCCAGAGCCCACAGGACATGGTTCTGAATTTTTATCTTTTTTTACCCAAAACTGGATACCTGGAGCCTGAAAGCCATTGCTTGGTCCAGAGCAGCCTTGCAGGGAAGTGTTTTGTGTGCGTTGTTCATAAGAGGAAAACCCGGGGGCACAATTATAAACAGAGCCTGCGTCACGAGCGACTTTCTGGCACTGCACTCTAGATAGTGGAGGATGGATTCCAGGTCTCGCTTAAAAATAGGGAGCTTGTGTGTGTGCTGGGGAATGGTGAAAGGAGAGGGCAGTGTTGTGCAGAGGTGTTCAGCTGAGCACGGTCTAATGCTGAAGGAGACTTGGGAACATGACTTAGAGGGACAGGCTGGGAGAGCTGGGTTTTTTCTGCCTTAGAAGAATGAGCTGAGGAGGGATGTTGTTGCTGCACTCAGCATCTAGTGGGAAGTCACAGAAGAGGTGAAGCTGGAATCTACAGAGGTGCGTGGTGAAAAGCCATATTTGTGAGCAATGTTGGGAAATCTGATTAGATAGTGAGGTGAGAAAAAGCTTTACCATGTGGATGGTCAAACACAGGGACGGCCAAAAAGGTTGTAGAAGTATCTGTTGTTAAAGATATTCAAAATTAGACTGAACTTGATGCTGAGGAACCTGATCTAACTTGGGATTTGGCCCTGCTTTCAG
>NW_008825616.1:4554828-4560805 GCF_000699105.1 Pygoscelis adeliae
CTCTACGGAGGGGATTTGATACCACATTAAGATAACAGTCTTGGAGCATCAGTCTTTATGGAAGATGTCCCCTGTTGATTGAAACAGCTGGGTGAGCAGCTGAGTTACCTTGAAGGGAAGTTTTCGCATCTCCCAGGGTACCTGAAACTCAGTTTCCAGTAGTGGGATGGATTTAAAGCTTGGGCAACACTGTTTTGTGAGCACTCTTTCTGTGTGGTTGCTTTAAATTGTCATTGCACGTGGTGGGGGAATACTGTTCTAGAGCCAGGATTTGATGTTTGTCTTGTGACCATTTGGCATGACTGTTCCCATTGCTTAAGCAGATATCTCTGCCAAAAGGACCTCTGGCTTCAGTTGCATTCGCCTGGGAGGAGGCATCAGTGCAATTCATCCCAGTCTTCCTGGGAGAGCTGCAATGTCCTTATGTGGCTGCAAAGATGCAGTTATCTTTGGAACAAAATGTATATGAACAAGCTGTGTCCTCAGGTCAGTCCCCTGTCTTTCCACTCCTCCAAATAGACTTGAAATCATTGGTTTCCATCAACTTTAACAGAGATCTCAGAGGGTTTGGGGGTTTTTTGTTTGGTTTTTTGGTTTTGTTTTGTTTTTTTTTCGTTAAAAGCAAGCTTCATACAAGTTATGTGACTGCAGAAGAGATGGTGTCCAGCTTCCCTTGAAGGCTGGTGGTGGACTTCTGCAGGGAGTTTCTCTCAACTTAAGAAGTTCATGCTGGAGCTCTGGAGGAGCATGGATCCAGAGGAGATACCTTGGGAAATCAGGCTTCAGTAACTGAGTGCTTGGGGAGGTGTTTTTGGTTTGGGTTGTTTTCATCCTTTCAGAGGTTGGTTTTATTTCGGAAAGAACCGATTTTATTTAATCATAAAAACATGAAAGAAGCAAGGGTTAGAAAGGGTACGTTTTCCTCCTTAGGCAGTGTTTCCTAAAGCAGGTCGTGACCCTCTTATGCAGGAATTTTGCAGCTGTTATCCTAAGGGTTGGAACTGAATCTGAGAGCCTCCAGAGGCAAAAGCAGGGGGTATTAAACAGATCCTAATACCCACTCGGGGTCTCTTTCCTCCCCTGCCCTCCCAGCCCTCAACAAAATGATCTCCTGCTTTTCAGGAATAAAGCAGCAAGCATTTGGCCGTGCCCAGTTTTCATTGTTTTGCTAAGCCGTTATGCTGGAAGAGATTAACTAGAGAGCGAATTTTCTCAGAAAGCTGATCTTGAGGGAGGCGCAGAGGGAAGAGCCTCAGCACTGTGTCTTGAGGTAGGGAGCAAACATGAACTGAGCACAGGAACATTAACCCAGTGCTGCCCACATCGTTGCAGCTGAGCAGCGCACCGGACTGCAGTTGGCTCTGATTGTAGCAGATCTGTGTCTGCTGGGAAACTTGGTTTGTCTAAGTTGTGCCACCCTAGCACAAACTGCCCCTGTGTTTTTTTTTTTTTTCTCCTCATTGAAGATGGTTCATAGCAGCCAGGGAAATCACTTCTCTCCCTACCTTTCCCCATATGTTTGTTACCTGCTCTAAACTTTAAAAAACTTCCTTGCCAGGCTTTTTCTTTTTCTCTCTGTTGGTGTTGTCATCTCTGTCTATGCTTGTTTTCACTTAGCAGTGTGTTTCGCATCCTTGCTGCAGCTTCTCTCCTTTCCTTCTCTTGCCACCCTGGAATTTCATGGCTGCAAATTGTATGGCTGCAAAGCCTGAAAGTGGCCATGTTGCTATGTTTTCTGTACTCTTCAAAGAAGCATGGAAACCTGTCTTTGTTTGGTCCTAGAAGCATGGCACGCCGCTGCTGCTACTAAAGAGCAGCTTGCTTGTGGCACATCGTGCTGCAGCTTGGCTTAATCCTTGCTTGATACGCTTTTGAGATTTCATTGTTTCTCTATAATTAGGTGCTACAGAGGAGCTGAAAGAAATGACGAATTAGTGGGAGGGGGGTAGTGGGGAGAGCAGGTGGTGATCGAACTGAAGAGAGCTGCCAGAGAAGTACGAGCAGCAGGGAATTAAATGGGAGGAGTCTCGGGTTCGGATGATTTACTGCTGTGTACCCAGAAGGATTTAGTTTGGGATTTCATTACTGTTCAAATAATGCCATATACCCATAACAGATTGGGTCCCTGTAGGCTGGGGCATTGTCCAAACACTTAGTGAGAAGCAGGTTTTACCCTGAAGTCCCAGCGAGCATCGATCAGGCAGGCTCAAGGAGTGGGAAGAAGCTGTAGCACGCATGGTCCTGCTTTTAATTAGTCTGCATCTATTGTTTCTGGTAGTAACATCTTAAAAAACAAAAACACAAAGCCATTCTTTGTGTAGTCACTTCTATAAAACCCTGGACTTCTGTCGTCTTGTGAAAGATTTGGTCTACAGTAGTGGTATCATGTCTGGATTGTAAGAAACATCTCTGCCAGTCGTGCTTACACCAGCTGGGTTTAACTGGCACAGAAATCTCAGTACGTCATGTTGTGGGGGGAAGCAGGTGTGTGCTGAAGCTATTGAGTGCCTGAGATATCCAGAAAGAGTCTTTGAGCACAGATACTCTTGTATTGATAAGGACTGTGCAAGTAGCTTTAGAGATGAAAATATGCCCTGCAAAACTAACTGAAGAGTGGAAAGGGTTGTGTGGCAAGACAGCCTCTGAGGTGCACAGTCGTGTATTCTTACAGCATCTGGCTTGTGTTTTCAGCCTCTATTACTATGCATCAAGACATCCAAAGAAAGAAATCATAATACTGGTGCTTTGAATGTGCCAGCAGCAACGTTTCTTCTGGGATCTAATTCTTTCCAAAGGAATGATACAGGCACAAATGTATTGTTTTCTGTTCTGACTTCCAAAAGCCTATTGCTGTAGGGAGACCAGCAGTGCTAGGAAATGCAAACTCGCTTCTCCTGCCTTTTGTCACCACTTCTGCATGCTCTGCTGTCTTTGTCTTGACTCACTTTGTTGTGTTTTTTCACTTTTTTCCCCCCAAAGTAGCAGCAGAAAAGTTTAGAGAAGCAGGTACTGGGTGGAAAGGAGCAGGTCAGTGCAACCCAGGATACCCAGTGGGTGAGAATACGTCTGTGCTGGGGCTGCTGCTTTCATGCTGGAGTCCCGCATCTTGTACCTGCCGGGCAAAGCAACCACAGGGAGTGTATGTGGAGGCTTGCTTTTGGGATGTTTGTCCTGTGCTTAATACTGTGTATTTCAGCCCTGCTCCCCAAACTCGGCTGTCAAAACCTCCTCCCCTTGCTTTTTCTGAGTGCTTTTTGTTAACGTCTGCCTAGACTCTTCCATCATCTCCATCCTTTACTAAAGACTCTGCTTATGGCACTCAATCTTTATTTTCCAAGTCCCTTGTAAATATTCTTGCCCCTGTTGCTATCCTTTTCTTCTACCTAAGCTTCTCCTGGTAGCTTTGTTTTGCCCTCTGCTATGAATAGTCTCTGAAAAATAATATGCGTGCAAGTGATAAATGGCCTCAGTCTTGAACTTCTTAAAAACCCATTTGCTTCGTGAAATAGTACAGCTTTAGCAACCTTGCCGTTTTGTGTTCTGCACGTTGCTGCCTTCTGCCGTTAAAATGTAAACTCCTAAGTGCAGGGAATCAACTGGCAAGCTGAAGCTGTTGTCCAGGGTACACTTGCAATACCATATAAAGTGAAATGAAACTCCTGCAGTTCCGCTGTAGCGGGTACTGGTTGAAGATTAGAGGAGCAGAGTCCCACAGTTCAGGGCTTTGTAATTTGTTTCAGCGTGACTTTGGATGGAGCAATTTTTCCTGTATCTTTCAGGGCTGGATTTCAAGCTCTTTCCCCCACCTGGCACTTTATTCAAGTTTGACTGTGACTTGGTGCAACTCACTGCAGGAAGACTATTGATGGTCGTTGTAGGGAGCTTCAGTAGTCTTTGTTTGAAGATGAGATTGCAGGGTTTTGCCCCCAGTTTAATCTGAACAGACTAGAAAAAAAAAGTTTGCGAAAATGTTGTGCTTGACCTGTATTGCAGAATCTGGGAACAGGTTTTAGAGCGTTAAGAATAGGAGAATCTCATAAAATAGGTGTTTTATTCCAAAATACTGACTAGCTGTTCTTGTCTCCCTCATCAGCCCAAATGGGTTCAAGAGTTGTGCCTGAGATAATGAACAAAATAGCTGTGGGTTTATTTTTAATAGCATTTTCTTAGGTATTGGCAATAGGAAGCTCTTGAGCTGTTTTCCACCTGTCCTACCCCCTTTTTTATTAATTTGAATTTATTCCTTTTCAGTGAAGTGTGTAAATGCGGGGAACCAAGACGAAGGTAGAAAGGAAGGCCACGAGGTGTCCTATTCATGAGCCGTGAATGTTGCAACTGTTTCTGGACGCCAATGAATACAGGCTTAACATCAACTAGATTTTAAGTCTCACTGCTGCAAACTCCTTTTGATATCAAAGGATATGATATTGCTGAGGAGTTTAAATCCAGAATTCTTATCCCTATTTCTAGCAGTTTGAACAACTGTACATTAAAATGTGGTATTTTTTCCCTATTTGAACTTAAACGTTTTCTCGCTGTGGTTTTTAACCCAGACACTGAGGCGGTGTGCTACTATGGGAGAACTGGAGCTGAACGGTCTTGAATGAAGCCTACCTTGTGTCTTTGCATAAAATGAGGGGAGACGAGAACAGCAATTAGTACATAAAAATATTTGAAAAATCTAATTAGTGTTGGTAGCAAAGAGTGTGGCTTGTTTCGACACTTTGGGTGAACACATCAGGTTAAAAGTCCGTGTGACCTCAATGGCCTTTCTTTTAAAAGCATGCAAGAAGAATCACTCCTCTGTCATAAGTAAGCTGGAGTCTGGGATTTTTTTTATCTGCAAAACTGTAATGATCCTCATAAAGATCCACTTGTTTTCTTTTGGTTAGCCCAGCACTTCAATGTTGCAGCTGAGCTGGCCCGCGGAGTTGCACAGACCTGGAGCGGGGAGTGCCTGTGGGGTTGCCTTCACTGGATTTTCACCTGGCTCTGCTGTCTTTACGAACTGGCACTCGTAATTTTGTTGTCTGCCCTCCCTTCCTTTCTGCAGAAGTCCTGTAAGATGTTGCTAACTATCCATCTTTTTCACCCACAGGGAGCGGAGCAACTGCGGTGGTGCAGGCAGCCTTCTGCGCTCCAAAGAAGGAGAAGGTGGCAATTAAACGGATCAATCTTGAGAAGTGTCAGACGAGCATGGATGAACTCCTGGTATGCAATCAAAATTGTCTGGGGAGTTGTATTTCAGTTAGCATAATCTCTGTTTGCTAAGTGCCTTAAACAACCTTTCTTGAGGTGGTGTGAGGGTGAGGGGACCTGACTGATTTCACTAGAGGCAGTTCAGTTGTCCTGGTTGTGGGACACAGTACTTAAAATGTTAAAAAGATCAACTGTTGGAGAACTTCAGGCTATTTGTTTAAGGCTAAGCACTTTGTATAATCCCTTTGTTTTGAAGAGAGTTAATGTGCAATTGTGAAGCTCAGCTGTACCCACAAGAGCTCCGCACTTTGAGGGGCGTCCAGAGCTGTGTCCTTCCAGAATCTTTAAAATTTAAGGGAATGGTTTTGCTTTCTCTCCCTTTCCTGCAGTTCTTTACTTTTTTTTTCCCCCCTTCACCTGTTTAGAGAAAAACTGAATAAACTAGCTCTTGTTCCTAATCTCTTTCTGGTACTGATGCCAGCTAAGGGATCACACTGACATATCGCAGGCTGCCATATGGAAACCCCCACTAATTCTGAGTTCAGGACAGGAGGTAAGAGTCCTTTGGAGCTGTAGCTCTGTAATTTTCTTCTGCTGTGTGCCTCTTTTCTCAAGATTTTCTCAATGGAAAACAGCTTCTGGCAGGTAGCTGTGGTAACTAAAATTTCTTTTTTTTTTCTCATCTGGTTTGTATGTTGACGGGCTTTGTCGTCTTTCCTGTGTATGTGAGCTGGTGCTTTTGTAGTGCAGCAGCTGTCACATGCACCTCATGTGGAAG
>NW_008825616.1:4560847-4641029 GCF_000699105.1 Pygoscelis adeliae
GTCTCCACTAAAGGCGAGAAAGCTCTCTTGGGTAGAACTTTCCATAGTGAATATTGGCTGGCAGGGATTGAGGAAAGGCAGTGAGATGAGGCCTTGTACCACCTATCTTTTTAAAGCAACTCTCTACGATTTTTTTTTTTAATCATACCTGTCTCTTTCCACTTGCGTCTTGACAGCTTCTGTAGTGTTAACCCAGGCTTTTGTTTTGGTGCTTGCAATCAGAAAGTAGAACAGAGACAGAATTCAGGAGTCCTGGCTAGCTCTACACTTGTGTGATCTTCAGCAAGTCACTCGAACCACGGTTCCAGTTTCCATCTAGTGACTAATGCTATTTTTATCATTATAGGTATCTGCAAATCTGCTCTTGTAAAGAGGAAAGGCTCCATCCAAGCTGTCACATTTCAGTGTGCCTGTGAAGGGTTGCGTGCAGGACTCAAGATGACCTGCGTTCAAATCCTCTTATGGCTCGTGCTAGTGTAGGAGTTTGAGATCTCTTCCCTTTTCACAGTCGCTCTTTTTGTCCTGATACCATCCCTTGGAATTCTTTTCAGGGCTCTTACATAGCTTGTCTGTATCGCTTTGCCTCAGTTGTATTCCTAACTGTATTGTCATGATGTAGTAATTGAGATTGTTAGTGTTTGAGTAATTGCCAATTCCAGCTAAAAGGGTTAGGTTCAGAAAGATATGCTGCGGGGACTTGGCATGTAATTTTAGATAAGTACTTCTAATTGCATATTTTAAATCTCTGGCTGACCCATTCCTCACAATGATTTTTCTTGTTACGGGTCGGACTGCAATGAATTGCTGTTGTCAGCTCTCCTAAGCTTCCAATTTTGTGACCAGATCTAGTGCGGGTCCTTCTGTAGGCTTGTGTATAGTTCTGTTGTGAAGGCAAACATTGATGTCTCAACATCATGTGGCAAATACTGTTCATTAATGTCTGGGATGAAGACAGGAAATTGAGGTCTTCCCATACCTGCTGTCAGTAAACAGACTTCATGACTTGCCTTGTAGCATTTTATAGACAGCAACACAGGCATTAAATGGCTCCAACTGACAAATTTGGACATGGCCTATAAAAATAACTGCTTTAATAGCGAGACATTAGGTCAGGAGACTGTGCAAAAATGTAGAGGGAACCTGATGATAAAACTGTTCTTCAGCCACACCAGTCAATTCCTCGGCTGGTTTAAGATCTTCCTTTTCAGACTCAGATGTGGTAGTCCATGAGTGGTTCTCCTTTTCTGTGTACCCCAGAAGGCAGATTATTAACCTGATCTTTGAAATAAGCCTCTGTACCATGTCTTCAGTTGTGCTCCCAAAGTCTGTAGCCCCTCTAGAAAGCTTGCACGTGATTTAAGGAGCACAGGTAAGTGATTAGTGCCTGATATTTCAGAGGAAAGTGCAAGAATCAACCTCTGGGCAATTTTGGGATTATCTCTCCCCAAACAAGTTCTTGTCTAGGCCTGTAACAGCTGGGCTTTACTTAGCCAGATTTAAGTTGACCTCTTAATTATTTTTGAAAGCTCTTTAAAAATGCAACTATAAATATTCTTGAACTTAAAATCGTGGAGGGGGGAAGAGGATGGTTCTGACCTGTAGCAGCTTCCTGGGACAGTGGTCGCCAAGGTAGACATGTTGTGTGAAGAAGTGTTTTCCCTGGATTTATTCTGACTTTGTCAGTTTATTGGGTGTCATTTCCCAGTGCGAGAGCCGAAAAGATGGATGTTCCTGATTTCCCTGCCCTGTGCTCTTACCTTCCCTACCTTTTATCTTGTGTTCATATTTGCTTTTTCCCCCAAAGTAAATACTCTCAAGCTTTTCAGTCTTGTAGTCTCCCTTCATGGCAGTTTCCCCGATCAGTTTAATTACTTTTTTTGAGCAACTACTTGTTATTGCTGGATTTTTTTTTTTTCTTCCAAAAAATGGAAAGATAGAGTCCTTGCAGATTACAGTGGTTTTAAGAAGGAAGTGCAAAGAGAAATACGATGAAGTCATACTGGAGTATGTTATGCCCCCTCCTTGCTTTCTCCTCTCCTCCAATGCTGTTAAAAGCATGAACTTGGGCTTTTATTAGATCCATTATCCTTCTGTTGTGCTGAAAGTATCTGAGCACAATAATCAGCTTATGGTAAACTTTGATGTACCGCCTGGGGTCAGGACGATGCTGTTGTGTTACAGCACTGCCCAGTCATCAGGCAATGGGATAGAAAAGGGAAAATTGTGCTTAAATTCTTTTTTAATTTTTCTTTTCTACAGTGCTTCAGATCCATAGACTTCTCTGTTGAAGCAAGCTTGTTTATTCCCAGAATTTGCCTAGCAAAGAGGGTAAAACAGTGTCATGTTGCTTGGGAGAGGGTAGGGAGGGAAAGTGGCTGGAAAGCTGCCTGGCGGAAAAGGACCTGGGGGGGTTGGTCGACAGCCGGCTGAACATGAGCCGGCAGTGTGCCCAGGCGGCCAAGAAGGCCAACGGCATCCTGGCCTGTATCAGAACTAGTGTGGCCAGCAGGAGCAGGGAAGTGATCGTGCCCCTGTACTCGGCCCTGGTGAGGCTGCACCTCAAATACTGTGTTCAGTTTTGGGCCCCTCACTACAAGAAGGACGTCGACGTGCTGGAGCGTGTGCAGAGAAGGGCAACGAGGCTGGTGAGGGGTCTGGAGAACAAGCCTTATGAGGAGCGGCTGAGGGAGCTGGGGTTGTTTAGCCTGGAGAAAAGGAGGCTGAGGGGAGACCTCATCGCTCTCTACAACTACCTGAAAGGAGGCTGTAGCGAGGTGGGGGTCGGTCTCTTCTCCCAAGTAACAAGCGATAGGACGAGAGGAAATGGCCTCAAGTTGCGCCAGGGGAGGTTTAGATTGGATGTAAGGAAAAATTTCTTTACTGAAAGAGTGGTTAAAGATTGGAACAGGCTGCCCAGGGAAGTGGTAGAGTCACCATCCCTGGAAGTATTTAAAAGACGTGTAGATGAGGCGCTTAGGGACATGGTTTAGTGGGCATGGTGGTGTTGGGTTGATGGTTGGACTCGATGATCTTGGAGGTCTCTTCCAACCTTAATGATTCTATGATTCTATGAGGGCGACAGGCAGTTCTGCCATCGATAAGGATGACTTGTTTCTTCTACGACTCTTTCAGTGGCCATGCTGTGTAATGGCTGGTGCTTCTATTTCTTGGGGTAGAGGAGACGAGGAAGGTTAGTTTGGAGTGGGGTTAGGAAATGCACAGTAAATGGCTCTATCACTAGCTGAATGGATGAGTGGCTTTGAGCTTCCTTTAAGCTTCTATAGCAGCAGGTGCCCAGAGGCCAGGGAATCTGGGAGCACCTCCTAGCTTGTGGAGGTGCCATGCTTAGGGTGATTAAGTGGTATGACTTGGCTCGTTAAAGGTATTGATCTTGATCCTTGTATCTCGACATACACTTGAGTTGTGTGGGTGGTCAGGGATAACCTGCACGCTTTGCAAATGCTGCATGACACTTTAGGTTAATGCAATGGATTAATTTATTGCTGCTACAGGGTATGGAAATGTAGGAAGGACCGATTTTGTTGCATCGTGAGCAAACCAACTCAAGGGCATTTAGCTCTTCAGCAGAACTGCTAATTGCTGTAAAGAACATAGACAGGCAGGAGTAATGCAGTGCAGAGATGTGGCTCTTTCTAGCCCAGCTGCTGAATTAGGTGATGTTAGTCAGGAATTTATTTCAGTGCTTGATTTTTATCTTTTTTTCTGTACATGTTTGCATGCTCCCAGATCTTTTCTAGATGGCATGTGGGGTTCAGCTGGAAGGGAAGTACAATATAGTTTATAACGATTCTTGCTCACCAGGGTGACTGGAAGTGGAGTGTAAGGAGAGGTGGTCAAATACAACGTTGTCTACAACTGATCTTGGACTTTTTGATTTGCTACTGAAGTTCCACTTCTTACTTGTCTTGCAGCCCACAGTAGTTAACAAACTTATGCAGCATTTGGTGTGTGTTTGGAAACAGTCTGCTCATGTGGTGTATTTCACAGCTGGATGCTGTTCACTGCTGTGTTTTGCTCTTACCTCTCCTTTCCTTCATGGGATGCTGGTTGTGTTGCTGCTGTTGCTGATCCTTGAAACACAGTGGTATAACATCTCCTTGAAAATAACCATGCCTCAAGCTTTTTTCTTGTATAAGTGTTTTCTTGTTCTAAGAATTACTGATCTAAAAGGCCTTAAATCTCCCCTCTGTCCAGCAAACTCTGCTTCATATTCATGCAATTAAAACTGAGTTAGCTTTCTTTCATCCAGATGGGTTTTTTCCTCCATGCTTTGAGTAGCAGATGGCATGGGTTGTCAGTTTAGCAGTTAGTAGGAATGTTGAACGGCAGAGGGCGGAACATAAGCTATGGGGTATTCCACATTGGGCTTTCCCAGCTGGGGGGAGCTGCTGCCTGTTTAGTTCCTAGGGTGATTCAACAGGAGGCAGGTTCAGGAAGGAGCATGGGAGATGTGGCGTTGCTGCTCCTAGGAAGAGACTCCAAACTCTTCCTAGTCCAGAGACGGATAGGACTGGGCCTGACAGATCTACACGTAAGAGGAGTGAAGTTCCACTTCTATGGTCAGAGGGCGGTTAAGGAAGCCGAGGGAACAAGTTTAACTGCAATAAAAAGAAATGTCCTTTTGAATTTCATGCTCGGGGAGCTTGCTGCCAATAACATGGAGATCAAACATTGTGTGAGATTAAATAAATCAACCTGTAGTTGAGAAGGTTAAGTTAGATAGGATTTAAAAAAAAAAAGGATTATGAACTCCCCTGGTTTAAAGCATAAGCCAACTGTTAACTGCCCGGGCTTAGTCAGAAGTCTTCCCTCTGGGCAGATAATTGTGTAACTGCTTGTTACAGGGTTTTACACCTTCTTTTGAAGACTTGGATGGGATATTGAACTGGCTTTGATCTGACAGAGCAGTTCCTACAAGTCGATTAACCAGGCTATAAGGTTGTTGGGACCAAAGCAGCAGACTGCTGTAGAAGTAATACAGGCATTTTATCCAGGCCTGTCATCTTATGGGAATTGCTATTATAATTCCATTTCCAGTCCTGAGGACCTTTACACTTGCTCCTGGGGAAAAAGTCCCCAGGTGTTAGTGCCAGAGTCCGATGTATAATAAGTGGCTTCTGCATGGTTATTTGATATGCCGTGTTATGTGTTTCTTGCATGATGGGACTGCAGCTTTACAGAAGACTTAAACCTAAGCTGGGTACCGTTAGTTGTACAGTAAAGTTCAGCATGAACATCAGGATTAATGGTGGGTGAAATCCTGAACGTAGAATGTGTTCCTTCACTTGGACTGGATGAGCATGAGATAGTGCATGTAAGTAACTTTGGAGAGTTTGCAACTGACTGCGTGGACTAATCACAAATTTAAGGCGTTGTTGAGCTGTAAACGCTGGGTATTGATCTGAACAACTGTAAGGGTCAGTGATATATTAGTTGGCGAAGTGGGTAAAGCTGATTTCGCTTGTACCTGTGAGATGAGTCAGTCACTTGCCTATTTGCTTTGTGGTTGAAACCAAGAAAAAATGGGCGCGTATGAATTGCTCTATCATAAGAGTTTTAAACATCTGCTTCCTTCAGTACGTTGTCGCTAATACTGCAGACTTTGAAAGAGGGAATGGCCACTGAATGATGCTGAAGAATAGACATTGAAATGGGCAACTGCTGAATGACTTGCCGCAGGGGTGGTTTGTTCCTATCACCTAAGATTCATTTCTGGATTATGACTTTTTATCCCTTTAAGAATTGTTTCTTTTCTGCTGTTGCTCTGGATGGGCTAATCTAACCCCTTTTTAATTGTGCCAGTCTATCTTCTGTAGCCACATCTTGAGGTAAGGAACTGAACTGGATAATCTGGACATGGAAGTTGGATCATAATCTCTGATTTTGAGCTCTGTGCTCTTTCCCCACCTCCTTCAAAAAATGTCTCTCAAGTTGATTGTGGTAGGGGAACATGGAGTTTTTTTATGCTGATGTTTAAAAAGGGGAATGAATATTCTCAGTTTTACAGCCTTTTAGTTGAATGATTAGCATTTCACTTGGAACAAAATTTGAATAGTTACGGCTGCCTGTAGGACCAGAGCTCTAAATCCTGCTTTAAAAGGATAGAGGAGAGCTTTAATGCCTTATACCTCGAGATTTCAGTTGAGAGATAAGTTCTTTGCCAGCCATAGTTGGAGCATTGGTGTATTTAAAGGGGAGATCACGTCTGACCTGCTTTGATTTCCCCCCTGGGCATGCTTTCCTCCCCCAGTTCTCTTACAGTCATGATTGGCTACCTTATTTGAAGGCAAGTTGACAGCTTTCTGGATTCCTCTGAAGTTGCAGGTAGCCACATAAAAGCAGACTGCTGCTGTCTTGTATCTCTTGAGTTCATGTCAACATGTAGGAAGTAAAACTAAATAAAGCAGGATTTTCATCCTTGTATTTGAGAGCAAGTGTCTTTGAAATATGCCTCAGGGGCAGATAAACACGGAGGGTAGAAGGTGATGATGTGAACAGAAAATACCGGTAAGAAAGTTCAGCTAGTAGCTTAAACACAGTCTTAACCTGCTTTGTATCTCTGCTCCTATTAACTCAAATGTCAGGTGTATGTCAGTGGGCAAATAAACCCACTTCCCAAACAGCAGATCTCCAGAAGTATGTCTGACTTACAGGAGACTAATAGGTTTCTTATGATTCTAAGTTATACTTCACAGCAGTTTTATTAGTGTTTCACAAGCCTTGAATTGGTTCTTTTATTGCCCGCAGAAGTACTGAAAACATTCATCAGAACCCGTAATGGAAGACATTGAGGCCTTTATGGCTAATCCCAGTCTATTTGCTTTTGGTATTTGACAGTGCAGATATTTTTAATATCTAGCCCAGGGTGAGCATGTAACATTCTCCAAACTGTTGCCTGTGTCTAGACATGTCTTTATTGGTAATTCATTCTCCATAGCTAAGCAGAAAGCAGTGTAATTTATGGATCCTGAAATTGGGAATTGGCAGTAAGGCTGTGTCTCATAACTGAAACCATCAGTGTGAGGGGTGTTTGTGCGTGGAAGAGCTGTCTACCATCCACTGGATCTGCAGATGGTTTGAGGGGTCTGTATCAAGTGACCCATGACTGTTGGCAGAGTGGGAATAAAGCAGCGTTTCCAGTTGCTTTATTTTTTATGTAAAAAACTTGTATATAGCAGCCTAAATAAATTCTGAGGTTTAGCACTGACATTATTACGGAGGTGTAGAAATGGCTGAGATTTTTATTAGGAGTCTTCCAATATAGTTTCGATGCTAGTGAAAATGAGGGGAGCACAGGTGTAACTGTTATTTCTTCTTTGTGTAATTTGGGGATAGCAGTCTTGTTGGGGAGGAGGTAGGGAGAGGAAATCTTTGTCTGGTCTGACTTTATTGTGTTTGAAGAGCAGCGAACGCTCCGAAAAACTTTGGAAACAGTATTAAAGCTGCGCTCACTACACACACAGAAGGGCTGTTGCTGCATTTTATCCCCTCCTGCTCCCTTTTTCTGTAAGTATGCTTATGAGCAGAGCTCCCTGGTGATCCTTGACTGGGATTCCTGCCTTAACTACAGCTCTTCAGCCCGTGCATTTGTACTGCCATAGCACAGACTCTTGTATGTACGACAGAATTGGCTTGGTTTCAATTATGCGAGGAAGTGTTTTAACCGCAAAGCCCACTGTGATTTGCCACGATCAGTTAAAACAATTGTGTGTGTTGAGCCTCCAGGATGTTGGTACCCTCCGTGGGGGTGAAGAGGAACAAAGCTTTGATGTAGCCGGTGTGAGATTAGCCTGGAAAACTGTTGAAAATGGGGTGGGGGTCTGTGGGTGAGAGGGAAAGCCTGCCTGCCTGCTGCTCTTTCTTATTGGTAATCATGTAAAAACACTGGTAATCATGGGCTGTGATGCAATTAATTATTCAGACCTGTGCTATATTGTGTGAGAAATGGTTTAATCTGCCTGTGTTACACATCCACTAGCTGACGGAGGTGTTTAATTGCATAGATCGGGTTTGTGATTACTTATTTTCCCTCTTTGTGCACCAAAGCATATGACAGACTTGAGCTATTTTTTTTTTTTTTAAACTGTGCTTCCCAGCCTCGGGGAGCAGACTGTGGTAGTGAACTACAGAGGAAGTTCTTGGGAAATAATAAAATAGTAACTAAGTGTCACAGAATGCCTGCAAAATGCTGTAGTACAGAGCTGCTTGAATGGTACAGATCTGATCCAGGTCTAGGCTCTTAAGTAAACTTGGCCCAGACTTTGTCTCACCATCTCCTGAATTCCGGTAGGATACACTAATATGTATAAAATATGCCATGTTTGCATATATTTTCTTGTACTAGTCTCTTGATCTCCTAGGGAGCTGGTTCAAAATATTTTGAGCGGTCTAGCTAAGAAAAGATAAAAACAGCTCCTCTAGGTCATTTCTGAGAATGGTGGATTTGGGGCAGGCCTGGCTGATGGGATGATTAACCAGTCAGTGTCCTGCTTGCTTCTTTCCACCTGTGTTTCCTCTGGTGCCACCTGTGTACCTGTGGTGTTTTTAATTGTCAGAGAGAGAAGTTAGGCACCTGGATTTGCTTGCATGTTTGAAAGAAAGAAAAAAATCTTTAAAATTAATCTAAAACTTTAGGCTGAATGCTAATTCCAGGCTCAGGGACCAAGATTGTGTCAGGTTTATGGATCCCTTAACTAGGGGCTCAGTCCAGTGCTCTAGCCAAGTCCAAAATGATCCTAGGGTAAGCAAATGATTTCAAAACTCTGAGCTCAATGAGTTCTGGAGAGGTTGCGTGAATGAAAAGTGTTGCACTTCTGTTTACAGACAGCAGCCCAGAGCTTCCCAACCAGATGGGTTTTGTGCAAGGAGTGTGACAGAAGGCACAAACCAGTCACTGAGTCTGACCTGTGTTATCCAGGGCCCCAGTTCCCATCCTTCCCCTGGTAGAAGTTTGAAGCAGGGAAGCAAAAACAACATTTTTGTTGCCAGCTTCGTCTGTCGAGGGGTTTTCCTGCATTGTGAAGAAATCTAACTAGAAGGCATTAGAAAACTCCAAAGATGCTGATTTATTTCCTTTTTGAAAAATAGCTTGACACGAGTGAGTGTTTGCAAGGAAGGGAGCTGGAGCTGTCAGAGCAAGCAGAGGGTATTGTTTCAGGCTGTATTTATTTTCACGGAGTGGTTTTTAGTCAACGAGTATGCTACACTGAGATGAATAGCCACTCTTCAAATATCCTTTCCTGTTTAGAAGGATTCTTCTTTAATCTGCTTATTGGAGTTTCCTGGAAAGTTGGTGCCTCTTCTGAGGAAGCAGAAAGAGGAACCAATTGCGTTTGATTCCTCAAATGCACCTCCTGCCTGAAAAGCAGTATTAAAGTGGATAAATCAACATTAGCATGTTTCTTTGTGGCTGTGGTTGCCAGCTAAACCCTTGCCAAGGGGGAAGCTATGTGCTTTTACGCTATACTCAATCACAAGCAGAGCTTTGTACATGAGCAGGAGAAGAATATGCTGCATCTGTGGGGCGTCCTAGGCATGGGTGAATCCTTCTCAGAGCTTTCTCCTGTACTTTGGTACCAGGGAGGCCTTGTGCTTAGAGGGAGGAAAGGATCAGGGTGTGAAGGGCCCTTGCTCTCCTCCTTCCCTGTGTGTCTGGGATTATGGTGCTCAGCTGAGTCTGTGTCATGGGGAGGGGCCTGACAGTGAGCAGTGATTAAACCGTTGAAAAGTAAGTGGCATCCACGTGTTCAGTGAAGGAATGTCTTAGTTGAGAGCAGAAGTTCAGGATATCAGGGGATGAGTGTCTGGCCTGGGTGGTGCTGGAGGGTACAACTTGACAGGTTGGGTGGCTTGGCTGAAGCTACCGGCTTGGCTGAAGCACAAAGGCCCAGCTGGATGTAGTGCAGGGTGCCAGGCTTGGCTTAATGGATGGCTTTTGTCTCTGGACAGTCAAGAAACTGCGAGACTTTCTGTCCAAACTGGTGATTTGTGCTTGCATAATTGAAAAATCAGTCAATACTTTCTGTGGTGTTGTTCCCCTCCCATAACCTGGAAAACCTCAACCCTTAGCCCATAACCAAATCTAAGAATAAGTATGGTCAAAACTCAAACAATTTAATATCTGAGCATATTTCATATTGTACTCCATCTGTAGTAGTTAACGACTTTCTAATCTCGAACTGATTTCCCTCTTCTTCCAGTATGACAGAAGATATAGCTGTCCTTTGTGCCTTCAACCTGATTGAGCTAAGCCATCTGCTTTCCTGCTGGGAAGAAACATTAGGAATAAGAGGCTTTTTTTTCCTAGAGGCAAATATTTCCCTTTCTCATCCAAATGATAGTCCTCAACAGATTAAGCATCTGTTGTGTAATGTCTCACTGAAAGGAGGAGTCAGCATGGACTTCTTGGGTAACAAACTGGTGTGAATTTTCGGGAATATTCTGTTATAGCTGCATGCAGGTGTCTTGGTTATGACCACTTTGCCCTTGCCGAGGGGTTTTTGGTCAACTTTTTCTTTCTTCTGGACAGACAGGAAGAGCACCCTAAAATACCTTTGGACCCTAGTATGATGCAGGCTGAGTGTTAAGAGTATTTCTGGATTTTCTACATTTAGCTTCTGGGTATCCTTTTTCTTTGCACCCTGTTTGAACGTTGTGTCTTGAGGAAGGTAACTTCTGTGCCCGAGCAATAATCACTGGGTCCAACTGCTAATGCTTTCTTTTTCTCTACAGAAAGAAATTCAAGCCATGAGTCAGTGCCATCACCCCAACATTGTATCTTACTACACATCGTTTGTGGTGAAAGATGAGCTTTGGCTGGTGATGAAGTTACTTAGTGGAGGTGAGTGGTCTAATTTCTTTACCCTAAAAGGCAATGTAAAAAGCTGTCTTGCTGTAATACCCTTTCCCTTGTTTACCCCCTAAGCTTCCCACTTGTGAATTAAGACATTTGAATAACAGTATTAACTTCAACCCATTCAGCTCAAAAATAGCTTCTCATGTTATGTACATCACAACTACAACCTAACTACATGACTGTGCTAGCTTTTTTCCCCCTCCTATTTTGTATATTTGACAGTATTTCTTAGAGTTATTTTGTATGTGTTTGCTGAATGACTCACTTGAGTATTTGAAAACTGGAGCTTATGACTTCAGACGTTTACAAGAGAAACTTAAGTGCAGATGTAGTAGAAACCATCCTAAACTTCTAGAAAATAAATCTCACTCTCATCTTCTCAAATGATGGATTTGAAATGGTGCTTCTCGGGTGGTGATAACAAAAGTTTCTTCATCTTGCTCTGTAAGCCTAGGATAAGCTTTTGAACTAGAGAAGTGTGCAACTAACTCCACTGAGCCCAACCATTTCCACTAGCTTTATCGTGAGAATTGCAGCTCCTCTTGCAAGGCTGGTTCCTTGACCTTTTCCTCACTTGCAGCTTGGAGGCCTGCATGGTGCTGACGGCTAGTTGGTAACCAGCCATTCTATTGATTTTAACTTATTTACATGTTGGCTGCCCTTGTGAGGAACTTTAAATCACCTCTATTTTGGGCAGAGCTACTCCTATAATGTCAGTGTATGGCCTTAAAAAGGGAGAACATCAGTGTCGGTGTGGCTTGATTTGTATAGTGTCAATCCTCAGAGCTTGGGTTACTTTTCCTCACTTGTGCTAGTTGACAAAATAACTGGGAATACTCGGGGCAATTTCAAATTACTGCCTAGTTAACACAGAGCCAGGGAAACTTCCCCTTTCTGGATTTATTCTCTCAGACACTGGAGAAACAGCTTTTTTTTTTGAGAGAGAGAGAGTTTGAAAACTTCTTATCAGTAATGCTTTATTTGATGTCATAATATTTTCCAGGATCCCTGTTTAAGTTACAGTCGAGACAAGAAATGGAATCAAGTTCTGGATGATAACACAGAGGACTGTTGCTAAATATTAGGCCTGTCTTAAGGAAGATTTGATTTTCCTGGCACCCTAGTGAAAAGGAATTGAAAGCTGAAAAAAAAATCCCTGCTTTCTTGCTTTTTAAAAAAACTTCTTGGCTTCTCTGTTCTTGGCTTAATACTGAGGACTGTAAAATGCCAGAAGATGATGTGAAAAAAATCTGGCTAAACCTGTTGGCTTTTTCCACAAGAGCTCGAAAATGACAATAAAACATGTGTCTTTGAAGATCTTAGAGAATTCTAGCAGTTCTCTTGGGGGCAATCAAGTTTCATGCCAACTTAAGTCTGTCTTAAAGGGTTTTTAATGTCTCATGTGCTCATGTGTCATTAAGCAATACCCTCTTTTCTTGGAGGGACACGTAACAGGTCATTAAAGATATGACGGCTGTTTTTCTGTAGAAAAGAATCCCCTGCCAGCTCAGTGCAAGTAGTTTTGCTGTGTGTATAAAAAGTGTATTTATGGGAAGGTTTCCACAAAGTGAGGAAATGGCGTTTCAGGGGTGCAGGAGAGGAGGCAGCGATGTTCTTGGCCTTTTTCAAGAGAGTACATAACCTCTTTGAAGAAAATGCACAGCTGCCTTAGCTAGTATTTTCACAGCGGTTTTCTTTCAGAACAAAGTCAGGATTAGGCTTGTCCTTGAACCTCCAAATGTTGTCTCTTGTTTGTCCTCGTTTTTGTGGGGTTTTTTTTTGTGTAAAGCTGGAAAAATCAGACTCTTTATGGACCATCTTTTCATATCAAGGCACCACAAATGTAAAGGCCACACTGGAAAATTTCTGGAAAAATAATCATTGCTTCAGAACCAGCCTCTTGGTGGTGTGAATGATGAGCTGCTTGTCATTTAATATTCATTTTGAATGGGCTTCTACATTATACAGACTGATAAATGACCCTCGTGCAGCTCTGGCATTAAGCAGGGTACTTCCAGTAAAGTAGTGCTGTGAAATCTTAGTGCTTCTTACTCTGTTGCATATGTTGAAGACTAGGGTCATACAATAAAAGACGGACTAGTAGCAGTGTAATCCCCCCCCCAACATTTCCGTGAGCCAGTGTTAAATTTTCTCACTTAAAATGAATCATTTGAGGGCTGGAGGAATTGCTAAAATGGATGGAAAGACTTTGAGAATGACCTGTCACTACTTTTTATGCAGGAGAGTACCTTGAGAGGTATTTTTCAGCAGTTTTCACTTTATACTGTTTTTCATGGCTGTACTTCAGAAATCTCATTTTAGATCTCATAGGAAAATTCTACAGGACGATCCTGAGGATGGGGGAAGAAACTTGTGTATTAGAGCTTTCTGACTGAAGAGCTTTTTCATTCAGTTTTAATAAGACTATTTCCAGTTGTTTTTAGGCTGAGTGATTTATGTAAGAGACACTTTAAAAACTGCTTCTCATTCCTTTCAACTTACTTCTTATCAGTAATAAAGTGGCTAGTTTTGTGGTCATCTGTCATCCAGTGGGAAAAATAATGATCTGAGTTTCTCAACAGGAAAAACCCTTGAGCTGTTTTTATAAACCAGAAAGGAAAAAAAAAACCCAAAACAGGGTGCACCCTAACTCTTTCATTCCATCTAACTATTCAGAGAGTATAGACTGAGATTCGTACATCCCAGTTAAGCACATATGAAATCTGTTTTGATGCCATTCTGTATCTTGATTGTGGCTTTTGTACTTGAGAATTTCTTCTGGGTAAAAGTTGAGAATCTTACTGCTTCTCTTCCATCAGTGTCAGTCTATGCTGGCATGTGTTTTCAGGCTGAAACTAGTTTTAATTTCAGCCTACTTACACTGACCTTATTACTTTGATAACAGCCCACAAGACAGACCAGTCTGTAATGCAAGTCTTTTTTTTGGTTGTTGTAAGTGCAATTTAATTGATGAAATCTTAACCTAGTCATATATGCAAGTATCTTAGAAATGTGTCTCTAAGGGAAAATACTCTAAATCCATGAAGCGTTATTGTCTGAAAACAGTGCCTTGCTCCTCTGAGCAGCCAGCTGGTGCACTCAAAGGTAGCTTAATTGTCTGACTGGCATTGTTGCTGAAACTGAACTGTTTTTGTCTCTGCTTTGCAAGTACTGTGTTGGTGGAAGATACCGTTTTCCCTCTTTGAAAGTTGTCATCAGTGAGGAGGTAATGTTGGGGAGTAACACGTAGAACTGCTAATCTGCATCACAGCCAAGTCAGACAGGCTGGTTGAAGTTACTGCTGAAAGCAGTTTGAACTGGCAGATTTGACACCGAAGCAGATGTAGAGCGTAGCTGTTGCTGATGGCAGAAATGTGGCTGTGATGATATCCAGCTGGTAGTGACAAGAGGTGCTGGTGTGTCCAGTTACTCCGGCACCCTCTTTCAGATCTGGTGATGTGTGCCTGAGTCAGGTTTGTGAAGTATCTGCTGTTTCTGTTCCCTTCAGCAGAAATTTCAGACCCTTCCCTCCAATGACGAAACCGTTTTGTAGGGATCTAAGCTGAGCAATGTCAACTTGGCACCCCGGCCTTTTGATCCAATGTTAGTCCAAACTAAACTCCAATGGCTATTTCTAGACAATTGCTGACCTGCTCTTTGCCTTGCTGGCGTTCCACTGTCGTGAATTTTACTCATGCCTTTTTAAAGCCATCTGAAGCCCAGTCCTGCTCTCTAACTCCTGTGGCTTTTTAGTAGGAAGAGGAGCAGCTGTCCTTTATGTTCTTGTGCTTTTTCTCATTGTGACCTGTTTGCTCCTCTAAATTCTCATTGGGCTTAACAAGAACTCTCATTTCACAGGTGACCCAAGGCTGTGGCTAACTCTACAAAACAGTTGCTCGTAGGAAACAGCCATCTGTGGTGGCTTGCTACATCACACAATTTTTACTGTCCTAGCCTACAGCAGATGAGGCCTCCAAAATATTTTTAAACTGTGTAAATCCTTTAAATATTGAAACACTTCCAGATAGGGCTCTCGGATCTTCTGCCTTCTTGAAGGCTCCTAATTAAATCTGCTAAGAAGATTACTGTATTGAAATAGTTAAACCTTTTATTTTCCTGAAGTTTCTAAGATTATCTAATCAACCTCTTACTTCAACCTTTGATCTTGATTATCTGATGAAGTTGCTTGGCCAGCAGTTCAGCAAGCCAGACCAAAAGGGAGGTATGGCAAGTCTTAGTTCTGCACCAGGGAGGCAGGACATCTTGTTCTACTTTTGCTGTGATCTCCGATCTGGCCACTTCTAATTCCAGCAGTGAGTTATGATCAAAGTGTAAGCCACAGGTTCTTAGAAATCCTCATGTTTATGTTGAATTATTTTGTTAGGAGAGCACTATGCTATTTTGAGTCCATCTGGAGGGTTTTTAATTTTATTTGTAGAGACACAATTTCAAACAACTAAGGATGGGGTAAGTCAGAAGCAGGTGATGGTAGGGACTGTACATGATTGCAGAACGCAGAGTGTGTAGATACATTGCCACTCCTAGCTATAGTAGGAAAAGCATGAAAGAAAAATAGTTTGTCTTCAGATTTTCTTCTATAAATGTCTTGGTCCCAACTGCAATAGGCTGTTTTGCCCCCTTTACTGTATTATCTTGCTTCCTGCCTTAATCTTCTCTTATTTCTTACACATCCATGCAAGTGCTCTAGAGGGAAGGAGGCAAGAAGTGGAAGTTTCCTTAACTCTCATTCTGTACTGAGGTGGTTTAACCAGGGTTAAGAAGAAACTTTAAAACCAGAAACTCCAGCAATCTACTTAGATGTCTTTTCCTTTGTTTTGTATAACTTGTTTTCCTTTAATTCGGTGCTCTTTTGCTGTATCTGTATTCCTCAGCCCCAGAACAGAATCCAAGCAGCTGTTCTTTTGCATTTTCTTCCTCCGTTTGTCAGAGGCTGACAAGATGCAGATTTAATTCTTGGCTCTGGTGACAATCAGGCTCACCGAAACCACTGGCTTCTGCTGAGATGTCTTAAAAGAAGCAGCAATGAATCCTGCCAACTCCCAGTTCTCAGAGATGCAGCATGTTCAGCATCAGTGTCCATCAGGTTTGGGGCAGATCTTGATTTTTCACAAAATTGTGTGGTTATCCCCAGCACTGTTTTCCAGCCTATTTGTGCCACGCCTCTAAATGGCAAATCAATGCAGGTACTGCTACCTGTTTTTTTTTTTTTTGTTGGAAATTAAGTTGACAGTATTAAACTTTCTTGTTCTGCTTGCCAGACAAATTTAAAGGAGGAGTTTTCTTTGCATTTAACTTACCCTGTATCTTTGTCCTGTCACTTAAGTTATAGCATAACATGCAAGATGTGGTTCCCACAGCAACTAGCTCAGCTGTACATTTCTTTTGCCTCTGGGGGCATGTAAAATTCCAGCCGTAATACTCCTGCATTTATCTGTAATTTTATTCTAAACAAACTTTCCCTTCTGCTCAGGTTTTCGTACCCTTCTCCCCTTCAGCCCTGTGTGCTGAAGCATTAAGCAGCATGGCTGACGACTGTCACGTGGATACTTTCTTCCTCTCCTGAGGAGAAACGTAAGAAGCAGGTTTCCTAAATGCTGTTACTCGTGCTTGCTGATGTAGGTGAGGTCAAAGAAATGCGCTCTGGATTTGGAAGAGGAAGTTGATGTTTGTGGTGGCTTGCTGTTGAAAGTGAATCAGTGGAACAATTAGGACTTCTTGCCCCAAGGGTGCGATTACACAAAAGTTTTCTCCAGCAGCTAAGCTGGTTTAAGAAGTTCCTGGCTGCTCGGTCTCCACCCTGCCTGGAAAACTGGATTACCAATTACTGCAGTGATCTCATTTACAGTATGGCTTCGTAAGCAGATGCATTGGCACAACAGGGAGGGAGGTGGTGAACCATGGAACTCTTTAATCTCATTTTGCTGCAGAAGAAAACACTGGAGTAGCACAAAGTACAGGGTGTTGAAGGAGACAGTTTTACTGGATACGTGTGTGTGGGGCAAGACAGGACTGCATTTACTCAGTTTCAAGACAGTCCATTGCAAATGGTCGGCCTGATGTCAATAGACAAAAACTGAATATCCCTCTCTTACAAGTTCAGGGTATTGGTCTGCTCGTGGGTTTCTTGTATCTTCATTGCTTAGATACTGCTGTCATGGGTGGAAATCAACTACTTGCTTCTGGAAAGTTGAAACTGGCTTCTGTGGATCAAGTCAGGCCTAATCAGATATACTCTAGCCATGACAAAATGGGAAAGATGAACTGTGGGGCTTCCCGCTCTTCACTCCTGGGTGGTGTGGAGGGAGCTGTGGGAGATCTGTTCCGTTTGTGCAGCCGGACAGACACTAGTCTGTCTGCTGCAGAACTGGTGTAAGCTATAAGGACTCCAGAAAAAGCTGCTCACTGCATGTTTGTCTTTTGGCCTGCAGTAGTCACAGGTTGGGTTTTATCAGGTGAGGCTAAGTCTATGTACAGCTAGCTCCTGGTGACTTCTGCTGTCAGTAGGAGCTATTGCATTAGCAGCTTTCAGAGCAGACTAGGAAGCTTGCGATTTTGAGCAGAAAACCACTTAACTTTCAATTGCCTTACAATTTGCACTGAGCGGCTGTGCTTTACTAAGTAGATGTAATACAGTTTGTGATTGGCGTCAGAATATATCGAGACACTTTAATGATGAATGATAAATAATGCTAAATGCTGTATCAGATTGCACAATATCTTGTAGGCTTCCTGTTGGTATGCTGGTCAGTGTATATTTGATGGGCAGGATGTTTATAACTGCATTTTTTTCCACATTAATCTCTAAATATTCTCTCTTTTCTTTTGTCTTCTGTTGGGCTTTGAGATCAGTTGCTCATTACCAAACTTCTTTAAACATCCTTATTAATGACAGCATTGTTTATATTTACATTTAGGCTGTAGTTCTGGCTCTTCCCTCTGTCTTGTTTTGTCTTTTCCTGATATGCTTCCCCTTCTGGGCTTGGAAGAGCTTTCCACTCAGCCTCAGCCAAACTTAATTTCTTTCTCACTTAAGCCTGACCCTCCTGTTCTGTGAATCTGTAGTTTCTACTCGTGCATTTCTAATGAGAAAAATCAGGAGGGAACTGTTGTAATCAAACATAGTGCCATGTATAATACACACCAGAGTATTTCACAGCATTATCTGAAATAGAAGCTATATCCTAGGAAGGAGTCAAAGATTTCTTTAAAAAAAAAAAAAGGACATAGTAGTAGATTTTTTTTCTTGAAAATGTTGTGACTGTTCTCTAATACAGAATGGGTGCCTTATTTCCAATGTGAACCTCATCTTCTGGGCACGAGATCATGGGAGATGTTTGCCTTGCAAATTGTTCAATCTCTTTGTGTACATAGAGCACAAATCTATACTGAAACTACATTTAAGCAGAGATCCAACTATGTTCGGATGTACTCTTAACTTCCCCAGTTACTCTTAAACTAGTTTGGAAGCTGGCTCAGAAACTGGCTGTATCAGGAATCATGCTGGTGTTTTGAAACAGGATGATGGGTTTGTAAAGCACATGCTCTTGTGTAGATCGGATCTTGGTTCCGGTTCAGCTGGATTCGTTTCCAGTTAATTTCTAGCAGTTAACGTGTTGCTGGATCGGGAACAGGCCACTTGGTGCAAAATAAAAAAAACCCTAGGCTAAGGGTGAGGCTCCAACCTACTAATCTGTTGTTCAAGTGTAACGCAGTTGGTGTAAGTGAGAAAATTTGCTACATCCTAAGGCAGTGGGGGTCTTACACTAGTAAGTGTGTCACACGCTTGCCTGAGATCCTTGGGAACGACTGCATTTCGGCATCAGCCTGATAAATTCAATGCAGTATCTACCTTCTAGCAGAAAGCGTTTCCCTCAATAGTGAAATTCCCATGACTTCTGCTTTCCAGGTAGCTTCGTGCTTAGCTGTGGGTTTCTGTTTGGGGATCTGGGTGTTCAGTTGCTCCATGTCGGGCTTCCTGAGCCAAAATGCCAGGAGATTTCAAGTGCGGCATGAAGCAGTGTGTGGAAATGCAACTTGGCTTTGTTCTTCGTATCCCGTGGTGCTGTGCTTTACGAAGTTGCAATTGAGTCAGGAGTCAGTACCTACCTCCCAAGTTTACTGATCTGTGAGGTGGAAAAATAACAACTTTATTGTTTTGTGGTGCCAGTAGCAAAACTTCTTCCCCTGTGCAAATAAAGTGGGGATGATCCAAATAACAGTTTCTTCAACAGGAAGGTGGCTCTTGGGATGCTTTTCTGTTGTTTCCTGAACTAAGCGTTTTGCTGATAGCCCTTTTGCTGTTCTCCTTTCCGTAGAAGACTGGCAAATTCCTCCACTTCTTTGAACATCTGAATGTGAAAGTGTTTTTTAAAAAATGTGCTTAAAAAGTGGCAGGCTGGACTGGGAACAGATATAGTATGGGTGTGAATCAGCCCTTTCACAATGAAAGCTGGCGCTGTGCGTGCCCTCTTGTCTGTCTAACCCCCACCCCCTTTTCTGGGTTAAATACAACCTCTAACTTGGCTAAATACAGGATTTTTTTGCCGAATGAATTTGAGCACCATATGATCTGCCTCCTCATGTTCCCTGAGCCCTTTGCAGGAGAAGGGAAATGTTTTTGAACAAAGTCTGCTAACAGAGTTGTGGGTGGAAAGAGGACAAAACGAGTACGTGGAGAATCATGTATTTTCACTGGACTTCTAAAACAAGTGACAGTTTGTTCTCCAGATAAAGGCACATTTGAGAGGAAAAACCTGAACAGTGAAAGTGGAGGGTTTTTTTGGTGGGTATTTTCTTAGGTGTCACAAAAATTCTTGTCCAAAATAGGAAGTATGAGGCTTGTAAGCACGTACTTTTAAAATATGAATATGTGACAGGCTGAATCCCAGGTGAGTCCTCATGACACACAACAGAGGATCCTGTCTTAGACACTATAACCTAAAGGTGAGGTTTCAGTGGAGTGTACTCTTACATCTGTGTTTTACAATTTCCTTCGGTAGAGATAGTCTTGCTCCCATGCAGGAAGTCCTACATATGTCAAAACAACCTGAGTTATGGCTAGGTGAAACCTTTGGCTAACTAATTAAGACCCATGTCAAAACTCATAAAAATGAGTGTGTTTCCATGCTTGGACAGGGTAAAGGAAGGCTGAACACTGCTAAGAGTATTCTTGCATAAAATGTTCTGGGGATATTATGCAACTTCATTTCTATATTTTTTTCCTTCTCCTTATTTTTTCCTATTTTGTCAGTTTCTGCTGTGTTAAGATCGTATCTTCTGCAAATACCTTGAACTAAGCTGTCCTGGTTTTGGCTGGGATAGAGTTAATTTTCTTCCACTGGTACAGTGCTGTGTTTTGGATTTAGTATGAGAACGATGTTGATAACACACTGATGTTTTAGTTGTTGCTAAGCAGTGCTTACACTAGCCAAGGACTTTTCAGCTTCCCATGCTCTACCGACTGAGAAGGCTGGAGGGGCACAAGAAGCTGGGAGGGGGCACAGCCAGGACAGCCAAGGGGGGCCACTGCTCGGGGACTGGCTGGGCATCGGTCGGCGGGTGGTAAGCAATTGCACTGTGCATCACTTGCTTTGTATATTCTTTTATTATTATTACTATTTTATTTCTATTATTAAACTGTTTGTATCTCAACCCACAAGTTTTCTCACTTTTACTCTTCTGATTCTCTCCCCCATCCCACTGGGGCAGGGGGAGAGTGATGGAGCAGCTGTGTGGTGCTCAGTTGCTGGCTGAGATTAAATCACAACACAAGCAAAGGTTTTTTGGGAAGAGGAGGCTGGAGGTGCTGTTCAGGGCAGCCAGGGAGCTGGTCTAATTGCTTGCTGCTGACAAAAGAGGTTTCCTCCCCCATTCACAAGCGTGTTCTCCCTCCTTCTTCCCCTCCTTTTCCTCTTCATTGGCTCTGAAACTCATCTTCAGAGGTTATGCTCACTACCAACCAAACATAGTTTTGGTTTTTTTTCCCTCCCTCAGTTTAATTTTTTGGTGGATTTAGGGTGTGGCTTGTTGCACACCAGCACTGATGCTGGTGGGCCAGAGAAGATGGAAAGTGTGTGGCTGGGCAGAGTGGGGAATAGTGACTCTTCTGACTGCAGCAAGCTGTTAGATGAACTCAGCACATACCGTTTCCCACAAACTAAGGGACACCGCGCACCCATGTAATTGTTTCCTGTGCAGTTTGAATTGTGCAAAACAAGCCTTTCCATGTGGTGTTCGGATTTGAACCTTGCAGCCTTTCTGCTTTTATGTGAGAATCCAAAAATAAAATATTCTGCTAAATGAAAACCTATCTGCATGATTGTTTTGGACAAGAAATTCAAATAGGATAGTTAATAAAATAAATTTTAAAGGGGAAGAAGTTTTTTGTCAACCCTGAACCTTAAGGATTAAAAGAAAAAACAAAAACCTCCACTGTGTTTTTCTACTTGCTTCAAGAATTTACAAGGTGGAACTTGTAATTTCCCTATTGACCAAATTCATGAGAATAAGTTTCTCAGCTTTTACTGTTCTTCAGATATAAAAATGTTTTGATTTTCTTACGGGTTTTTTTGGTTGCAAGTTAGGAAGAATGAACTTTCAGCTTTTCTAAACTAGCTGAGTTAGTACTGAGATGTTCTTTCCCTGGAAGCTGACTGTTCAAAAACAATCAAGGCTAGAATTTGTGCTTTTCAGTTGTGCCTGCTTTTCTCATTCTTTAAGAACTTCCCAGTACCGCTGATGTGACTTTGTCTCCATTGCTGTAAAAATCCTACTAGCTGACCCTCCAGGCATTAGACTACAGAAACCCAAGTTTGAAGGGGCTAAATAGCACAGGCCTGGAAAACAGGCTTAGACGTCCCATACTGGAGCAATAAAAGTATAGTTCCGAGAAGACTGTCTTCAGCCCAGATGAAAATACAAAGAATACAGTACCCAATATATCATGAAAACAGGACCTTGCACAAGAGGCGTGTTACTAGTCATTGATTCCGTTTATTCCTGGGTGCAGTTCAAAAAGGTGGTTTGCGCTATAAAGAGTGGTTTGTCACGCAAGATGATGTAATTCACACCATGGTTGGGAGAGAGACTAAGTGTGATGTTTCTAGGGAAGGATTTAAGCTATTCCAGTTTTGTATGCAGTGAAGAAGTGACTTACTGTCAGAATTCAGCCTCATTCGTTCTCTAATCATTTCCACTTTTTTCTTTTAGGACGGTGTCATCCCTTAATGCATTAGATTTTTCTTGCTATTCTTCTGCATCGAGTTTGAGAGCTGAAAAAGAGAGTCTAATTTTATCAAGCTTGTTGCCTTCAGCTTGTGCGTCCTGGCAGCCCCCTGCTTTTTCCATTTCCCCCTCCTGCTTCTCTGGTACTCAGTACTAAAACAGCTGTAGCGTCGATATCTACTTAAAAACTTTCCAAGAGTCCTGTGTATGTACACTTTACATTTTGGCTTGTTCAAATAACTTCTCAGTTACTTGTGATCACAGGGATTTTGCAGCCCACCTTGAGGATCTGCACCCCTGTAAGGCTCATGCGTGAGGCGTGCATCGTTGCCTCTGCTTTTCTGCAGCAAAGGCTTCAGCTACTGACTCTGATCCTGACCATCGTTGCTTCCCCTCCCAACAAATTCCTTGGACTTGTATATTAAGTGATTATAAAGTACACTTAGCTGTGAATGAATTCTTCTAGTTTAAACTGATGTGTTTAACTCTTTTTTTCTCCAGGCTCTGTTTTGGATATTATAAAGCACATTGTGGCCAAAGGAGAACACAAGACTGGTGTCCTGGATGAACCCTGTATAGCCACGATCCTTAAGGAGGTGCTGGAGGGGCTGGACTACCTGCATAAAAATGGACAAATCCACAGGTATTTTTCATTTTTCTCATCTTTGTCCCAAAATGTGTGTTGCTGAAACAGAGCAGCTGAGCCCATGCAGTCCCATCCTACAACCAGCTGTGATGGCGTGGAAAGAGGAGAATAAAGGTGGGAGCTTAATGAAAACTCAGAATTCAAATGTCTATATAGTAGCAGCTGCTTTAGGAAATACTATGACTAGGCCAAGTTTGGGTGAACTTTGGGGTATCAAAAGTTCTGATACAGAGAACCTCTTTCCAAATGTCAACATCCAGCTGCAAAGTATAGTTGTTGGAGCTGGAAAACTTCAGCTGGTTTTGTTTCTTGCAGAGCTACAAATCACCAAGATCGCTGCATAAGAAGTGTTGAGCAATTTAATAAGGAGCCCTTCAAGCCCTCCTCTTTATTTTTTTTTTTTTAAGGCTAGCTGCAAGGTCAACATAATGAAATTTGAATTTGGGTAATTTCATTTAAAAAAAAAAGATGAAAACAAAATTGGTGGAAAAACTTCTTCTGTAGGCAAAACCCAGTTAACTAATAGCCTGTGATTTGATGGATCACTGAAACGTGTGGGTTTCTATGCTGCTATGTTGTTTGGGAGGTATTTTTAAATCATGTTTTCCTCTCCCCTGGTGCCAAGATGTGGTGTAGTTCAGGAGGAGAGGATACTAAGTCAGTATGTTCTGCCGTTAAAAAGAATGAGATCTGCAATCCTAAGTATGTGCTGAAAATAGAATATACTGCTTGTGGGTAATATACATCATCCCAGCCACAGACTGCTGCTGGGAACAACAGCCTCTTCTTTCTTGGGAATTTTGTGAGCTTGGCTGTCTTCTGGTACAATGCCATTATAAGCATTGCTGCTGCTGTGCTGGAGTAAGTTTCTGTCCTCTTATGATAGCTGTGTAAGAAGAGGTAACACTTTTTCCCAAAATGTTATTTTAATTAGAAAATCCAAGAAGTATTTGTTTCATATTTTTGGTCAAACAAACTGGCTTTTGTAGGTTGTTTTGGGTTAAAAAGAAAGAAATGGTTGGAAATAATGCTGGTGGAATTCTTTTCCTTGAAAAAAGTTAAATTCTGATTTAACAAGAATGGTTGTCTTCGATGAAGACAGTTTTGGTTTTACAGCTGGCTGCTTAGCTTTGTTTTTTTTAGACATAAGACTTCAGGCAGCTCTGGGAAGTTAGAGGAAAGTAACAGACCAACTTACTGAGTACATGGTAGTTTTTCGCCCTTGCCATAAGCCTCGCTCATCTGCGACTTGCAGTTTGCTTGTCTGATTTAGTTCATCTTCTGGTCTAATGAAATCAGAATATATATGTTAAAGCAGCAGTAACCTGTTAAATTTCAGTTTTTCTGAAGATGTCACATAGTGATTTCTGTATCGACAGAGAGACGTGGTTCTCCATTTGACTTGCTGTAGTGAAACAGTAAAACTAATAGTTGTGGTAAAGGTTATAGAGGATACATTCATGTGTTTATTTTACTGCACTCAGCAAAAGTACGATGTTCACAGAAAGTTCAAACTGCTTGGTCTGAAGAAAATGTGATTCATATTGAGTCATTCGGAAGCAGACTGAACCAAACCTGCTGCAACCATTCTCGTCCTGCTTGTTTGAAGCATTTTGCCCTTATTTAGGGGACTTCAGCAAATAAATCAAAGCTGTGTCATTGCTGCAGCTTAAGGTTGCAGTTGTGTGTCAGCTACTTTGCATGTGTTGCACCCCTATATTTTGGGGCTGCTCCGACAGTTGCGTAATCTTTTATCAGAAAAAAGCGTTTGGATTATCTCATTGTGTTGGGACACGGCAGTCTGGGAAATCTGGAGAAGTGGTAATAGTCACGATACAGAAGGAGACTTGTGTAGTTTCCTACCTGTGATGCAAAGGATGGGTTTTTAACTCTTGGCAGAAAGCAAGCTTACACGCCTTTGAGGGATGAAACATGTTTCCTTAATGCAGTTAATCGTGCTGTCTTGCATTTTATCCAGATGTGTGTACACTGCTGAGAAAAACATAGTTTAAAGCTGTAGTGCAGATGGGACCTTTCCTCCTACATAGGGATATCTGTATGGTTTTCCCATTTTGCTTAACGCTAGGGGTCATAATATTGGTCATGCCTGATGGGAAAGGCAGGTGGGTATCTTGCAGTTGTGCCAGAGATGATCTGAGAGGAAGTGTTTAAAATAACTAAAGTTTGGTCCTGGGGGTCAGCTTGAAGTATCTGGCTCTAAAGGAAACCGACTGCATCAGGTGATGGCTGAACTGCTGAAGATGGTGTCTGCAATGTGGGGCAGCTGCGGTTGGGGTGAGCTTCAGACCAAAGCAAGGTCAGCTGTGAAGGGTCAAAATTGAAGGGCTTTGGTTAGACCTGGAACAACCAACCCAAAGCAAGCAGCCATCCAGCAGAGCAAAGTGTTCAGCTGGTTACACTAGAATATCCCGACTCCATTTGTATTACACCTAGGAGAAAATGACTTGATCAAGTTTGAGAGACAGTGTGGGTGAAATGTATGTAATTAGCACATCTGAAGCTGGACAACCAGGCTGGTGGCAAGCCAGAAGGATGAATATCTGGACCCAAATGTAATTTTGTGGGCGCTCTTGACCTGAAGCAGGGACAGCTTGTTACTGCTGTAGATCACCAGTGAGATCAGAGAATATATGTCTGACAGTGGAGCTGCTTGATACTTTTAAATTATGCATCATCTTAAATGGGTAAATTAAGTTAGCACATGGAAGACTGGCTTAATGAAATTCTGCTGCTGCTGAATCTTACTCTGCGTAAGCCCGCCTTGAACTTAATGCCACTTCCAATTAAGGTTTGGGGAGCTGGCTTAGTGTGGAAGTGTAAATCCCTGCTTTGGACAGGAGAGTAGCTTGACGGTGTTCTCTAGAGGAGATTAGAAAGTCAAATATCTAGTGAAGGCTTAAATTATAACTTTTTTTATTTACCTTCCTGATTAACAGCCAGAGCGAGGCTGAGGCTTGAATAGATGCCATTGTTCAGCAACAAATGCTTAAGTCTCCCACATTGCCCAAAGTGATATTTTTTTTGCTTTCATCTTGCAAGGGCTGTTGGGAACAGTGTCTGAGGCCTTATGGAAAAGATAAAGGAGAAGGCAGAATCAGTTTTATTTTCATGGAACACTCTTATACCAAGGTAACAATTACAAATGATCCCTGTCTTCCTCCAAAATCGCCACTGCCTCCCGTATCTCGGAGTTGGCAGCTCTCTGCCTTCATTGCCATGTGCCTGTCCCTGGCTGTCTCTCCTGTGCCAGCTGCCACTGTCCCTGTTGTGGTTTTCTGTAGTACGGTGACCCCAGTGACAATTTGAAATCCTAGTGATCTGGCTCATGTGAAGTGAGTTAAATATCTAGGCACCAGCCAGTGTGCTGAGGACAGAGGGCCAGGCTTCACCTTCGGGTGAAGCTGTCCTGCAGGAATCTGCTTGGACCCATGTTTTTATGGAAGTTGAGCAAGACTGACGTGCTACGAGGGGTCGCTCCCCGGCTAATCTTGTCTGGGTGACACACAGGGTATGTTGCACCTCTTCCCCATTTGGACTCTGATTCCTCTGTGTATTTGGGGATTAGCAGGAGTTTGGTGAATGACTTGGAAATAAAACTAAAGCAAAACCAGCCCAAGAGGTTTTATTGCTTAAAAAGACTTATTGGAGGGAAGTTCAAGGCTTTTTCAGGTGGTGCTCTTTATGGCAGTCTGACAAATGAATCATGCTGATTAACTGTTACAAGGTGTCTCTGTCTTTTCTCCCTATTTTTATCTCTGAGCTAATCTTCTGTTTAGCTGTTGTGTAACAGAATATTTCAGTTAGTCCAGGTGAAATGATACGATGCTCAAATATAATCAGATTCTCCTATTGCAGCATAATAAATGTGATACTTGCATGCTTTTTTGTAAAAACAAAAAAGCTTAGGAAGTGGTTTAGGGTTGCATGCACTTGAAATATTGGCATGGCAGCGATCCAGCTATTAATTTGTTTGCTGCTCTACTTCTTAGGGGGTGAGAGGTGCAACAGCACATTTGATACGCTGAGTTAGATCAGCTTGTGCCCCATACGGAATGTTTTGGGGGTTTTTTGGTGTCTTTTAAAAATCTGTTTTCTGAGTGTGGGGCAGCAGGGTGCCAGCTGTTTGAATGTTGCTTTGAAGAGACCCTAGAAACAATATTCTTGCTGTGTTTTTATGCCAAATATATTAGCTTGTTTTTTGGACCTTAGGATGGTTTTGACACGGGATCAAAGTTTAATTGTCTGCCTCTTCTATATTAAAAGAAAATCATTTCTGAAAAAAGGATGTCTGTATGTGAGCACGTACACATCACCAACACTTGTGTGGGGGGGTTTGCAGGAGCGTTCTTCCAGTAGCGAGTTCCTGATTTAAGATGAAGGAGACGATGGTTACATTTTCGCAGAACTCAGCTTTTCTACATGATTCAAGCTTAATTTTCATGTAGCTGATTAATGCATTGATAGCTGTGCTGGCAGGTATTGTGGTTAAACTGGATTCCAGTATGTCTCTGATTATTTTGATGACTGAAATACTGTACTTCTTTTTTCTGTAGCAATATTGTAGGAGAACTTCACAGCCCTCCTCTCCACAGTGCTATAATCTTGTTTGGGGGAGTGTGTTTTGGAACTGAATTTTGGTAGGGGAGGATTGAGGGATGGATAACGGGATGTGGAGCCTTTCACCTCTAATTGCCAGTTTGATTTTTAAGTCAGGACACTAGTAATTTGAAAGCTAGCTATTGCTCAGCCATGGGAAGTGGAATTTTGTATTCAGAGAACTGTACTTTGGTCTCTTCTCCCTTATAGAACAAGATGGGCAGAGGTAACCTTTAGAGGTAGTTGTTAATAAAGTTTTAAAGCTTTAATTTGTAAATAGTTCAGTAGCCAGAATAATAAAAGTGTTACTCTTGAGTGTCTCGATGGGAAGGAAGAAAAGGTGCTGCTCTAGATTGTACTGGGCGATTTGTTCCCCCAGATAAACACCTTGCTGGGCAGTGTCAAGGGCACAAGGACCACCGAACCTCTACTCTCTGTGCACGGCAGTCAGACTGGGGTGTATTGTGGTGGTTTGATGAACCAGCGTGTTCTCCTGATGGCTGTTTCTTCCACTGCATCATCCAGAAATTCATTGTTTTTAAAAAAAAAAAAAAGTTTCTCTGTGGTTGCAGAGAGAAAATACGAACCAGATGTAAATCCCAAATCTGCAGACAGCCAGAAACAATAGCTCCTGTGGAGACAGTTTTCCTTGAAGTGGATAAAGACAGCCTCTGCTCTGAAGCCTAAAAACCTGGCAATTAAAACTCTGATGGCAAATATTGCTGCTGCTGAAAGCATAGGAGTGTTGGGGGGGCTCTGCAGTGGCTCCAGGCTAACATCAGTGCCCCAACCCTCAGGGGCTCCGTGTGTTGCAAGGGTCCTCGTAGCAGCTCCCAGGGGGATGCCTGGAGCCAAGCGCTTGCTGTATGACTGTTACGTTCAGGTGTCTGTCCCCATGTCGCTCTCCTTGGACCCAGGTGCTGCCTCTGGACTTTGTCACTGGGTGTCCTGCAGTTACTCAAAGTAACTTCGATTTAGTCCAAGGGAAAAACAACTTTTTGGTACAACTGCTATGCACCGCATTAAAAGGGAGGTGAGTCTTTAGGTTTTTCTCCCCCTGCTTTGTTACATGGAGATGAGAAGCGGGAACAATACCATGAAGAGCGGGAGATAAAGGTTGGAGTGATCTCTGAAAGGCTCAACAGCAATGACAGGTTTTGGTCAGCGATCCATGACTGAGTTGCACACTCAATTAATATGGTTTCTAGCAATTCCTGAGCTGTCAGGAGTATTTGGGCTTGACGTGTTTCTAGGGGGAATAATCTTCATTCACTGTCTGCAGCATTAATTGTATCAGGTGGCAATTTAACAGACTCTCTTAACTTCTGACTTTGAAGAAACTAAGCGCCATTCACACATACGTACAACCACTCTGTTCGTGACATCCTTCTCATGTCACTGCTTTTATCTGATGTAGATTACTGGGACTAGATCACCCAGTATAGGCTCTTGCAGCATCTCTCCAGCAGTAGAGTAATTGTTTAAATCACTGGTGTTCATCCTGTTCGTCCTTTCTACTGTGACACATAAAGCGAATAACCCACTTCAAAAAGATAGCTTTGAATATTGTCCCCTGTTGTAATGCAGCAGACTTTCTGGCCTTCATAGATCCTAAAAGCTGCATATGTGCAGCCTTAAGCATTTATTCAGACCACTGCAGTCTTTTCATTTGTGTAGCTGCATACGTGGAGATGCCTTAAGCATTTATTCAGACCGCTGCGGTCTTTTCATTCGTGTCTTATGCTAGAGCATGAGAAAAAGGTCACTCGCTAAATTTGTGTGGTAACATATTAAGCTCACTTGAAAATTTTGCGAGGCTGCATCAGAAATTATTTTTGCACGTTTACTAGATCAAATTATATCCTGTCTTGCAGAGTTCTTATAAAATTCTAACATTAAAAAGTAAAGCTTAATACTTTCAAAAACAAAAGTGAGACAAAATCCACATGCATTTAGGACAGCAAATAGGGAGCTGCCACAGAGAAATCTATCATTTCATGGCAGCCTGGAAAACATCACCAAGTTAGACTGGGAGTGCCAAGAGAACTGTTTCCATTGTACAGATACCCAATTTTATAACTGCTTTCTCCATTTTATAGGAATAGCTGGATGAAATAAGGAGATCTTCTTTCTATGCTGGCCATGCTTAAAACTGTCGTCTTCTAGATTTTGGAGAAGGAAGTCGAGCTGGCAAGTCTCTCATGAGCCCTGGTTGTCTTGAATTTCTCCTTCCGTGTCACGTTGCAAACGTTGCTGAGCAAGAGCTGTGGGTGGCTTTGTAGATATGGACGGCTCTTGGCTGTGCAGGGGAATGCCTTGGACCTTGTGTGTGTGTGTATAGATATACATACTGCTTCTCCAGAACCAGGGTGTTTATTGCCTTTTGGAAATTAAGACCTTTTTGAGCTGCCCTATATCAAAATTTTTGGGCCTTATTTGATCCAAGTTGATTATGTGTTTGCTGGAATGAACTTTCATCTCTCTGTCATGGCAGGATCAAGGCAGGGAGATGTGTGAATCACTGGCTTTCCTGTTACTTCTGCTACCTGATCCATCTTGTACTCAAACTGGGGCAATTTGCATGTGGTATTTTTGGGGAAATTCGTATTTCTGAGCACACTAGGAATGTGTTTTAGCATGCAGGAGATACCGTAGCATGGTGGCGTGCATCACTAGTATTGCTACATGAAGCATGCCCGCCTCCTTGCACGATAAATAATTTGACGTGAAACATTGAAATAAGGCCACGTTATAACTTGACTATTTTCCTCTGCTACCAATGACTAAGGCAGGGCCTCCCAAAAATATCTGAGCCTCCAGGGGTAGGAGGCAGACCCTGTGACTCCACAGCTTGCTGTGTGTGTTGCTTTTCATGCAGCAGCTGTTAAAGGAGCTTTGTGCCTTGTCCCCACTGCAGTCCTTAGGAAGTAGGATCAGGAAATGGAAGGGCTGAATAGATGAATTTGTGGAAGAAATCCTGGTACATTTTTAGCTGCTGTTCAATGGTACGAAAACTTGCCTTGCTGGGCAGGGTCCTTTCCTTATGGGGGATACAAGAGAAAAAACTGAAGTTCTGAATGAATAGGGGAAACTTTAAAGAGTGGTGCATGAGGTTAGAGACGTAACTTCTCTCTCGCATTGACTGCTGAAGGGCTGAAGCTTGTCAGAAGCCGGGTCCTGCACTTTGGCCACAACAACCCCATGCAGCACTACAGGCTTGGGGAAAGTGGCTGGAAAGCTGCCTGGCGGAAAAGGACCTGGGGGTGCTGGTTGACAGCCGGCTGAACATGAGCCAGCAGTGTGCCCAGGCGGCCAAGAAGGCCAATGGCATCCTGGCCTGTATCAGAACTATTGTGGCCAGCAGGAGCAGGGAAGTGATCGTGCCCCTGTACTCGGCCCTGGTGAGGCCGCACCTCGAATACTGTGTTCAGTTTTGGGCCCCTCACTACAAGAAGGACGTCGAGGTGCTGGAGCGTGTCCAGAGAAGGGCAACGAGGCTGGTGAGGGGTCTGGAGAACAAGCCTTATGAGGAGCGGCTGAGGGAGCTGGGGTTGTTTAGCCTGGAGAAAAGGAGGCTGAGGGGAGACCTCATTGCTCTCTACAACTACCTGAAAGGAGGTTGTAGCGAGGTGGGTGTTGGTCTCTTCTCCCAAGTAACTGGCGATAGGACGAGAGGAAATGGCCTCAAGTTGCGCCAGGGGAGGCTTAGATTGGACGTGAGGAAAAATGTCTTTACTGAAAGAGTGGTTAAACATTGGAACAGGCTGCCCAGGGAAGTGGTGGAGTCACCATCCCTGGAAGTATTTAAAAGACGGGTAGATGAGGCGCTTAGGGACATGGTTTAGTGGGCATGGTGGTGTTGGGTTGACAGTTGGACTCGATGATCTTAGAGGTCTCTTCCAACCTTAATGATTCTATGATTCTAAGCCCTGGCTGCTTGGCAAATCCTCCTTGCCGTAAGCTGATATTACAACAGTGGTGTGCATTGGGGTGAATATGTGAACCAAGAGCCTCTTTTGTAGGAGGATAGAAGTGGGGCTGCAAGGCTTGGTATGATAAGATTGTCTCCATGTTGGGAGATAGGACTAGGTCTAGTGTTTGTAGCTCTTTATTGTCTGGCTGAAGAAGCTGATCTGTCTGAAAACTGGGGGTTTTTTTTAAGGTTTTGGTTTTAGCTGGAGCAACTTTCTCCCCACAGATGTGCAGTTGAGGTTACTTGAGCACTGATGCTGGGCTGGAGGCATGGTGGTGGATGGGAGGTAAAGTCCAAGGCAGACAGGATCTGTCATTGAACTGTACCTCCCTTTAACCATCGTTAGGCTTGTAAACATGTGGGAAGAGAAGGAATTAATGAGAGCGCAAAACCATCAAAGATGAAGTTGGCACAGGAACAAAAAGCATAAGCTGAACACAATTTGCTGAGATAAAGGAAAGTTGGAGGCGCTGTGATAACAGCAACTGTGTGACAGACAGGAACGCAGTAAGTGATGTGACACGCTGCTTGCTGTCTCACTTCATGTCAGAGACTTGCACCGGGTTAGCCCAAGGTCTGCAGCTCTTTCTGTACTGCCTCAGCATCTTACCAGCCCCTGGAGCTATTCAGATAACTAAGGTGACAGAGTGAATTTTGGGAGGATCTCCTGCAGCTTTCTTTGGTGAGCCCTCCCTTGTCTGAGCTGACATAGCAACTTAATCTAAAATTAATCAAATTTCTGAGTCATGGTTTCTTGGACCCTAAACCCTCTACTTAAAGCAGCAGTCCACTTCTGCAGCATTGGAGGGCAAAAAATCAGGAGGAATTGTACCTAGTAAGTGCATCATGGATCCTCTGAAAGGTGTTTTATGGTTTAGCTAAAATAAAGTACAATGGGAGATTCATTTCTCATGTAGCCCTTACTGGGGTTTCTGTTTGCCTATGCCAGGCGACTGGATGCAGTTATCTCTCCCAAGAGGTCTCTTCACTGCGCTGAGTGTGATCTGCCTGGATGTTAAGGGTAGGGCACGGAGAAAACAAGTACTCAATGTACTCGTTTAGCTCGTCTTGTTGGAAGCTGACAATCCTTTCCAGTAGGCTTTGTCTACACACCCCTCTGTTTGCAAAGCCACAGTCTGTCACTTCTGCCTTTCAAAGCCTTGCTTTACGCTTCTTAAAAGAACCAAAAAGAACTTTTTTAAATTCCTGATAACACTGGATTATTCATCTAACTTTCTCCAGACGTTAAAATGACAGTGAAAAAGCCTTTAAATATTCCTACCTACCTAGCCCCCATGAAGCTGGGGCTTTAAAAATGCCTCTACCATTTGAGACTCGGAGTAAATCATGAGTTGCCTTGTGCTGTTGGCATTTAGCTCCTGCGTTGAGGCCCTGATCTTTCACCACAGCCCAGCAACTGGCAGAGTGGCTCAGAGAAGAGGGTAGAAGCAGTCAGTGTGCTTCCCTGATCCTGAGCAATAAAGCGTGTCGCTGGGCTGGTCCCCCACTGTAATTTATAGCAGCCTGGCTGCTGCCGCTGGTCCCGGCTGCCAGTGGCCACAAGGGCCTGCTGAGAGGGCTGTGGATGAGCAGGGATGAAGCAAGCTGTGGACTTGGCCCTCTCTTCCCCCTGCTTATGCCTGCCTCAGCAGGGAGGCTGGAGAGAGCAGTATGGAAGCTGCTTTGCCAGCTCTCTGCTGTTGGAAGACCTTCAAGCTTTGGGAGATGTTCTCGAGTCCAGCTCTGCAGAGTTAAGTACAGCACTGTAACAGACAGTAATTGCATCTCACGCAAGAGTTTGGGACTTAAGGCTCAACCCTGTGGCATGAAAATGTTAGTACACACAGTTTTTCTGAGCAAGAACAGGAAGCATGTAATGTACAGTACTTCTAATACAGTTGAGTTGAATGCCTTCTCCTACGTAGTACTGAACGTGCTGACATTTGGGGGCATAAAAATACTACTCTGCTTGTACGCTCCAAGCCTAGTTTCTGTTTTGCAGCTCTGTCTCAAATGCTAAAGCTCTTGCGTATAGCCAGCTTTTTATATCTTGGCTTATAAGGCAAAGGGAAGAGGTGACATAAGTAACAGCATATAATTGAAGGGAGAGTAATGTTTGATAGTAGAGAGAGAACAGTGCTCATTTGGTGTATAATGTCACAAATTGCTTCATGTTTAACTGTATGTAGAGAGATTGTCCCGGAAGTATTCTGCAAATTACTCAGAAAATTACTCAGAACAATGTCAACTCCAGCAATTGGTTGCATTCGGTATAAATATTTTGAGTTATTCATTACCATTAACAGAAGATAGTAATTCTTGTATCTTGCACCTTCTCTTTTCTAAATGAAACTTGGCAGGACCAACCACTCCTTCCTCATGCCAAATTATGCACTGTGGAGTTCAGTGCGTGAAAATGTATTGTTATAGTTGATGTTGCATCTAATGGGCAGATGACTCACGGCTGTGCTGACAGCCACTGTTGCATCCTAAAGGCACATACGAACAGGTTGGAAGCAAAGGCATAATAAACAGCGTTTATCTCCATTTCCCCCTTCATGTGACAGTTTTCTTCTCAGTGCTAGGCTACAGAAGTCCTGGGATGCCACTCTTCGCTCAGGTGACTTGTATCACGGTTGCAGTGGCCTTAACAAATTGTCCTAGCTATTGCTCCCAATGTAGACCTTTGAACACAAGCCAAGTGAATCCTTTTCAATTTCGAAACGGTATTAAGAGGCTTGTTTAAAAAGCAATAACTTAACATGCTTCGTTGCTTTTCTTGCAAACACCGGTTCTTTTAAGTCTGTAATATGAAGGTTTATTGCATGTGCCAGGATTGCAGAGTTGCAGCTGGTTACTGGTAACGCTGCTCTCCATCGTGGACCAGCGAGTTTTGCTTTTTCCCTTAGTGTTGCCACTGCAAAGACAACCACTATATGGCGGTGCGAAGGACTGAGAGCTGTGGGTGAGGGCAGATCTGATAATTTAGCAGGATTTTTAAGGACCCATGTAGGCTTTTTATAGTGGGAACAAGCCATTAGGATACAGTTCCCCTGCCCCATTGAAAAATTGATTGTGGGGGATGTGGGAACACTGCATTTGAAACTGGGCAGCATCATCTCACTGCCTTCCTGTGCTCCCAAGTCTCCTGTAGCTGGATGCTTGATTGTAATTTTGTTGGATTGGGGATCAGTTTTGGTTATATAGCATCCAATGCCTATGGCCCAGCCCTAACCTGCAGGCATTAATGTGATGTAACTGGTACGTTAGCGTTTGGTCGCGCTGGGAAGCTAAACTGGTTTGGAATGCACATGAGGAGGGATTTCTGCCCTGCTGTGAAACCTTTCAAGGCTGATGTGGAGAATCCAGCTTTGCACTGGAGCAAGTCCAAACCCCTCTTCCCACTCTGGTTGTGAAGTATGAGGTAAATAAAAACATGATCGTTATTTTGCGGAAGAGCTCTTGGAGGCTTTAGAAGAGAGGAAGATGACAGCTACAGAGCGGGAATGTCCAGAACTACGGTAGCATTTGTTAAGCTACAGGCAAGAAAGAGTTTATTCCAGCCTTCTGTAACTTCATGTAAAATGTGATATAATTACTGTTTACGCTACAGCCTAAAGCTGCTTCCTGTTTCCAGTACAGCAATTATGCCAGAGGCACACCATTTATTCCAAGTGTATCAGCCCAGGATATGGTCATTACCACATTAATAGGAAGTACCTTCAAATTGTTATACTTGGCAATAACTATATCCTGGAGTAACAAACTTCTCGCCATTCAGCTTGTGAGTTTATAAGCATCTCCTGACGAGAATAAACAGGAAAGCACTGTTCCTGTCTCCCCCACCCCATTGCATTAAATGCAATTAATTAATCTTAAAGATGGTTTTAAAGGAGGACCTAATTTGAAGATGCTGCCGGTGACACCAGTATATGCTAAAGAAAGGGGTCTGTGTTCACCCAGTGTTATTGCTGCTCGATGCTCACCCGGTGCTGTTGCAGTGGGCGACGCAATGCCGGTACACTGGGGTGAGGAATGGGAACGCTGGAAGTTGCCTCTATGGTACAGTAACGCTGAAATGGAGTCAGTGTCCCTAAACAGCTTTCTGCCGATCCGTTTTGCTGCTCCGGGGTGGAGCATACCACGCTGGGGTGAGTAATGGCCTTTTCAGAGGGTTGGTCACCAGGAGGAAATGCCACGTCAAGTGGTGATTTAATTCTGCAGCTTGACTTGGATATTTGGCAGTGGCTCTTGTTGGCCTCCTGGATTTCCTATTGTAGCAACGACTTGCTTTAATTTCTTGAACCAGCTTGAAGCACCATATTTACTGACTTTTGTTTCCAACGAGGAAATATGTAAATTTTAATTAATCCAAGCTGAAGTTAAAAAGAAAACAAGCCTCTGCATTGGAGGGGGTTAAGGGACTAGAGTCCTTCGGCTCTTTTTTCCGATGGGATTCAATCTGAGTGCTTGTTTCACTACTTTTTGCACTCCAAGCCTGTCCAGCTTGCTCTGTTATGGTAGGATAATTTGGTGGTATTGAATGCGTGCTGCTTTCTGGCTGCTGTTGCTACGTTAGTGAAACCTGCCTGAGTTTTTTTTTCTGGACTCTGAAGCACACGATGGTTGAGGCTTCATCCTTAGTTCTGCTTAAAAACTTCCCTGGCACTTCCTTCATCGCTGAGTGTGGTCTGCCTCGGGGGCTCGGCGAGCTGCACACGCCATTGTGCTGGCAGGGGAAGTTTGGAAAGGCTGTGCAACACCACATGGCCCAGCTTACTGGGGAAATGCTCCAGCATCCTGGGCTGCCTTGAAGTACCAATGGAAGAGGAAATTACTGTTACTTGCGTCCATCTTCAGTAAAAGGAACAATAACTTCAACAGGCAACCTCGGTGCACACTATTCCTTTCCCCATAACCTGAAACTGGCAGGCAGCTTTGAAAGGACCTCATGCGTCCTGGCTGTCACAGGAGAACCGACTGTCTGGACAAACATTTCTAGTATGTTTGGAGAGTTTCCTGAACACCCTCTGTTCCCTCTGAATTAGTGCTGGTGCGAGGGGGGATTCCTGGAGATGGCTGCGCCTGTGCCAAGCACATTTGACGCCATGTGAGCCAGCTCCTTACCTAGGAAGCAGCAGACTTGGGCGCTGCGCTCTCATGGCTCCCTGTGCTCATGGGGTTGGATCCCAAAGGCATCTTCTACATAAATATTGGCAGGGAGCTTTTCCATTTCTCCCTCACTGTTATGGACCATGAACGCTTTGTGGGAGTGCAGGGGTTAGTCAGGTTTGTGTATCTCGTGGCGATTAACTCTACAGCTCCGATTGTATTGGATTTGGCCAGTGGATGCTAAGGGGGGGGGCGTATAGCTACATGCTTAATGTATTTAATCCCTTCAGGTCCCTCCGTCTACTTAAGAGTCTCCGTCTGCTGCAGCGCTGATGCTTTCTTGTCTGCAACGGCTGCAGCTGTTAATTGCAGGAAGAAAACAAAACAGAATAATGCTTCTTGGAGGGAAAACTAAACGCATCGCCCCTAAATGCATGTTCACGTATTTGGCCAATGTAAAATGAGAGGACTGGAACTGAGTGGCGGCAATTGTTTTACGTTTGTCTACTTATTCCAGCATTACTGTCACAGCTTCTCACTGCTTTGAATCCCATTCTGCTATTAAGTCAGCTTCTCAAGGCTATCTCCCCATACAACTTCAGTGTTTCCACATAGATCTATCCAAGTATTCTTGATCATTAAAGCAAATTAGTATTTTCCTGTACTTACTCTTATACTTGTGCTTCAAAGAGGGATTAGGCTCCAAGATGGTCACTGCTAGCAAGAGGTGTACGTTTGGCAGGACCTGAAATACTTGTTTGAAGGCTAAAGGCTGCTGTCAGCTGCAGTTTGCTGTTAAAGTAATCTTTAGTGGGACTGTCTTATGGACAGTCTCTGTTCGCTTTAGTTCTGCTGTATGCTGGGGGAAAGCCTTGCCATGCCAATGTCCTAGGCTGGGTATTGGGAAGAATCTAACAAATGCTAATGCTGGAGAGGATGTGCTTAAAATTATCCTGGCCTGGAACTGGCAGCGGCCCAAGCTCTTCTTCAGAAGAGCAAAGCCAGGAAGGAGGAGATTTCCAGGGCCTGACCGGGGCTCTTTGGCCAGGCCGTCACGCCAGTTCTGTTCTCATGATGCACGAGGGAGGAGAGAAAAAATAGCTTTTGACTTTTTTTTTGTGTGTGTGTGAAAGGATTTGGAATATTTGCAGAAGGCAGTGGACAGAGAATCTGCTGCTTTTGGGTATTTTTCTTCTTTTTTCTTTCCTTTTCCATGCAGGTGGTTGACATTAAGGTGAGGTGTGTTGTGATTTGCTATCTATTCACTGGCATCCATTCCCCAGGCAGTTGCTTTGCTTGCAGCCTTTCTTGAGACAGCACCTGCATATGCTCTGGGTCTGCATTGTTTCCTAGCCAGTGCAAGCTTAGCAGCTGTGTTGATGAACATGGGTATCAGCTATAAAGGTGCTTCTCTTGGCTTTGCATGGGGAGCAGCCTGTGAAAATAAGCTGTAAAACTTCAAAGCGTATTTGGAGTGAAAGTGGTGTTCCCCTTGAGGATGGAGAAGTGCCGCTGTTAACCTAACAAACTGGAGCTTTTTTGGAGGTAGAAAGGGGATAGTACAATAACTTTCATAGCACATGCTGGATGTTCTTGTGCGTTTGTTGACTTTGGTCAAAAAAAAATCTGGGAGACTTTTTCACTAAAGTTGAGACTTCACAGGGCAGTTGAGCGGCCCCACTTTCCCATTCTTACTGTCTCTGTTGTACCAGTTCTGCTCACTTGACCCTTGGTAATGTGGTTCAGTTCATTAAGCCACGAGCAAACATTTTTCTTCTGTCTGGATTGTCACCAGTGTATGGGGCCAAACTGACTTCCTGAGGAAGCACGTGAACTTCTCCAGGGCTGGAAGGCAGCGAGACTTGGGGATGGGGAAGAATAGGATGCATTCAGCGGTAGCGAGACTAGATCAACTTACCGTCTCTTGAAGTCTTTCCCCCTCTAAAAGGGTACATGAGTATCAGACTAGTGCTAGGTTCTGTTTTCACATTTTTAGCCAACTTAACACTTTCCTTGTATTTTTGAGGGTACCTTCTGGTAAGTTTTTCAAATTTTTTTTTCTGTGCATAGTACTTAAAATGTTACTAGCTACAAATCATACAAATATCACTTAGTGTCTGTCTACTGAAGTTACAGTTGGTGTTATGTCCCTACTCTTTCTGCATGATTGGAAGCAGGAGGTGCTAACGCAAGAAAAAAAATATAAGAAATAATAACCTTTTAATGTATTTTTGTTGGTCGAAGGATAGATTTAATGACTTCTGCTTATTGTTGCTTTATCTTTTCTGCAGGGATGTGAAAGCAGGAAATATTCTTCTTGGAGAAGATGGCTCGGTGCAAATTGCAGGTAACTTTCCTGGTAGCTTTGAATAAATTTTATCTGTGTATGGAAACAGTTTGGAAACAGTGTATCCAAGAGATGGTTTAATGATCAAGAAGAAACCTATATAAAAATGTCAGCTTCAAGAAGCCTCACAGTTCTTAAAACAAGCAAACCAAATCCAACAACACCAAAAAAAACCCAACAATAAACAAACCACAAACCAACCAAACAAAAAAAACAACCCAGAGTTTATTATATCTTGTTATCTTAAAATGCAGTTCTTTGGAATAATGACAATCAGCATGAATAAATCCTTTGACTGTCAAGTCCTCAGAATCAATAGATTAGATAAAATTCTTGGCATAAGCTAGTCAGATTTTTAAAACAGCAAGTTTTAAGCAAGGCTTGGAAGCAGACTGCACAGACCTCACTGATTTATCATCGATGTGTAAGGTGGTTTTCAAAAGAACTGTGGTGAGCAGTGGGTAGATTCATCAGAAGGAAATTGGTACGTCTGGTGGTAAAAGTCACTTGCAACTTTGCCTTACCCGAAGATCTGCCGGTCAAACTGCTCATGTGGGTGCTCCCTAGTCCGCCTTCAGTTGAACCGAGTGGCAGAGTGCATGTTTGACTGCCCTGACCCAGCCCAAACTGGGGTGAACTGAAAGTGTTGGAAGCAGTTGTGCAAGCTGAGGGACAGGGTAGGGAAGACTGTTAAGACAGTTGCTTTAGCTAATACAGATGTGCCTGGAGGAGGTGTCTGGTAGTCACTGCTGTCACAAGCTGCATCAACACAGGTATGCTGGAAACAGTCCTTGGTGTGGATGGATCATATGTCTGTGGAAAACGGTGTTGTGTGGTGGTTCCCCCCTCCCCCCAATACTACTACTCTTGTATTTTATTTCATACATGTTCCTACAGACTTCACTCTTCTTTCCAGAAATCAAGAATTGTTCTTGTTGTTATTATTGTGGACTATTAAGTAACACAAGATTTTTGGAGAATACATTTAGAACCTGAGAGACTTGTTTTTCCTCTTCTTCCCAGTGTGCCGTTTTCCTGTCCCGAGTACAATTCCTCTCGGCCTGTCCTTTCCCTCAGGACTCTGCTCTTCTCATGAATCTTGTGGTGCCTTTCCAGCCCTTGTGCCACCTCTAGCTGGAGGGCAGAGCTCGCATCTGGTCCTGCCATCTTAGCAAACATCCTTGTACGTGTTTAACTTTTTCAGTCCCATATTTAATTGGAAAGAGTTGGATCTGTTTGTGATAAGGTCTCTTTTTTAGTGCCCTGTTCTGCTGGTGGAGGCACAGCAGTGGGTCAAGCCAGTGTGCTGGGGGTTAAGGGACAGGGCTTTGCAGCTGTGTGGCGATGACTGTTGTGTCAGGCAGAAGTGCCTGTTGCATTGTGTAGTGCTGAGAGATACGGACTCCTTTAGTATATCTATGCCTGGATTTGCTTCTTGGAATGAAAGGTGTAGATTTTCCACCAGGAGGCAGAACGCATTGCAATGCACAGGGTTTTTTTTGTAGGCAGCTCTTCTCCCTCTGCAGAAGGCAATAAGCCCTTTTACAGGACATAACACCTAAAATACAGGACTTCTGTTTAAAACCTGAAGTTGCTTTGTTTTCCCTTTTAAGTCTCCCAGTGCTCTTAATGCCTGCTGTTATATTTCTGATGAGGTATAAATAATTCATTCTGTGTGGCAGCTGATGGAAGGTAGGGAGTGGCTTCTAAAATGCTCAAAGGAGCAAACTTTGTACAGTGAAATCCTACAGTTTTTTTTTCATAATGGGACCAAGATGTAACATTTTGGATTTGTAATTGTACGGAGCTTTAGATTATGTTCTGGGAGAGGCTGCAAATAGCTGTTGCATTAGGGCAATGCACTCTTATTTCAAGTGTTTCTGCCAGCCTAGCAGAAAGCGGCTTGTGTTTCTCTTCCACACGGGTGCCAGGGCTTTGTTTGGGGTTTGTTTTTTTTTGTTAAGGCTCACTGGTAATAGGTACCTGTTAATGTATTTTTTTTTTGGTCTGCTGAATAATTTTTAGTTGATAAGTAGTTTTAAGGTTGACTAGTCTTACTTGTACAAATTTCAGAGGATTTATTTTGTCTGAGATTTGTACATAGAATCATTAAGGTTGGAAGAGACCTCTAAGATCATCGAGTCCAACCGTCAACCCAACACCACCATGCCCACTAAACCATGTCCCTAAGTGCCGCATCTACACGTCTTTTAAATACCTCCAGGGATGGTGACTCAACCACTTCCCTGGGCAGCCCTGGTTCCAATGTTTAACCACTCTTTCAGTAAAGAAATTTTTCCTCCTGTCCAATCTAAACCTCCCCTGACACGTCCTATCCTACATGTTTCCCTGGACTGAACTGTCTACTAGTGGTTTATATGTGCAACATTTAAATGATGAAATCCATCTCTCTGCATAGCAACATTGTGAGATGTGCAGAGTTCCCTTTTTACAAATTCTTTCTTTGAACATGCGAAAAGACTAACGCTGCAACCTTTCATGAGACAGAGCGGAGCGACTAAACTCAACCAAGGTCAGCAAGGTCACCACAGTGGCAGGAAGCGCTTTCGTTTCTGTGAAGGCAGCTGATGACTTGAAAGAAACAAAAATAAATGAATGACTGAATACTAGAGAAGAGCCTGACCTGGTCATAACATGAGATTTTGTTTCTGTGGGAATTTCTGACACTTAAGCTTCCTTTCCTCCTGACCCAGGATGAAATAGCAAAATTTCTCGGGGAATTTTTTGAGGGGGAAAAAACGCTGGAAGCAAACCAATGCCACTAAAGTGAGTTTTGTTTCAGCGAGATCAAAGCACTTGCCTTTGACAATAATATTAATAATATTATTATGAATAATTCTGTTGATCGTTGAGTGCTTCCATTATCAGTTGGATGATATCACTGCCTTCCCATGAAACAAACGTGTTTAAGGTTTGCTGGAAAGTTACACCACGGGAGGGGCCGGGGGAAAGATTGATCAGCTATGGAATGAAGCCTGAGGGTTAGCGTGAATGGGGTACCTCCCTTGAAGGAGCTGGTTTGGTGTACATAAAAAATGCAAATAATGTAGCAGGAAAGAATGACTTCAATTCTTTTATAATGACACCTTTCCCTTTTGCCATCCTTCTATTAAAACTGCCTGTGAGCAGTTGTTAAGAAGGTCTTATTCAGTGTTTGGCCTTTGCGACCTCGTGTTCCTGTGTTTTCTACTGCTTGACGCAATTCGTGTTTCTTGTCTCAGAAGAAATGTAGAACTTAAATGTGAACGTAAGGAATGTAAATCTCAAACTGGAAATCCTTTGAGGAAAAAAAACAAAGCTGCTTTCAAGGTTTAGAAAAAAATGCTCGACCCTGTGGTAGAGGAAACCCCGCTGCTGGGCTATACCTCCACAACGTGTCAGTGAATTTAATTACTTGGGAAACTTTCACTGTATAGAATTCATGGCAGTAATTTTGCTGCAGGATTATACAGCTCTAACCAGTGAAAACTAAAGCCGCTTTTGTTAATTCGGGCTGTGCAATTCTGTTAAGGCTGAACAGAAAAAGCAACTTGATGAAGGTGTGTCTGACGTTTGTCAGGTTCTGTTTGTAACTCTGAACTGATGGCTGTGCATCGGACGTGAAAGCCGCTGTGGGAGCACTGCGAGCTGAGGCGGGCGCAGGTAAAGCGACTGAGGAGAAATCTGTGAGCTCTGGGGCATTTGCTGGAAGGAGGAATTCTGAAAATTCCTCTAACGGCCTGCACAAAGGCTCAGCTTCACACTCCTCCCCAAGTCTTGGGACTTGGTATTTTTACTCATGGCTCTATTTTTAACTATGTAGCTCCTTTTGCTTTCGAAATGTGTATCCACAGAACCAAGGCGTAAAATTGCCTTTAACAGATCCAGCTGACCAATGAGACCTACACTGAGGCTGTTTGCTTCTATTCTATTCTATTCTAACATCTTTTCTTTTTTTTTTTTTTCCCCAAGGGCACTGGCTTGGGCTTGTGGCTTGGCACCAAGTTTTTCGAGCCCGTTACAATTCAGAGAGTATCGCTTTCTCAGTTTGAAGTTTTTTCCTGCACATTGAATTAATCTATCTTCTGGAGAGAGCAGGACTCTTTCCCAGATACCATTGTTCTGGGCTGTGCTGACAGTGGTTGCAATGTAAATTGAGATAGCTGCCACCTTTTGTGTTCCAGCCTCTCCATGGCAATTACTGTATTATTTTTTTTTTTTAATCAGAGCATAAAACCTCTTTGCCCTGGCATTTACTGGCTCCCTGGAGTCTAAAAGCTGCACGGGTAAAAACACTCTTTGTCAACATAAACTGCGTCGGCACGAATATTGTTGCACAAACCAGGAGACTTCTTCTCACAGTAAGCAAGGCTTAATATTCTTCAGTTTATTTAACTGCAGGCCCTGTAAATTATTGTGAAATGAAGTGAGAGTCTTGATAGACTAGGAAGGGATGAGAGAGGTTGAGGAGCTGTTGAGAGAAGCTTGTTCAGGGTGCATGAGACTTGCTTGGTACGAACCATGCTCCAACTATGGCATGATATTAGCGTCCTACTGAGACTGGGTGCAGACTAAGTCTTTTTTCCCCTGATTTTATCCACTGGGATATTAAATAATACTGTCACCCACCCCTCTGTGATTGAATGTGAAGAAGCAAGGGTCTACTGAAGGCTGAAAGGCGCACATCCCTCCACGTGCGGGATTTTTCTGTTGTAGGGACAATAACATGATATCTCCAGGTTTTAAAACCAGTCGGTATTATTAACGCGCACTCCAAGAGGTGCTCAGGGCGCCTGCCATGTCCCGGGCAGGCCGTGTTGCCAAGCGGTTGAAGTAGATTGAGGTTTCACGAAGTCGTTCAGGACTTGCTAATTGATACTGGGCAAATTGCCTAACCCCTCTCGCTTTATCTATTTATAAAATGGGGATAGTTAAGGCCAGGCAGAACTTGTGTAACTGAATTTGTGTAACTTTCCACAAATCCATGCCAGCTTGTCACTGGTTTGCTGCGTTCCTGACTGCTCTTAATTCATTGTACTAAAATAGCGCTCTACATAAACATCGAGCTATGATGTAGGCAGTGTCATTCCCCCACTTTCCCTTAGGAAACTCTAACTTTGGGAGATGAAATTGCTTTAACAAGAGGCAAGGCACGAATCTAACTTGGGGAGAGCAGTGCCGAATGCACGGCTGACTCGAGCCGCCGGTGCTGCGTCGTGGACAACTGTGAGCCTCTTCTCCCTTTTGAAAAAGGGTGAAACTTTTTTTTCTCTGTGGTTGGTGGAGAGTTTTGGTGCCTCCCCTGCAGCAGCATGATGTGAAGTAACTTTATTCTTTGTCTCACTTGTAATATCTGCATTTCCTGAAGAGATGTTGCGCTATTTGGTTGTTAACTTCTCCAAGGGCGGTGGCTTCTCCCAGCCTGGGCTTTGTTATCCTTAAGTTACTTTGTGCAGTATTAATGTATCTTTATTAACATGCTGTTGGGGCTCAGTTTCAGATGTGATCTTTACGTTTACTCAGCAAAGGGATTTCATATATCCTTTTATGTGCCTTGACATTATTGCAAAAAGGCTAAACTTGTGATGCATGTAAAAGTAAAGCTGCTGTTCTGCATGCGAATTGATTAGAAATATGTGGCTGTAGAGATCTACCTTTCCAAATGAGAATTTGGGAGAAAAAGTGTGTATTTATAGATCCAATACCACTATATAACCATATAGTCTTTAAAGGAAAGAAGTTTTTGATTCTTGTTCTTCACTAATCTTTCTTTTCTCTGGTCTTACCACCCCACTGCATTCTCAGCACAAAACTGCTATTTACCGCTGCCTTCCTCCTCTTCTTGCCAGGCTTATTCATCTTCAGTGCTCTAAAAGCTGTAAGGTTCGCAGAAAAACACTAAGTACAGCTGCAGGTGTTTTTTGATGGTGAACAACGGAACAAGAAGGAAGGTGACCAGTGAAAAAAAACACTTACTGCTGTCTTCTGAAATACTTTTATTTTTGTTTGAGGAGGGGTAATGCCTCGGCTACCCAAGTTTAAAAACAGCTCTGAGTGGTTTGAAGTCAAGATGGGTTTATTCTGTTGTTCTGCCCCCACTGAAGTCAGGAACTGCTGTTTTAGGGTCTGATCCAAACCCACCAAACTCCGTAGGAGCCTTTCTGATGTCAGTAGGCTTTGGTCCTGGCTCCTGATTAGTGCAGTCGTCTTTCCCTTGTGGTAGCTACCTACAGGAGCAGATACTTGGACTTTTTAGGCTTAAGGCAGTGTTACAATACGAGATGGCCAAGGAAGGATGATTTTTAACGGCTGACCTCTAGATTGGGATAAAACAATCTAACTTACGGTACTGTAGAAATCTGTCTTCCTGACGTACATAGCAGCAATGGTGCCCGTTGTGATGTGGTCCTGCCACTGCATTCTTGGGTTGGTGAGTTGTTTAGACTGGGTCTTTGTTTCTGCAATGCAGAATAGTAAGAGGATATTTTCCTTTCAGCTTTTGCATTTCCTGAGTGGCCAGAACAGTTTTCAAGTTTGACAACTTGGGATACCTTAATAGCAGGAATTGTTGCCTAATACCATGCTTTTTCAAACACCAGTCTGCAACTTCATTGCCACTCTAGAGTGTTTTGTAGGGTATCTGGTTTGCAACGCATGATGTTTCTGCTGAAAAAGACAAAATTGGCCATATTTTCTGCAGAGCCTGCATCAGCAGAATTGTCATTTCCATTCTGGGTTGGTTTTGTTGTGATATGGGAGTCTGAAGAAATTTTTTTTTTAAAGAAGTCTTTGGTTTATATCACTGAAACAGGTCCAGCAGATGAATCTTTTCTGCATTGCTTTAGAAAAATGATAAAAAAAATGGTGCTACCACTTGCATCCAGACATCCTGGAGACTATTGTTTGCTAGCAGACTGCTTTTGGGCTGCTTTAGAATATCTGACAGTCGTTGGCCCAGCAGTGGTGTTTACTGGTATTGCAAGCCAGGTTCAAACATTTCCAATTCCTCCCTGTTTCTGGTGATGCAGTCTGTTCCAGTTATCACCGTAGTGAGGCAATATAAAGTACAAGCTGCCAAAGAGGAGTACAAATGTAAACACTTCTGAGCTATCGTACCTCTTGAATTTCATTACTTTCCCCACTTTATAGAGTTAAATTCACTTGCAATACCCTTGTTCTGTTTTAACCTTTCTGAGGGTAGTTAACAGTGGCAGAGAGAACGAGACGCAGATTGTACCAACTGCTCAGAAGTAAGAATTGAACCCTAACTTGTGCTCAGGATTTTATTTTATTGCTTTACAGATATTTCTTGAGAGCAGGCACATTCTTATCTTAATAGCTGGGACTTGGATAAAGTTAGTAAGATGACATTTGAGAAGATGGTTTCAAAGTCATTCCTTACAGCGGAGGCTGGTTGTGCCTGTTTTAGCCCACTGGAAATGAGGGGAAATTGGTTGGGAAAACATTGAATAAATCAACCATGTAACGGAATACAATTTAATTCCATTTAAGCTTTCTGCTGACCTCAGATTGCAGTTGTAGGGGCACAATTTCCAACTGGAATTCATTAAACCCACGTTTGATGTGAAATGTGGTGAATGCTGTGTGCGCTGTGTAAAGGACTTGTGTTTTTGCTGCTGGAATGCTTTTGCTTTGAATGGCATTTCCTTTACCCTCAAAATGACTGCATGGAAACTTGAGGTAAGATAATATACACAAGTTCAAATACAGCACATCACAATAATATGCTGATGGCACTTGGACAAGTTTCTATTAGTATTATCTTACTTAAAAGAACTTCTAATTGCTCTTGTGTTTAGAACAATAGATCTTGTGAGACTTCCCGTAATGAGGGGTAAAGTGCAAGTAATTTTACTCTGAACTTTTTAGGAAGCTCATTCGGTTTTCTGAGAAAAGCAGGGATGGTGGATACACATATGGAAGATCTTAAAGCAAAATCACTGTTGCAAAAAGTGAGTTTCCAGAAAAATACAGATTGCAGTGCTGACGGGGATAGTGATCCATCTAGACGTGCTAAAACTTCAAGGTTAGCAGGAAGAAAAGATGCCTCCAGGAACAGGGAAGAGAACAGGACAGCTCATCTGGAAGAAGCTGAACCCTAACGATAGGCATTTGCTGGTGCTTGTTTTAGCCCTATGATTTCTATGCAGCTTTCTTTAATGTCAACTTTCAGTTATCCATGTCTAGTATTTTCGTGAGCACTAAGTTCCTGTTCTTGGAAGCCTCTAACCTAAGTGAACGGGAAGTTTTCAGTATGTTATTCTTCTGAGTGATAATTTCAGTGGAGTTTCTCAAATATTGAAAGACTGGTGAGAAGGGGCTCATTGCACTGCTAGCGTGATGCAGAGGAAGCTTGGGACTGTCCTCACGTGGGTGCCATTGCTTGCAAATTGTACCATGGGATCTTTTGTTGCAGTTGATTCCTCAGTTAGGATAACGTCCTTAAGCCATGGAGTAACTCCGTGGCTCCTCTGAGTACAAGTCCTTGACGCTTTCAGCTTCTTGGCATAGTTAACTGTGTTTCAAGAGTTTTCAACCCCATTGTGGTCAATAATGTTCTGTTTTTATGTGAAATAGCCCTTGAATTTCAGAGACTTAGCCTCGAAGCCTGTCATCAATCTCAAAAATTTTGATTGCTTGTACTGTGTTTAAAAAAAGGGAAGCAGTAGCTAAAATTGAGTTATGGAGAACGACCCATTGCAGGTCTATAATTCTGCAATACATAAGCAGTGTAGTTTAGAGCAAATTAGGAAGAAATACTTCTACAGTTTTGTGTTTACAGCTTCCCTGTCACCTGATTTATTTTACTTATTTTTTTTTCTCCGAGGAAAGTCTGCCATCCTCTCTTGAATGACTTGGTTGCTAAACCTTTTGTATTGCTCTTCTCTGAACAAACATACTGTATCCTATTGCTATCCCTGCTGCTGTTCACAGATCCGGTTTTCCATGTCATTCTTAATTGCATAAAACATCTGTTATCTTTGAAAGCATAAATTTCATGTAAAAGAATGATCTACTTTAAGTAATAAAATTACCAGCGAGTGCATGGAGTATCCCTGAGCATCCTTCAGCTTGCGAAAAATGCTTCAAGCGGGGCTTAACGCTGTGCAGGGCATGAATGTCTGCAAGGCTTCCTCTGGGATGGTCGGGCTAGTTAGCTGCACGTGCTGCTCGATTCAGTAACGCCGCTGTATCATCGGGAACCGGTCCAAGTTCCTGTTAAAGCACTGAGCATCTCAGCGATGGAAGATTACCAAGCAAAGCATATTCTGGTAATAAACCATCCAGAATAAGGGGCTGATAACTCCAGTCTGCAGGATGCAGTTAGGACAGTTAAATGTTATAAAGTCTAGTAACTTTTTATGTGCCCGACATCATTGCTGCAAATATTAACAGGATGCTAATTGAAGTTCAGTTATTACTTGTTGTGTATGTATACAAATGTAAATAAAGCACTGGCTGTCAGAGGAAGGTTTGTGCAGTAGCAGGTCTGCTGGGGGAGCGCAGGCGTGCTGTAATGTGACCAGTGGGCCGTAATGGAAAGTGGAATTTTCCTCTCTGCTGGCCGGTGCTGAAAGCTCTGCTGTCTCCAGTAATTGAATGGTGGACTACAGACCGTTCATGTACCAGCACTCTTAGCTGACTGTTGATGATTCTTCGTTTATTAGGAAACTCCTCATGCATAACCGTATGGTCTAGTGCTTAATAGATGGCTGGGATTATGAGGGGAAAGAGGGGACAACCCTTCAGTTTGCTCGGGATGTGTTCTTAATAAAATCTGGTTTTGTTTTCTTTTCAGACTTTGGCGTTAGTGCGTTTCTGGCCACTGGTGGTGACATTACCAGAAACAAAGTCAGGAAAACATTTGTGGGCACACCTTGCTGGATGGCACCAGAAGTTATGGAACAGGTGAATTGTTTTTCCTAGTATCCTCTTAGCTGATCTGCACCTGGAATTCCCTGTTGTCAGCAATGGCTGTATTTACTTCAAACTAAGATGATAATTTGGCATCGTGTAAGGCTTTCTTAAAACCACAGGATTGTCTTTGATTTGCCTATTGGAGCCAGGCTTGTACTGGGGAATGTTAAGTGTTCAGTAGGTTTTTGCCCTGCTGCGTCTCTTCAGGCTCCTAGCTCAAGTGAGGATGAGACAGCTCAGCTGTTGCAAAAAGAAGATTAACCTGCCCATCCCTCTTGCCTAAATGTGAGCTAGAATATAAATCATTTCACACATGGTAAATATGCACATATACACCTCAGTAATGTGCTCTTCTGCATTTGCAAACACGAGAATTTGGGGTAGCTAATTGCAACATGTTAGAGAGGGGAGTTATTACAGTAAAATGACATGTAGTTGACTTTATTCAGCTTTTTAGTTTCTCTTGGCTTGTGAGTATCCAGACTGTAATTACTGAGGAATGCTTGCCTCTCTGCCTTCCTCCTCTGCTCTTTTGGCTAGCTAAAAGATGCCATACTTCTTCCCGTTGGGTGGAGATATGTCACTTTTTGTCCTCCACTACTTCTAGACTAAACTATAGAAGCTTTGTCTGCGTGGCTACTGATGAAGGCCACCTGGAAACTTTGTTTAATGTAAAATATCATTGCCCATTTCTGAGCAGGATCCACAAACAAAATTAGGCCACAGTCCTGACCGGGCATTTGCAGTAGCTGTCTATTGCATTGATGTTCAGTGCCATAAGCATTCTGAAAATTATCCTTCATCCCCTTAAAAACAGTTTGACAGAGGGCTGGACTCAGGGTTTGATTTTTGTCGGGTGTGCCAAGCAGAGATACAACTGACTATGAATGTTTTTCCATTTCTCATTTTTTCCTTTCAAAAATCTTTTTAACAAAAATATTTTGGGAAAACATTGGTTTATTAAAGTAAATCCACCTTGTTACTTTTCTCCTTGCTGTTTACAATAAAATATTTTGAAGCTTAGGAGGAACTTGAATAAGACACCCACATCTCTGCCCCCCCCCCCCACAGGGGGGGAACTTTTATGGAGGAACTTTAATGCATTTTTTCCTATATCTAAAACTTCTTGAAGGATTGAGATAACTTTGGAGTAACTTTAAATATACTATTGATGAAAGGCTTTTTCAATGCTTGGCCTTTTCAGTGGCTCCCCATGGTGGCATTGAGGGGCTGGTGCGTTAACAGCACTCCTGCAACCTCCTCAGAGTACAAGTCTAACACTGCAGAGTACAAGACACACTCCCCAAGTCAGGAGCCATCTTTGCAAACTTGCTTCTGAACTCCTTCACTGTCATATATTTCTGGATTTTTTTTGTTATTTTGGTTTAAAAATAAATAAAAATAGAATATTCAGTGTTTCCAAAACCAGATCAGAGTTGTCCTTTGCTTTTGTCCTTTGTGTCCTGTCCTGGTGCACAGGGTACAGCAGGCTGGCCAGGACCTAATGGTGTTGCTCCAGGCTCGTTGTGGTTAGGGGTGGCTGCAATGTGCAGGACAACAGGGGGAAAAAAAGGTCTTAAGGAAGGTGCTAAAAAGGGTAAATGAGGGTTTTAGTGACAAAGCAGGGGTTCTTGATACAACAGATGTGTTTCCGAAGGAGGCAGGTTTTCTAGGGAGCCAATACTTCCATGAAGGCTGCACACATCTAACTTGTTGCAAATATTAGATGGTAAGGAGGTATTTTGGATGCTGATGTGAAATCCTTCAGTGTCCATTTATATCATCTTGCTGTCTTCCAGCAGGTGTCACTCTGAGCCGCTATATCCAACTCGGGGAAAAAGGACGAAGGGGTAGCTGTAGGTTAGCCTTCGATATGTAGATGTTATCGACCCAATTCCATCTGGCTTACTTCAGCATCATTAAGTTCCTTTAGCATGTTAATACATGATAGCCTGGTATTGTCTTTTAATATAAGTTCACTCAACAGATTTATGGCAAAAAAAAGTTGATGAGAAAAATAAATGTTGTTGATGTAAACTAACTGCAGGATGGTGACTAATACGCGTTGGACAGATGTCAAGATGCACTGCTCTAGACAGTTTTGAACTTCGTAGCTTTAATTTGCAAGCAGGATTATATGACAGAATTAAAAAACCCCTACTAAACAGTTAAAATCTCTGTGGGGAATGGGGAGTTATACGGTGTTTAGATGTGCTGCAAGACTAACTGAAAGATAAAGCTAAACACCGTCCCAAGTTATTCTCAAAAATTTCTCAAAAATATTATCAAAAAATTCACTAAAAATAGTGTGAGGGGGGGAAAAACCCCCAAACCCTTACAGCACATTTCTTCCTGCACTGTGTAGCAGTGATACACAGATACTAGGTATCTGTGCTTGTTCAGTTAAATGACATGAAATCTATTAATCATCATGGCACCCATAAACTGCGGCACTTCAGGAAGCCTTTCAAACCTTTAAGGCTCATGAAAATGATGCCTACCGGAATTGATGAAATTAGTGCAAGATATAAACTCCTGCTGCCGTAATAAATTTCAGTTCAACTATAGTATTATATGAAAAATAGTGCAAGAGGGTTTTTTTGTTAGTTTGCCAAAATTCAAGATCATCTTAAAGGTAGTTTGGGGAACACTTTTGGCTTCATCAGTGAGTGTCTTTCTCAAGCTTGTTAGGTTAGCTGAACACAATATCCCTATTAGCTTTGATTCAATATTCATTTTTCCGTAGTCTAGTGAGAAGAAATACAAACCATTCTAAGCAGCCAAAAAGCTTTGATTTCTGTAGCTGCTCCTGAAGTTAGTACATAATGTCTCTCCTCTGCAGCAGAGAAGGCAAGTGCCAAAATATTACCTAATGATAATGAGGAAGTAACTGCTTTGGCATATGAAATATTTTTTCCTGTGCATGAGGGGAAGTAAATGCTATAAATTTTCCTGAACAAGTCTGTGTTTAATGTCAAGTGCAGAAGCTACTATTAATTAGTGGAGGGAAATGTTAGTCTGCAGACAGGAATGAGGGGCCTTTTACTGAGGTGATGTGTACTGAAGTTTCAGGATCGAGCATGTTTGCAGTCAGACTGATTAAGCGGTTGACTAAAAGTGTAGTGAGGCGTATGTCCCAAGGGGATAACAGTCCATCTATTAACTAGGAGAGTTTCATTATACTGTTTAATGACTCTGTGTCTTTGTGTAGAAGTCGGAGCCTGCGTTAACCCAGTGCCCCTTTATGTTCTACACACAGAGAGGTTTATGGCAGAGCAGTCCTAGCTGCACAGTCCACCACCATAACTTTCATCAGACTGTGACTTTTAAAACACCTCCTCAAAGGTATAAGGAGCTGGGGGGAGAGGAGGGAGAAAGTGTTCTTTCCATCTCTTTAACACTATAGTGCTGGTCTTTCCAAATTTGAGGGGAAAGGAAGGAAAGGGTGAAAGGATGTGTAATAGGCTAAGGAAGGGGATTGTAGTCTAAGATAGCAAGAGGCACATGCTAACATCCTCTAATATTTTTCAGGTCAGAGGATATGATTTCAAGGCAGACATCTGGAGCTTTGGGATCACTGCTATCGAACTGGCTACAGGGGCAGCTCCGTACCATAAATACCCACCGATGAAGGTGAGCAGGTCTCCAGATACTTGTGCAAGATAAAGGATCAGTGTGTTCTGTGGGTGTTTCCAAGAATTTGGCCAGCATGCTTCGCTGAAGAGTTTGTCTTCTCAACTTGCACTTGTGGGTCACAATGTTCTTAGATTTATCTGAAGTCACCTTTTAAAAATATGCCACTTAATCAGCAGTGTTTGAAACTGTGCACAGTTCTTACTTAGATCCTGACTCTCACCAGGGTCACCATTCTTGAGAAGAGTGCTGTGTGTTTTAATCCTGGAGCCTCTGAAGGCAGCAGATGTTTTTAGGGCTATAAATAATCATTCAGAAAATGTTATCTGGCATCCAGTGACACTGGGACGGCGAGCCATTCTTTCTCTTGCACTGATAATCCTTCTTGATACCTCTCAGAAATCCTGTTACCAGTTATCCAAAAGAACATCTTATTTTGTTTAATGCCAACACAGTCTTGTCAATCACTGAACTAGGGTAGGGCATTTCTGGAAAGTACTACATCAGTATGAAATAGCGTGGTATTGGCAATATGAATATTTTATTGAAGTTGAGGTGGAGGAAACGTTCTTGTTTTAACACTGACGCTTCAAAAATCTTTTCTAAATATCTTGAACTTTGGATTGCTATGTAGTTTGGTTAACTTTCCCTATTTTCTGACTCTTGAACAGGAGCTGCTTCTAACATGCTTTTCTTTCAGGGAATCTACATCTTAAAGTTAACAGAGTTAACCCTATCAGTTGAGGTCTGAAGCATCCTGTCCTTCTACTGAGCTTTGGTATCGTCTTCCTTAGCCCCTTTGAGATCTGATGGGGCCCTATCTCAGCCATGAAACTTTTAGTCTCTTCTGCATTTCCCACCCTCTTGAAGGCCACTTTTCTTCTACTCCTGGGATGCATGCTCCCTCAAATTGAACAGGAGAGGGTGGAGAGCCCTTTCTAACTTTATGGTTAGACTACTTACCTGGGATATGAGGTCTGTGGGTGCCAAGTCCCTCAATTGCAGGCATACTGTGGAGCAAGTTTTCCTTTTCTGAGTCTTTTAACTGCTGGAGTGCTATGCAAGGTGGGTGTCACCTCTTTAGGACCTGGGTGCATCTCCACCTCTCAATTACAATAGCATTTGGGAATCCAATAGCTCCTAACTCATTAAATAACAGGGACATCTGTGTATCGCTTTAAATGTCAGGACTTTGCACTGGTTTAACTCTCGTAGAACAGCATTAATTTTAAGATTTGTGTCATCTCTGTGCAGGGACTGTTGAGTAGCTGAGTGGTTTAGAAATGCCATTAAAGTTCGTACCATATCAGTGATTGTGGCAGAGCAGCAAGGAGTTCAGGGAAACGTGTTGCTGATTTAGCTGTTGCTGTTTTCATTGATACTTCCTTCTGTGCTGCCATTATTGGTAGCATTTTGCAGTAGCTTCTGCAAGCTGTACTTCTGTATTGTGTTTTGAATGCATGGGTTGTAGCTTTGAATACAAAGATTGCATATTTAGTATGGTGTGTTGTCATACGGTAGATAGCATTATGAGTCTCCAATTCTATTAGGTCTGGGTTCCAGTTGTGTGGCCTGCAAGACGACTTCTGTGTTTCATTTACTGAATGTAATTGTATTTCATTGCAGATTAATTTTGTTACGCAGCAAAATGACCCATGCATTAAGTGACTCTCCAAGGAGAGGGGGGAAAAAAGCAGGGAGTTCTGTCATGGACTGTACAATTTCAGCTAGATTGATGGGCTCTTGCTGCCCTAAGCAATATAGCTGTTGAAAGCTATTTAAATGTGCTATGTGCTGCTTCCTTTTCTAAAAATATTCATCTGTATGTATGTGACAAGTGAAAATGGAAATGAGTGATTTTCTTCCTTTCCTTCGGAATATGAGTGATGTGAAGGAAATAATCAGTTTGGCTCGATGGGTGCTTGTGTGAGAAATGTCTTCACCTGCTGTCGCATTGGTATACGGAAGTGAACTCTCGTATTTTTTTATGTTGCCCTTCTGCTTTTACATTAATTTCTAGCGAAGAAATACCTGTAGGGAGATCTAAACAGAGCCTTTGAATCAAATGCCTTGCACAGCTGCTTCTCAAATGAGGAAGACTGGTAGAAGTTCTGCTATGCTTACACCTTTAATCACACCAAACGGGCCTGAAAGCACATCCCAACCTTGTGTTTGGCCCACAGACTGCACTGTGGGCCAGGAGACGTGATGGAAAACATTAGCATAGGTTGTTGGGTATAAATTAGCCTGGCTTCTCAAGGAAAGGAGGTGGAGGTAACGCTCTCTAGATCCTATTGTATGAGTCTTGAACCTCTTAGCTGACAGTCAGAATTTGCAGAGGTGTAAAGGTTTTGAAAATAATTGTTTCTACAAAGTTAGTGAATGTGGAAAGCAGAGGGAAGAGGGAGACCCTGTAATTGCCTTGAGGAAAAGGTAGGTGAGTTTTTGCTGTCTGGTGAGTGCGAGGAGACAGTCTAAACCCTAAAACTTCACCCTGAGCTGAGGCTGCCCTCAGAGAGCCATTGTAATGAAACAGTCCTTGTTGACTCAGATGCTTGATGAAAATGCTTGTTGCAAATACAGTGTTCCCAAGATCTGTCTCAAACAAAGGCCAAGAAAAATCTCATTGCCAATAGATGTAATTGTTTCAGGTTCTAATGCTGACACTACAAAATGATCCTCCATCTTTGGAAACTGGTGTGCAAGATAAGGAGATGCTGAAGAAGTATGGGAAATCATTTAGGAAGATGATTTCATCGTGCCTACAAAAAGACCCTGAAAAAAGGTAAGAACAGGTAACACCAAAATAAATAATTAAAAAAAAAACCCCAACCCTAAAACAAAACCACAAAACTCATTGTATTCCATATTTTTCAAAGCTGGTACGCTCTCTGCCCCTCCAGCCTTTCAGTCGCAATGAACACAGCAACCTTGCTGTGTGGCAGCAAATTCTCTTGGCTGTCCTTACTTTGAAGGCTAACTGTCTGGCATCGTGCCTGGCCAGGGCACACATCTTCTTCCATTTGGGTTAATGAGAGTGCATCCCGGTCTACTGCGTGTGTAGTGCCATTCTCCCCCTTGCCACCTCCAGCAGGTGACTGCAGTTCATGTTTTGTTCCCTGTCAAAACTGCTCTGTGTTTATAAATCAGAAATTACATGTTGGGCAATACGTGTTTACTTGCGAAGCTTCATAAATAAACTTTTAAAAATTTGCCAGTGCAAAGAAGACTTTCAGTGTAGTTTTGACTTGCTTAATTATAAGTAATATTTGGTTTGGGGGGGGAAATCAGGAAAAACACTGATAAATTTTACCAACGTATTTTCATCAATACAGACTGCTGAAGTGACCTGATGACACTTTCAGTCTTCCTTGTAACAGTAGCTTGACTACTCAGCGATGTTAGAAATACTACCAAGGGGGTGGTGCATATGTTGTGGCTCCCAGGATAGCATTATATCATTATGTTATGGCATCGTTCAAAGCTGCACGATGGTCCAGCTGTCTACAGCACTGTTTAAAACCCACAGCCTGTCACACAGGATAACTCAGACGTATTTCTGTGGAGGATAGTCATAGCATTTGCCAGTCTGTGAAGCTGTTTAAAGGAGTGTTCATCCTGCATTAAAAATAGTGTTCCTTAAAATGCAAAGGTAAAGAAACAAGCATTCCCACAGATCAGTTTTTATATCTTAGTTTTCTTTTTTTCCTTAGTAAGCAAACTAATTCTGGAAAGGAAAAAGTCCCTTCATAAAATAATAATAATAATGAAGACATTTTTTCAGTTCCCTCTTCTGACAGATTCAGGAACAAAGGCTTCTCACGCATCATGAGATGGGATCTCTCTTCTAACAAGCTTTACACTTGAAATGCTTAATGAATCCAGTGGAGTGCTTGATAAATGCTGATAGCAGGGTTTTTTCCCAGCGTGATGTTTTTTCTCCTTTCTAAAGCATATCCTGTCCCTGCAGGTTAGAATGTGTGCTGATCAGAATTAAACATAATCACTTTGAATTGTGGCATACCCCTTCTCTCTTCTAAGCACCACTAACAGCCACTGTCATCATCCTGACTGTGGGAGCAGGAGGTCGGCTCAGAAAGAGCAGCTAGCAGAATAGATATGCTTATGCATATTATATGGGTTCTCAAAGAGGAAGAATGTAGTGCAATTGCTGTTTAATTATTTTTAGGGCTCCCTTGCTATAAGGTGGATGATTTTTGTTAGAGTAGTCTGAGGTGAAATAAACCTTGTGATGAATGGCCTTTGCAAGTCACTAATTAAACTCTGTTACTATTTAAGCACAGTTTGCCGTGTGGGAAATGCTGTAAGCTGGTGCTTTCTCATGTGGGGCTGAGTCTTTAGAAAGCTCCTTCTAAACTGACCAAGGGATGTCTTTCACATTCCAGTATCTATCCTAAAATCTAACTTAAAGGGGAAAATAGTTTGTACTTGTTCCTTTTCTATTAGACAAAGGTTGATCGTCCCGCCTGTGTTTAGTAGAACTAGTTACACACATATAATCAAGTATCTCTGAAATAACTGTTACTTGCACGTGGCGAGTACTGCAGTCCTGCTGTAGACGATGATCCTTCATTTCAATTTTGAGCAAATTGTTTCTGTGGTCCTATCAAACTGGCTCTAAGAGACTCAAGTTCAGCATCAAAATGGGAGCAATTTCTGCCCCCTGCCCCCAAGTTATTCACTGCTTTTGAACAGAATAGGCTTTGATCAGAATACACTGAGTGTTTAAAAGACTGATGGTGTAAAATTTACTTGGAATACATTGACTGATTTTTAGGGGAATTGTGCAGGAGAAGACGATGCCTTTATGAGATGCCATGTTACAACAAGCTGCAGCAACCTGGAAGACGGTTGTGTTGAAAGGGAGCATTTATAATTGTCTTTTCTACATCTTTTTGTTGACAGACCAACAGCAGCAGAACTCTTAAGACACAAATTTTTCACGAAAGCAAAGGTAAGAAAACCTTTCCTAAACTGATCTGTGCAGAGGCTGTGGAAAGGACTTTTCAGAAGTATGATAGGTATGGTGACAGCTTTATTGGCATGAGTGTGGGCTGTTTCACTTAGGGCCAGCATAGCTGAGTGAGTTGAATGGGTCATTGTGAACGACCAGAATGAAACCCCTCTTCTGTACCTCCTTGTGTATGCTGCTATTAAGAGAAATTATGTAGAAATTCTTGAGCATTTAAATGTCTTTCAGTGGCTTTTGGGGTTTTTTTCTTCTCTTGTAATGGTGCCATTCTGGCTGCCTGTCCAACCATAAAGGTCTTTGTGGCAGTAAATGTAACTTATATTTTAGTAAACTCTATAATCAGTCTGTATGCAAAGCAGTGAATGAGGCCCACTGTGCGGAGGGCTACCTAAAACTATTTCACCCTGTGTTGCCTTATGGAAAGTGAAGATCCTGTGGTACAAAATAGTAGGAAACTCCCATTTCTAGCCTTGAAGTGAACTGCCAGTGAGCATTTATGTAATTACTTCCTGGAGATTAGTGCATATGCAACACGCAAGGTCTTATTGAGGGAGACAGACAGAAATAATACAAGGGAGAATTTTTATATTTCCGTGGGAATGAGGAAATGTTTTCTGTTTGCTTATTTTTTTCTGTGGCATGTTTGTGATCAAATACAGGGGTTTTATAGCAGAACACAGATTAAACTGTCAAAAAGATATGATACCTGGGATAGCACAGCAGCATCACCGATTAATCAAAGTAGTTTTCAGCTCCCAGATTAAGATGCTTAAATGGAAGTGGCCACATCTAGGTATCTGTACAGGAGCTGGATGTCCTATTAAAGTTGACAGAAATCTAAGAAGTGCAACCAAGGAAGTCTAGAGAGTGATCCAGTTTATGAAATGTAGAAGTTTGCTTTAGGGCAAGTTTAATTGATGCCTGGGCTCTTGACAGAATTAATTAGGTTTCCATTGTCCATAATGGGATTTTAGGCAACTGAATAGTTTGCATCTCTACACTGGTTGCGCACTTGGTGTCCAAAGTGACAAGATGGTTTACACATTGCTGACCTTTCTCCGTTTGGCTATGCGAGTTCTGGTTCATGTTATACTTCATTGTGTGTAAAATCTCCTTCATGCTTTCATTAAGCTGTTGCAGAGTAACATATTAGCATATGTGGTGATAGAAAATTAACATTATTGTAAATGAGGCAATACTTAAACCGGCACCCGAAGTGAAAATGTGTGCCAGTTAACACTCAGTGTTAAATTACTTTCATACATCAGCCACTGCCAAACTGACAGCTGTAACTTGAGGACAGAAGAGTCCAACTTCTGTACGTCTATATTGAACCATATATTTAGATACAGTCTGTGTTATATAAAAGTATGTTTTGGTAATGCTGAGAGCCACTTATCAGCAAGTGACAGCGTGTGTCTTGAGGCTCTCCATCCTGCGTGCAAGAAACCATCGTGGGGGAGTTCTGGGAGCACTTCATGGGCAGAGACGGCAGGGCTATCCAACCTCACTCATGTGGAGTGAAATACCCAGCCAGATCCCAGTGCTAATGCCAGGGTGCTTGCCTGGCCTGCTTCCCCTGCAGCCAGCAGTTTGGCTCTGCAGTCAAGCGGTTGGAAAATTGTATGCTCAGGAGCCCACATGTTAGCCAGTCTGGAGTAGCTTGCTGAAGAGGAAATTTAATACAGTAAAACATCACAGCAGTTTCCCAGCACTTAATCTGTTGTGATCACTGTATTTACTTCCTCTATAAACATCATACGTGCTGTACGTTTTTTCAGCCACTTTAAATCCTGCTGCCCCAGTTCCTCAGTCTTGTTACTCCAGCATAGAGGGGTTCCTGCATCCCAGCCTGCCTGACATCTGAGGTTTGCCTTTGACAGTTGGACAGGCATAAATTTAGGGGTGAGATAAAGCAAAGGGGCTGGATCCAGGTGGCATAGTATCTGCGAATGGAAGAATGCCAAACGTCTCAGCAGGGTATCAGATGCTGCAATATAATAAGTACGTTCCCCAGTAAATCAGACAGAATAGGATACAACTCCTCGATTCTTAATTCCGTATAACTTTGCATAGGGAAAGTGCCACTGTTAAATGAAAAGGTATTTAGGATGAAACATCATGTACTGTAGTCCAAAGGAAGAAAGTGGTTAATATCTTTGGGAGAATGGGGATGAAACATGTAAAACACTTTCTGCTAGAAATAGCTTAAGTTTCTTTATCAGAGACACGGAAGGAATCAAAGGGCATTTTCAGCAATGCAAATGTCTGGTATTTTTTCTTTTGCAGAATAAAGAATTTTTACAAGAGAAGATGTTGCAGAGAGCACCAACAATCACTGAAAGATCCAAAAAGGTACTGAAAACCTCCTGGGCTCTTGCTGTTACCATCGTACTAGTTTTTTATGCTTGTGTTCACATTTTTAATGATAATTACTGTAGTACAACATTTTCTAGATACAGAGCTAGACATTTCAATAAAATATTCAAGCACCCTGGCAGGTGATGCAACCTGAAGATGCTCTTGTGCTATTTCTCCTAAAAAAAATCAACTGTAGAAACTGTCTGCTTGACATATCAGTTCTCTGTCTTTGTGCTGAGCAGGTCCGGAGAGTCCCAGGTTCCAGTGGACGTCTTCATAAGACGGAAGATGGTGGCTGGGAATGGAGTGATGATGAACTAGACGAAGAGAGTGAGGAAGGCAGAGCAGCAATTTCACAGCTCAGGGTGGGTCCTCAAACTCCGATAGCTCCACTGTCTCTGTTTTTTGTTTTCTAACTGTGGTTCATCTAAACATCCCTGGGAAGCATGTGGGCTTGTTTTAAGTATGATACACAGTAAGTTATCATCCCTCCCCTCAAGCTTGTAGCTGAACCAGAGAAAGCAGACTGAAGGTTGAAGAAATAGTATTGATCTCTTTTCTGTCATCATTCTGGGGCACACCTGGTCTCATTCAGGGATGTTGAGCATAATTGGGAACATGAATTCAGATGGTCTGTTCCCAGCTCAGCATACTAATTCACCTGAGCTAGGATATTCTCTTTGTTTTTAGGGGTGCTGACTGTTTGAGATGCTTTCTTCTGGAAGTGTCAGGAGAGGTTTTGTCCTACTGCCCTCTCCAGGATAGAGCTGAAATCAATAGGGCCTGTGCTTATGGCTGATATCTGAAACACAGAGCCTGGTTCTGTTCCCTGAACTGGGGGAACAGTTCCCCTGCATTCTGTCCCCCTATTCTGTAACTGAATAGATTCAGTTACACTGAAATCTATTAGTCCTAGTAGAAAATGTTATGGCATCCCTGAAGTCACAAGGAGTGGTTGGTCTAGCACTTGAAAATCCTCCAAAAATCAACACCTCTCCCTCTCCCAACACATACACGACAAACCCCAAGCCCAGGTTAACCCCCAGAAACACAGAAGAGTAATGCATAATGATCAACTAAAAGATTACAGTAATTTTCCAGATTGCCGACTACTGGGAGGAAGACAGTGTGGATTTTGACTGTAATGGCTTGTCTGTTCCCTTTTCACTACAGCAGGTAGCTTGAAGTAGACTGTGTTTTAATCATTCTGTCATTGAACTAGTAAGACAGTGAAGGATTTTTAGAGGAAGCTTTTCAATATGAAAGGGAAAAAAAGCAGTATGGGTTTGAAGCATTTATTCCTTTACAACTTTAACTTTTCTCATTTCTCTTTCATTGGTCTTCCTTCTACTGGTGTTCTGTATAGACATTTAAATATTAAATGCAAGATTTTGCATTCTTTTAGCATCCTTTGAAATGCTTGGGTTTTTAAAGGCCACTATTGATACAGTAATTCCATACTTTGTGGCAACAACTATTGTGTCTTTTTAAAGAGCTTACTATATCTAGCTTTGTATTACACAGTCAAGGAGGATCTCTTGGTACCAGGTAGATACTGGTAGTGAAATTCTTGATCCTTTATAAGCTGAAATCTTCTAAATTCCTTTTGTAGGTTAAAATATAATCAAATTTTAGGAGGGAATATTGTGAAAGACCCTAACTCTATTTCAGAGATTACTTAGAACTTGTTCTATCGTGTCTCTAAGCTCAGGATACTATGACTTAGCACTGTTTACTGTGTTTTGAGCGGTACTTATTTCATTCCTCTTATGCAGAAAAGAGCAGATTGACACACAGGTTTACAAGCTCCTTTTCAAGCCAGGTGTGTGGTTTTTTTTTTTTTAGAGCTTTGGAATATTTCCTCATACTGCTGTCTGTTCTGATCTCTCTAATTCAGGCCGTGCTTGGCCTTTACTTCTAGGTCTCCCATTCAAGAAATCTCTAGGATGGGTGTTGGAGCAGTAGATCTCAATTCAGTTACCTAAATGTCGAGGTATATTGCCATTTTGGAGGCACCCCGTGTAGATACAACGCAGAACTTTGGGAGACCTGTACCTTTCTGGAGGTCAGGAAGGGCACCATGGCATCTTAAAACTCACTACAGGTCTGCCTAGGTGTTTGAATCCTGCCCTGGGTGTCTTTCCTGTGCACAGCTTTTGAGTCTTTTTCTTCAGCCCAAAGATGAAAGGATAAGAACGCCTGTGCACCTCTTGCATTTGATCCCTTTTCAAGCAGTCTTAAGACTTGTATTTAAACTGCCAGTGTTTGCCACAAATACGGTGGTGTTGTTGAGGACTAGTGTTAATCCTGTGTTTTGGCCATATTTCAAACACAGGGTGTAAATTTCACCTGCTTGTAATCCCTCTGCAATTTTAACTAAGTTGTAAGATAGAATAACTTATATTAACTAGGTGTTAACCTTCTATTCCTGCCCATGGCAGAGGGGGTGGACTAGATGGATCTTTAAAGGTCCTTTCCAACCCAAACCATTCTGTGATTGCGACTGTACCTGTGTTTTATTGCTGTCAGTCTTAAAGTAAAAGAATGGCTTGCAGATTGACTTAATTTGCTAAAATACTCAGTATTATCCTGCACAAAAACTTCTACATAAATGTAAAGTGTATTTTTAGCTCGTCTCCACTTTACAGAAAAAATAAGGTGAATTTAATATGTACAAATGTGTATTTTACAAGTCTCTTGCTAGGACTGCACCTGAAAGCAGACAAATATTTATTACAAACAACCAGAAATATCTGCCCAATTCATTGAATAAGCTGACTTGCTGGCTCAACATTATCTTTTAGATGTAAAGACTTACTGAACTTCTTTGCTCTTGGTATTTAAAACCTTGAATTCGAATTAGAGCAATTGTGTTATGTGGGCTCTTAAATCATTTGCTTCCGTTACTCACTAAATCTGTGCAGTGGCACGCAGTGTGGTCACATTTCACTGGTTACTCACATCATCTGATTACACAAGAAAAAGTAAGTTAGAACTAATACATGTCAGCACATCCCCAAAGTCATCCTATTTGTGCCTTAATTAGGTAAACATCTTTTAATGTTTGTCCTGTTTCCTTTCTGTCTGTTCATGTTCTTTCTTGGTTTACCTCTGCCATTTATCTGGGTTAGTTGTTAGCTGTGGGGCAGGGCCAGTGTTTCCATGCTTGTCTGTACAGTGTCCAGCACACTGCGATCTTTCAGACAAGCTCCTTTTGAGTTATTCCTTGAGGCATCTGGGTACCCTTGGATATGAGCTTTGTGCCTGAAAGAACAGGGCTGCAGCCACGGCCTGCAGATGTGGAGCATGGCTGTTTATCTCTGGGAGCAACGCCACGTTTTTCATCTTGCCTGGTAACTGTCAAGTGAAGGCTCAACATACTGAGATGGATTTACCTTTCCAGCTGCATGACTTTTTTCCTGACACTGTCTGCACATAGTCACCGTGAAGGAACTGTTCCTTCTCCTCCTGTCCAGAGGGTTTTTTGCAACTTGCTGTTCTGAGAATAAGAGCTTTTACTCTCTCTCGTGAGAGGCCTCTGGGTCATATATTACAAATTGCTCTGATCGGCTGTTGTGGTTTAACCCCAGCCGGCAACTAAGCACCACACAGCTGCTCGCTAACTCCCCCCGGGTGGGATGGGGGAGAGAATTGGAAGAGTAAAAGTGAGAAAACTCATGGGCTGAGGTAAAGACAGTTTAATAGGTAAAGCAAAACAAGGCATTCATTCACTAGTTCCCATGGGCAGGCAGGTGTTCAGCCATCCCCAGGAAAGCAGGGCTCCATCACGCGTAACGGTGACTTGGGAAGACAAACGCCATCACTCCGAACATCCCCCTCTTCCTCCTTCTCCCCCAGCTTTATATGCTGAGCACGACGTCATATGGTGCCCGGCTGTGTCCCCTCCCAACGTGTCGTGCACCCCCAGCCTGCTCGCTGGTGGGGCGGTGTGAGAGGCAGAAAAGGCCTTGACTGTGTGTCAGCACTGCTCAGCAGTAACGAAAACATCCCTGTGTTATCAACACTGTTTCCAGCACAGATCCAAAACACAGCCCCACACTAGCTACTGGGAAGAAAATTATCCCAGCCAAAGCCAGCACATCGGCAGCGGTTAAGTTAGTGGCATTGGTTGGTGCATAAACTGGCTCAAGTTAAGACAGTGGCATGATGGGACTTACGTTCTTCTGTCAAACTTCTACTGTCCTAATCACAACCTGTCTTTTATACCATTGTGTGGAGAAGGAATATCTATTTTATTAATCCCAGCATGGATCAAGCCATCCTACCTGTCTATCTCCACATGGTAACTGGTCCTGTTAGAAGTCAAAGCTGCAGACTCTGTTAATTGCAGGGCTTTCCAGGAGTACTTGCAACTCCTTCGGGCTCATGTGAAATAGCTAATGCGTGTTATCTTTGTTTTACTGATAAGCAAAGATTGGTTGCATTGCTTTGACTGCACTTTCCCCTCCATTCCACTGATCTCTGATTCACTCCTGAACTTGTATACAGCTGTCAGTTTTCTGCATTCTCTCACGGAGAGCATAGCATAATGCAGAGTCCAAGGGCAAGGAGAGCAGGCAAGAGATTTCTTTCTATAAAGCAGCACAAGTAAGGCTGACTTCCCTCTTCCCCCCCAAGGTTTTGTATGGTTTAAGCAAGTTGATTTGCAAACTACTTGCCTAAGTATATGAAGGAGTTTTGTTTCCTAGCAGAATTCTGCAAGGCTTGTGTGGCTTATCTTTTTCTGCAAGACTTAGGTAGCTTAAAATGGATTTTGCCATACTGGTGCACAAGTGATTTGATCCAATCTGAGTGATCTTCAAGAGTACCGGATTTTGCTAATGGTTAACAATGCTAGCAGCTTAGGTATTGTATGCCACTGCGTAAATATCAATTGCAAGTCCTGGAACATGACTATATGTTTCTGGGTATTATGATATGCTGTAGCTTGCCAGCAAATTGTGTGGCTTCCCTTTTATTACGCATCTTAATACATATACGTAATTTGAAAACAATTATGTAGATTTCATATGTTCAGTGTGGTTCAGAAGAGTCCTTCTAGTCATTAAGTCTAATTTTTGTCAAGGCAGTGACAGCTTTTTCTTTGTTTTTCAGTCTCCCAGAGTGAAAGAACCTGTACAGAATTCCGAGGTAAGTTATAATTGCAAATGACTTCCCGAAATGATGACTCCTAGTTATTGCTGTTGCTGCAAGGAACACGCTTTTATTAGCCTTTGAAAACAATATTGTGTGAAGTAGAAGCTAGTATCTAGCTGAGCTCTGCTTGAAAACCTCTCTATAAAAGGAATCATTAGCTGTGCAACTCCAAGAGGTCTTTCTGAGTTAAGTTTGGTGTGTATCTTTCCAACTTTACTTGCTATGGCAAATATCTGTTTGTTGTAAGATAATGCATTGGTCACAAGAACAACCTAAGCAAAACAACTGTGTTCTGATTTCCTCTTTAAAAAAAAAAACCAAACAACAAAACACAACTTTAAAATGTCTGTTTTGCATAGTCTAATACACTGGTTTGGAACTTATGCTCAGAATTGTGAAATAAATCTGTGGTAGCCTTTAATAGCAAACTTCAATTACAATTTATAATCTGCCTCCAGTTCTGTCCTGTGTTTCTTATATTAGGAATATTAGTATATCTTATCTTTCAATGATAGAGACTGCTTATCTTCTAGAGACTGTACTATGTCTTTCTTTTCCCTACCTGTGTGGAAAGATAAACAGGGCTGTCTCCTAGAAATTAGTCTTGGGTTAGGCTGTCCTGTTCTTCCTTCGTCTGTTTCCAAAGGTTGATTATAAAGGGAGATCTTAAGAAAGACTACAGTTCTGCCACTGTAATTTGACATAAACTCTAAATTCAAAGAAAATGCTGAAAACCAGAATCCCTTTAGGATGAATTTCCCCATTGTGATACGTCCCTTAATATATATTGTGGTTTGGAGGTCTGCTGCCCAGGTTTTCAATATTCAAGGTCATTTATATTTCCTACAACTTAGCGGAGTAAGTTGGAGGGCACACTGAAGAAGTGCCATCCAGTTTACAGTTCTTTGGCTACCATGCCAAAATCAGTTTCTCTGTTCTGAATAACACAAGAAGTAAAAGAGGTTAAACTCTCATTTAGCTCTTTTCCTCCACCCCCAAATTAATTGCATATGATTTTTTTTGCAAGGGACTAACTTAGTAAATCCAATCCTAAACAGTCTTGTCTTGAGCTTAAGTTCTTCAAAACACACTAAATTCACTTTTCAGTTGAATATCCGGATTGCTCTCTGACATTTGTTTTACGAATGGCTAAATTGTTGATAGTTATAATGCTTTGCTAGGCTGTGTTCTCTGAAAGGAACTACAAGTCAAAGCAGCGTTGCTCTGCTCTGACTGCATGGCTACTTGGAAATATAAGTAGGACTCGGATTCTGAGAAGGGCAGAAACTAAAGGGATAGGGTGCTCTCGTCCAAGCTAGGATATGATCTGTGTGCATCCAGCCTTGCTAGCTGCAGTGTGTAATTTTTGTCCAGGATCCACAGTCATGCTGCTATCTTGGTTTCTTATCCTTCTTTACTGGTGAGTAAAACTTGAAAATATCAGGCCAGAAGGGGTCCCTGGACATGAGCAAACATTGAACCCCTTGAACACCAACTTGGGATCGGTGTTAGTGTCCTAGAGGCCTAGGAATGCCCTTGGCATTGGACTTCTCTCAGATATGCAGCAAAAAAGCACTTTTTGGAAAGCTGGGGCTTGAGTCAGAACTCTTGAGTTCCTTTTCTCATTAAAACACCATTTTGCTTGCAGTTATTCCCATCAGCTGAGCCGCCAGGTCCTTCACTCAATGCTCCAGCACAGGCACCTACTCAACTACCTCAGGCTACAGGACAAGTACCTGCACAACCTCAAACTGCTGTACCTCCACCTAGTCAGGCTCCTCCAGCAGCCCCAGCAGCAGCCCAGGTAAAATCAGAAACCCTTCATACCAGCTTTCAGCTTTGCACTTTGCCGTTCTGTTCAAGACGTGCTAAAATGATCTAAAGCCGTGGAAGTTGCTTGTCTGGAGTTGCATTAGTGCTGCTGCTTATGCAGAAGTGACAGCTGGCCTGGTGGCTTGCAAAAGGAAGACAGTCAATGTGGGCACAGCAGTTTTTCATTCTTGTTCTGTGGGCGAGCAGTGACTTTTTATGCTGTTCAGGGAGTGGACTCTGTTTGGCTTGAGGCAAGGTTAAAGGTAAGAGAAAAGGAGAGTCTCACTTAAGTAGTAGCTGCTTGTTCCTGGTGTTTAAGGTTCAGAACAAACAGGCTCTGACTGTGTGTCTCAGCAGCACTGGCATCTGTGGGATAAAAGTGGAGAGAAAAGTGAGAGGAAGAAACTAGAACATGCAAGTTCTCGAGGCTTCAAAAGAGAGACAGGAGGCCTGGGTTAAATCTGTCCTTGTAGTAGTCAAAAATTGTGGAGAAACTCCATCTTTGGGAAGCTCTGAACCTTGTGGTGCTTTCAAACACTTCCATTTCAAGCAGAGAGGGGATAATGGACCTTTGAGGGGAAGTACAGGGAGTGTGAAAGCTTGACAAGTCCATGTTTAATTCTTAGCTACATCACCCCAAAGTGTAGGATATAGGTCAGATAGGCAGCCAGAGCAAAGTCAGGAAAGAGCTCTGACTTGTGTTAAAAAGAGAAAAATGGCCAACCCAAATCATTACTGAGGTACTTGGAACATGTCTTGTGGTTTTCTGGAGTAAAGCACTGCAGAGTTTGCCAGACTCCTGAATGATGGCACCTCTTTTTTATAAAAGACACGAATGTTCATATTTGTTGGTGGGGAGAGGCTGTCACTGTTGGATGGGGCCAAGCTAGCATCACCCTTTGGCAGACCCAAGGGCAAGAGGCTTGGCAGTGTTGGTCAGAAAAACAACTCTTAGTCTTACTCCTTCCTAGAAATCTTTCATTATTTTTATTTTAAAGAACATAGAAAGATATGTATATCACTTCACTGCAGTCAGCTCATGTTCCTGTTTACAAAACCGTTAAAGACAGCGCATTAGTCATTAAACAAAAATAGTGGAGTCGGGGTCTGACATATTCTTGGCTACATTAAAAGTAGCTTTAATACTTAAATCAAACCCCTTCAAATCTCTTGAAAAAGGGCCAGTGTTTAATCCCTGAATTTTATGCAGCAGTTGAAACACCAGCAGCAGTGAAGGCCAGGACTCTGGTAAATTGAAGTAGCAGTGTTGGCCTCAGTGGAAGTATTCCGATTTGCACTAGCAGAGTATCTTGCTCCCTGCCACTTGTTGGTAGCTTGTCCTAAGGTGAACTTCATACCTTTGTGTCAGTGTGTTCTTCTTTATGGCTCCTTTTTGTCAATATGTTCTTCTTTACAGATCTTTTTATCAGTGTGTTCTTTACAGATCTTTCTATTAGTGTGTTCTTCTTTATAGCTCTCCTGGTTCTTGTAGCTCACTGGTTATTGTTTTGCAGACCTCTGGGCTTCTCTATGGGCCCTTCTTTGTTTTCATTGACCTAGTAAAGCTTTCAGCTTCAACAGAAACAAGATTGTGATCAGAAGCCCTGAGCTGCATTGCTGGCACAAGAGCAGCAACAGATGGAGTAAAATACTAGTCTTAAACAAAGGGTTATTTTTTTCTGTAATGAAAAAGCAAGTGATCTAGATGAAAAAACTTGGTCAAGACTTCTATGCTTAAATTATCAGCCTAGTGTTGTGTCTGTCTTGTTACTGCAGATTTAAAATCCCTGGCTCAGCATGTGCAGTACAGATGACTTGCGCAGTGGAAGAGTGACCGACCCTTCTCTGTTTTGTTTGGGGTTTTTTGGTGGAGATTGATTAACAATCATCCCTTTACTGGAAGTATCACAAGTGCTATAAAGATGGACACCTCCTGGATCTTTCCTACTGGAAATCTACTGCTGACCAATATAAAATGCTTTGATTACAGGTTCCGATAATTACTCAGAAGTAATTTAGAAGTGAAAATAAGCAGCTATTAAATTGCTACTAGATGCTCTTAAAGCCTTTGATTTCACAAAAATGTAACTGAGAGTATATGCTAATCTGCCAATTAAATTATTTCCTAGGTACTCTTCACAATTGTATCAGGTTTTTAGATCAAATGTTTGGGGCAGGGATTAAAACACAGGAGGTCTTGAAGCTGTCATGAATGCCCCAAAACCTTAAGTTTTGATGCAAAGCAAGCAGTCTCTTTACATTTAGCACTTCTTCTGAAGTCTCCTGCCATTGTGGCATTTCTCAAAGCTGTGTAGCTTTTACTCTTTTCAAGACAATTGCAGAGAGAACCTCCTGGGTTACTATTTAAGCGCGAAGTTCTCCTGTTTCATTAGTCTGTCGTCTTTTTCACTGTAGTGTCATGATTCCAATGATGAATTAAACTTTTATTCGTATTTGTAGTTGATCAAGGTTATCTCTAGTTTTAAAACCAGAGAAAGGAAGTGTTAATCTGCTTTAAAATGATGTAATCCTATTGCAGGGCCCACCTGCCCCTGCTGCAGCTCCGGTACAGGAAGATACGAAAGTCCCCATCAGCCTTGTACTAAGGTTAAGGTAAGGACACAAAACTGACCTGTTCTGTCAAAGTGAGCCTTTGTAGAGAGGGACACTGGAAGACTTCTGTAGTGCATCTTGCCATCTGCCTTTTAATTAAAAGGGTGGTGGTTATATGTTGTTTGTCAGCTTGGATTTCATCCACTCTTCTGAAACTGGGACCCAGAAAAGCAGTTTATCTCATCCACTTCTTCAGTTTGGCAAGAGTTGTAGATTGAAAGAGGTTTTGATATTTGTATAAATATTCCTAAACTCTAACGGGGTGGGAAGGAAGGAATTAGCCGGGTTCTCTAAAGGGAGGATCAGGGATCCAGGGGTTCTAGCCGTGTGCTGGATCACCTGACTATTCAGGCACAACTTCAGACTTCAGCCAGTTCTGAGAGTGAAGAGCTTTTACCCAATTCAAGGCATGGATTCTGGTCTCTGTCCCTAGAAATAGGCAGAAAAAGGATTGTAAGCGCATTCTACTGTCATTACACATATTGACGTTTCTCATTTAAGGAACCTGCCTCTCATCTCTGTAGGCATCTTGGTTGTTGATAGGCATTGGACTGGGAGTTCTGAGCATCACCTCCCAGTCATTCCTGGACAGTTGCGTAATGTGTGTACATCTGCAGTCAGTGAGTGCTTCCTTCCTCTGAAGGATGTGCTCCAAGGATATATCTGCTGACAGATGAGTTGCTGAGACAGTGGAACAACGTGGCGTTATACCAGAGAGGTGGCACTCGCTTATTCTGGACTTCAGCCCGCTCAGGCTCTGTCAGGTTGAGAGGCGGAGTGTGCCGAGAGCCCTGCTTCCAGATGCACACCCAAGTGATTCGTTTCTGCCCTATGAGGGGGAAGGGTGCAATGAATTCACTTCTCTTCACAGACTGATTATTCAATGACAGCACTTTCTTTTGGGCACCGATCAGTGCAATGAAACGGTCTCTTCTATATAAAATTCTCTTCTTTCCACAGGAATTCAAAAAAAGAGCTCAATGATATTCGATTTGAATTTACCCCAGGGAGAGGTGAGCTGGTGGGAAATTCCAGTGTGTGAAGGTGGTTTTGGTGAAGGGGAAGTTTTGTGTTCGGTGATGTGCAGTTGTGTGTATGGAAACCCCGTATGACTGTCTGTCCACAGTGCCTTCCTAAAGGGCTTGCCTTATGGTTGGGCTTGGAGCACTGCTGTTGAGAAGACCCTTCTTGTAAAACTGTTTATGGATATGACTGAAGTGCAGCCCTTCGATGAATTCCAACTCAGAGTTTGACAGCATAGCTCAGAGCTGTCTGACTGCACCTGGTGTACACCCTAATACCCATCTTGTGTAAACAACACTTCTGCTGTTTGGTTTGTACAAGATCCGTTAGGTTTCTATGTGATGCCTTCATCAGCTGGACAATTTCTGTTATGTGGTGACTGGCCCTTGGGTTTCTCCCCAACAGATACTGCTGACGGTGTGTCTCAAGAACTCATTTCAGCAGGTCTTGTTGATGGCAGAGATCTGGTAATAGGTAATTACGTATTATTTTTTCTGCTCTAACCATTTCAGTCATTTTTTGTGTGTTTAAAATGACCTAATTAGTGGGTACTAGGAGAGTTTGCTGTGGCCTTGGTTTTCTACCCCAATGGCTCTACAAAACTGCTGTTAATTCTGGTGGCAGTTCTGTGCCAGTACATTTAGGCAACCCCCAGTCCACAAGAATAGGATCTAGTTGGAAACATTATGAAGCAAGTGTTCCTTGTAATGCAAAATGAAGGCTAATCGATGCATTAGCTAAATCATTATCATCTGACATATATGCTTTGCCAAATTGCTGCACAAGCCTGTACTGCTCACAGGTCCTGTGCAAGAGAGGTCTGGGACTGGAATCAGCCAGGCTTTTTTGTTTTAAGTAGGGCTGGGGAAGGAAGTATGAAGTGCACATGCACTAGGGCAGCAGTGCATGGTGCTGCACTTCAAGTGAGCGTGAACAGCTAGATGAACAGCTACCTCTAGCAACAGTTTGTTAAATAAATGTGTCCTTCTGTGCAGCAGGTGAGACTTCTAAACTGTCAGTGGTGCCTGTATATTTCAACTACAGCAAACAAAACTGTTCCTTATACACAGGTGGCAACATCTGGAAAGGCTGCTAGTGCAAAATTAACTGGATTTCCAGGTGCAGTCAGGCAGTTTATTACTACTAATCCCACCACATACAGGAAAAAATAACTACCTCTGAAAAAGAAGCAGAGTAACAAATGATAGCATTTTCATGGTTTAAAGCTTTAGATTTAAATAGACTGAGTCTAATTGAGACCTAAACTTTTTCTATCATTTTAAAAAGTTCTAAGTTTGAGTAATAGAAAGAGGCCTAATTGGGAGTTTGGGATGGTTTTTCTCTAGCCTGTCCTAATATTTGCCCGTTTTCTTTGTGTGTGTGTGATTTCAGTTGCAGCTAATTTGCAGAAAATTGTGGAAGAGCCCCAAGCAAACAGATCCGTCACTTTCAAACTGGTATTTATTCCTGTTCCCTAATTGAACAAGTTGTCACTTGCAAAGAGAAGGCATTGCATATAGATGCCTGTGATGTCTACTGTAGGCATCTAGTGTATGCGCTCTAAATCCTCCCTTCTTTCCCAAAGCTTCCTACTGGTTGTCTAACAGTAGGCAATGCAGGCTCCCTGCTTGTGTCCTCTAAGCAGCGCCCATGTTAAATAACCGTGTGAGATGATGTGCTAACACAGACATTCCCGTATCCTCGCTAATAAGCATATAACAGTGTTACAAAAGGCTATTTTCTGTGCTTGGAACATACACTTGCCCAGAAAGGGCAGAAATATTTCAGGGAAGGTAAGTGGGCTAAGAAATGCTGCGGACTCCTTTCTTGGAGGAGGAGAATGGGGAGGGTCCAGATACATCGTCTCTGAGGAGGAAATGAGGATTGAAAGGAGAAAAAAAAAAAGGGGGAGGGAGGAATGGAAAAGAAGAGAGCCAAAACTAAAAGAAGGTAGGCTAGGAGAGGAGAAAGAACGGCAGATGGATCCTTCAGAGGTAGTTATAGTGGCAAAGTGAAGGTGTAACCAGTTTATTGGTAGTGAAGCAGTAAGTGCCGTTATTTTTGACTCTTTCTGTAAGGAGTTTTCACTTGTTTTGCCCCAATTAGTGCACGTAGCCCTAGTCAGAGCAGACATTGGCGAAACTTCAGTCCCAGCCCTTCCTAGCTTCCAAAAAAAAGGCAAAAAAAAAAACCAAACCAAAAAAACCCTGCTCAATTTTGACTTTGGGTAGTGCGAGCTGCTGAGTACAGTGCAAAGCTGTCCTGTGCCTGCTCCCTCCCCAGACCGTTTCTGATACACCTTGTTGTGAATATGTAGCATGGTACGTATCGGAGGGTAGAGCATGTGTGTTGCTATTTGGATCTCTGTTCCTTGTGTTCCAGGCATCTGGTGTCGAAGGCTCAGATATTCCTGATGATGGCAAACTTATAGGATTTGCACAGCTCAGCATCAGCTAAACAGTGGTCCCAGGAGATGTTTCCCAACTGAGAACCCACATGTACATATTCGTAATGCTTCTGTTAGCCTAAAAAAAACCACTACTGCCAAAGAATTGAACTACAGCCCCCTTCCTAGAAGCTTTAACATTTTCCTTAATAGGATCACAAACCTTCCTGAAATTACCGATGACGTTTACACCTTTTGTAAACAACTCTCATGTTTTTGTATCTGTCATCTCAAACATGCAGATCCAACACATCATTGCCTGCATGTTCATTTTGTTATTGCCTTACTTTAAAGAAAAATACTACTGAGTACGAAGCAGGGGGTTCCACTGCTCTGATGATCTTGCCTAAATGTTTGCTTACATGTGGTTTCATTTTTTTTCACTTGCTATTTTTGCACAAGTTTTAATACTGAACAGATCTTTTTTGTTCTTTACCTGCTTCTCCTTCCATCTGAAACACCAATGTACATGTTGTTTGGGTCACCTGGAGTGCTGAGAAATCTGCTTCTCTTCAGCTGTGTTTTTTTTAAAACTGCTGGTTTGAATGCTTGCACTTGAGAAAGCAAGCCAAGTCTTAACCCACGGGAGGGAGAGTCTTCTTCCCTTGTGTTTGTGTTTTTGAGAAGTTCCTTGACTTTGAGGTGTTAGAAGTCAGCTTCCCTTTGTAAACTGCCTTAATTTTTTTTTTTACTATTTTGGTTCTTTCCACATGAGTGCCAGGCGTGGCATGAGGGCTGAACCTTTTAATTTACGTTAAGCAGTCCTTCCTCAAAACGTCTTTCATTCTGCATCTTAGATGTAGTCTGTTCTTGAAGCAGACCAATGAGGCATTGCTGTCTGGAAACTGGTCTTTCAGATGATCGACAAAATATTTGTGGTCAGAAGGAGAGGAGATCTGTGTCACTCTGCATTTGGAAAAGATGCACTTCGAACTGTTCCTGAAACCCAGTCTGTTATGCCTGGCTGCGCGAGTCCTCCCGACGTGTTTCCCAGTCCTTTGCAAACTGGTACCCGTGGAACCATCCCTGTCGTGTTTTACAGCAATAAAGAATCGCCAGTAGAGTGGTAGTACTGGGCAAGCGGGCGCCGGGCTGTGTCCCTCCTGCACTAATCGCTTGGGTCGTCAGCCTTCTCGTCGGTCCAAGCCTCGACGTTCGATCAGGATGTCACTGAAACCCTGTCACACACGTATTTAGCTTTTATTTCTATGTGGTGTTGAATTTGAGTTTCTACATGAATAATATAAATTATACTCTGAGTTTGATAAGAGACACTTGTAATGCAATATGTGAATAATAAATGGTGTTGATTTTTTTTTTTCTTCCTACTGTTTCACAGTTGGCCTTTGTAACTGCTATTGGCTCTGGAGTGTTTTCTACACAGAAATTGTAAGCCTGTAATTTAACACGCAGATGGAAACGTGTTTGGTTTCCATCAGTCACAAACAATGCAGAAATAGAGTGTTAAAGCGAAATGACTGAGTTCAATTAGGACTTTTTTTTATTTCCAAGTCTTCAGATGAACAATCTGTATTTATATATTGTTCTCTATGAGCAGCTGTTGAAGCTTCCTGAATTGTGTACATTCTTTTTATACCGCCCTTGTTGCTGTTAGCCTCTAGGTGGATACTGGGTCTGTCCCTGTGGGCTATTTGCAGCCCCATGGCTGGTGAGTGTGAAGGGGAGGGAGAGGAGAAAGAGGGCTTGGGAGCAAGAGCATCCCAGGGTGCTGAACGGATGCTCTCAAGAGCCCAGGAAGCGGGTGCCTGATACTAGGGAGTTGGTGGTGGCTGGGTTTGGCCAAGGGTGTGCATGCACGTTTGTGTGGCACCTCTGGCACTTTCTCCTGTTGTCTGACACTAAGCACTCCCTACGGCTTTCCCCATCGAGCTTCTTGGCTTGGGAAGAGCAGGCTGGCATCTCGATTTCCCTGTCACCCTGTGGTCAATGTGGCTGTATTGGAAACCCTTAGGATACGGAGGCAAGGTAGTCTTGGTACAGTATTATTTTCCCTTCTGCCTGCATGCCATGGGGACCTTGTTCATTTGTGTACTGGTGCTGAGAAAGGTAGGACTCAAACTGCTCAAGCGGAACAATGCAGCATCTATTTATTAAGTTATTCCCCACCTTACCAAAGCCAGGACTTAAAGAGCTTGAGCTCACACTAACCCAAGGCTCCCTGGTTCTTTAATGGAGAAACAAGTAAGGAAGAAACTGATGGGTTTTGCTCTATAGATCTCCAGATGTTTTGGGTAGGGATGCAAAATATTTACTTGGGCTATTACAGTGCTAGACAACTGTCTCTTCTGATGTTGTTCCAGTAAGTGCCAATGCTGTTCATAATTGTTTTCCAGTGTCATTAAGGATTTGGTTTTTGTGCAAATTTCTGATCTGAACCTGGAAACAGGTGGTAATTTTAAGTTAGTTCCTACTTTTAAGGACAATGCTCTGTTAATGAAAACGGATCCTCTTCACAACTTTGGTGTATTGTAGATTATAATGAAAGATGTAAATTATTCAGGCTTTTTTCCTTTTTTGGAGTTTGTATTTTACTGCATGTCTCTAATTTTTAATCAATAAAGAACAAATTGTCCATTGCCACGTGTTTGGTGTGTGGTTTATGTGTCTTTGGGTTGGATGGTGTATCTTGGGGAGGGGGCTTATCTGAGTGGTGTCTGCAACCCCTGGGGCACTTCTGCTTGGGGTGCTGGGAGGTTCGGCAAACCCCAGGAAGACTCGGTGAGGAAGGGGTGGCGATGCTTTGCAGGAGTTGTGTGCAGAAATGGAGCAAGGATGGCACTTAGGGTTGTACCATGAGGGCTTGTCTCCAGTTGAGAGGTTTGCTCCAAGCTCTGCATGACCTGTGCAGCTGGGGGTTTATACCTAGAGAAGTGTTGGGAGCCTGAACATGCTCCTTTCCACCTCCACAATACTTGTTCTTTCTGAATTTGAAGCTTCAGGGCAGATCTGATCCCATAGGCGCCTCTGGGGTCTCTCCCTTATGTTTGTAGTGGAGCCAGGACTTCACGAAAATGCACTAATGGTGAGGGGCAGAGCCCAGGCATGTCCCCATCTCTCGTCATCCTGACAACTCTTGGCTCTAGCTGGGTCGTTCCTCTCTGTAAGCACCAGTATCCCCCGCTGTGGCATACTTGTGCCAGCAGTCATGCTTTGGGCTGCGAGAGCAAGGAGGTGCCCGAAGTGAAAGGTCTTGTCCAAGTCTGCAGGGGACAAGACTGTTGGTAAACCTCTTGCCACGAGATTGAAAACACTGCTGTGACCTGGCACTGAGCCACCACCATGGTCATGGCAGTAGGTTTGTCACAGCAAATGCTGCAATTCCATGTCAGTTAAATGGAGTGGGCATCTGGACAGCTTTCCCCCAGTCATGGTCATCTTTTAACAGTGACCTTGGTCACAACCTTTTAGTGTTACCTAATGTCATGCAAAAGAGAAGTGCCTGTGTGCAGGCAGACTACCTGACTCCTTATTGGAAAGCCAACTCTGTAGCACCGCACTGGAGAAACCCTCCAGTCTACTAGAAAATCCTAAGGACCTGGAGGTGTTGGTCAACAGCCGGCTGAACATGAGCCGGCAGTGTGCCCAGGTGGCCAAGAAGGCCAACGGCATCCTGGCCTGTATCAGAAATCGTGTGGCCAGCAGGAGTAGGGAAGTGGTTGTGCCCCTGTACTCGGCCCTGGTGCGGCCGCACCTCAAATACTGTGTTCAGTTTTGGGCCCCTCACTACAAGAAGGACATTGAGGTGCTGGGGTGTGTCCAGAGAAGGGCAACGAGGCTGGTGAAGGGCCTGGAGCGCAAGTCTTCTGAGGAGCGGCTGAGGGCACTGGGGTTGTTTAGCCTGGAGAAAAGGAGGCTGAGGGGAGACCTCATCGCTCTCTACAACTACCTGAAAGGAGGTTGTAGCGAGGTGGGTGTTGGTCTCTTCTCCCAAGTAACTGGCGAAAGGACGAGAGGAAACGGCCTCAAGTTGCGCCAGGGGAGGTTTAGATTGGACGTGAGGAAAAATGTCTTTACTGAAAGAGTGGTGAAACATTGGAACAGGCTGCCCAGGGAAGTGGTGGAGTCCCCATCCCTGGAAGTATTTAAAAGACGTGTAGATGAGGCGCTTAGGGACATGGTTTAGTGGGCATGGTGGTGTTGGGTTGACGGTTGGACTCGATGATCTTGGAGGTCTTTTCCAACCTTAATGATTCTATGATTCTATGATTCTTCCTTCACATCCTTCAATATTTCTTGCCCATCTTCACGAAGGAAGGAAATTTTCAGAAATGAAGGGAAACGTTACCTGAAAAGTGAAAAACCCTAGTATTTCTCACTGGAGGTCCTTTTGGAAACTTTTCCCTAATATATGGCTTCTGTTCCCAAGGTGCTCTGTTCATTCAAACTCTGATGGCTTTGTTGACGCGATTTACCCAGAGCTTAGCGGGGTTTTGTCTGAGCGAGGTCATGGTGTCTCCGTTAAGAGAAGCAGAAGGGGTCTTCCTTCTCAGAGTGTGGGAACGGAGAAGTTTCACTAAAGCTTCAGGGACTGTTGAGGGCAAGGTGTCTGTCTTCTGGGAGGAGATAGGGATGGTCCAGTTGTAGGCATGTTCCCCAGGCCTTTTGGCTGGAGCACGCCCATATGTGTTTACTTAACAATATGCATGTTCTTGCTTAAAAACAAACAACCCCCACCAAAACAAAAAAAAGTGGTGGTCTCGGATGGTGGCACTTTCTAAGCTGCCTCTTCCATTCACTCTCCTTTCTAAGGCTCTTGGGCTTAGTTTGCCATTTTCTGGCTCTTTATTTCTCTTAAGGTGTTCCTCTTTACTCGCAGACCCAGAAAACTTCATCTTGGGTGAACGTAACTTCCAGGTTTAAGACATGGTAAGGGATGTTCTGCGTTGCTGCATCTCATCTGCATCTAAGCCAACTTCTTTGCAGTCTTCCCAGTATTTGGCCAAACCCTGCTTAAAAAGCCCCAGAGAATTACATCCCAGTTTTGTCTCCCATCCCTGCCTCTGAAGTAAATTCCTTTATGGACACTCTTAACGGCTTTCCATGCTGCCTTAGTCCAGTGCCTCATAGTTTCCCTGTGACTGAATAGTCCACCCCAGTTACCTTCATCCTTGGATGTTTCCCTTTGTGGGTGTTCACCGTGAGGTGTCTCATACTGCCCATGCCTCTGGGCTTCCCTGCTCTTCACACCGCATCCTGATCACCTTCTCGCAATCTCTGCTCCCAGCCGATGAGTTTCCGAATGGAAAGTAACCTCCCCTGGGGCGTAAGCACCTCCTGAAATTTCTGTTTCACTTAATAGGAATGCAGCGCGAGTACAAATCCCAACACAGAGCATTGCTTTTTCTTCAAATTTGCATACTCGTTGTGGCTGCCTACAGCTGCAGGGCTTATCTTGGGCTTAAGTACCGGTTCCAGCCCTGGGGAAGCCTGTCTCTGCTGATACTGCTGCCAATGTCAGGCATCGGGGAAATTTCAAAAGAGGTTGGTGATTTTGAGCTGTTTCAGAAATGGCTGGTGCTGCTCACCTTGTTTCCATGCCTCGGTGTGGCTTTCCACCAGTTTTGCCAACTTTTTATGGTTCCACACGTGCCACATCACTGCGACACCAGCTGGATCCGTGCCGTCGGCCCCAACCTGACGGAGGAAGAGCAGCTGAACCTCACCCTGCCCCGGGACGCAGACGGGGCGTACGAGCAGTGCTCCATGTACTCGCCGGTGGACCGGGACCTTGTCTCCATCGTGACGTACGGCCTGAACTCCATGGAGAAGTGCAGCAATGGCTGGGTGTACCCCTCAGACCATGAGGTGATGCTGGTCACTCAGGTTTGTAGCATCCTTTTGTTTCTGATTGCTTTGTGCTGTGGTAGATGGTGTTTTGAAGGCTGGGGTGTGCTGAGGTCAAGCAGGGCATGCCTGGAGGCAATGCTCATTCTGTGCTTTGGCTTTGGTGCGCAAGATCTTCCCGAATTGCAGCGGATCGGTTCCTCCTGACCTTTACCAAAAGCCATGGAAAGGTGTGTCATGGACACATGCCCTGGTTAGATCCTGAGGAGGCCATCTCAGCCTAGAGATGTGACTCGGCTCCAATCAACCATTGCTGCTTCCTCACCTGTTGTTGGAAACCTCCAGCAATGGGGTTCCCACTCCTTCCTTTGGTCCTTGGTCCAGGGCCTCCAGAGCCTCCTTTAAGTGTGATGCCCAGCTCAGGCTTTCCAATGCCAGTCAGAGCAGAACAGACCCCATTTTCTCATAAGTTCTGGCAGTGTTTTGTGCCAGTCCTCTGGCTCCTGCTTCTCCAGATCCATGAGACCCATGACTGGTGTCTGACTGACCCTCCCGGGCTTTCCCCTTTAAACCATGACAGAGAAGAGTGGATGAGGCTGCTTTGTGCCCTGGACTCCTTCTAGCATGGAGCCAGGAGACAGCTGGGGGAGATGGCAGGATTAGGCCTGGGAAAGGGTCCTGAGCTCATGGACATGTGTGATTCTGCTTTTAGCAAGGTTTGGCCAGTCCCATCTCCTGCCGATGAAGCAGAGCCCAAGGTGAACAGGTCACCTCAATTTCATTCTCCATCTGAGTTTCCCAGTTGACTTGAACAGACCCAATTTGTGTCGTCCAGCCCCTCTGCCTGGTTCAGTGTCTGCCTGCTTTTCTCTGTCTTTGGTGCTCCCTGCTTGTGGCTGCTGAGCTGGGCTTATCCTGAAGGCAACAACCCCCCCCCGGCCGCCCCGGCAGCTGGTGTACCTCCAAGTTTGACCCATGCAGGTGCCCTGGTCAACCCAAATGGGGCAGCCATGGTCTCGTTTCCATCATGCTTACACAGTGCTCTTCCCATAGATCTGTGGGCAGGAGAAGGAGCATCGAAGTTGCTTTTGGGCACTTCTGGAGGCTTTGCCTCATGGACATCCCAAAGGGACCCCAGGCAAATGCTGTTCCTACATCAGGGATGGGCTGAACAGAGTTGGTTTCATGTTCTCAATGATCATTTTAAGGCAGGAAGGCATTTCAGCTGAGATTTGCCAAACCTGCCTCAAGCGGCATTGCCCTGTGTCAGATTTCTCCCATCCCTGTATGCCTTCCTCAAGCCTTCCCTGCACAGAGCCCCCACCAGCCTGTGGGGTGGCCCAGAACTGGTGGGAAGGGTGGACGTCCCGTGCATGGCTTGCTCATGGTTGCACAGGGAAGCTGCAAAAGATGAAGGAAATGGAGTCTCCTGTCGCCTGGGACCACAGCCAACTGGCCACCCTTCCTCGTCTCCAGCTCTGCCCATTCATTAGCACCACTCCCTTTATTGCCCTGGACTTTTCCCAGCTCTGCATCACGCTGGGCTGTCTCAGCCCCTCTGAACCTTGCTTGCCCGAGTGGAACC